>NW_026843713.1:2861112-3179014 GCF_030254825.1 Meriones unguiculatus
TCAGTTGTGTTGGCGGTGGGTACCTGCTGTCCTAGCAACATTCTGGGGATAGACTGGGTAACCCGTGATCAGTCTGGCAAGTTTGCTTCCCAGTGGGGTCCCCCCGCGGCTGGGACTCCCAACCTCAGGCACCCTTGTGCTCACGGATCAGCCTGGGAAAGTGATTGGGACAGGGATGCTTGTGGCTCCAGCCTGGAGACACAAAGCCTGCGTTACCCAGGATTTCTTCCGGGTTCTGGCTGGGTAGCCGTGAGTGGACCCGACTGATTCCCACACCATGGGAGCCTCCCCTCACCTGGGAAACATGATTGATGTAGTTTCAGGGCTCAGAGTTCAGTCTCCTGGTCTCTGCATGGCAAGTGCTTCTCAAACGCGGTGCTCTCCCGGTGCCACCATCTTGGCTCCCCCCTGGGTCTCTAGCATAACTTTAAATCTGTTCTTTTTAAACTAAAATCAAAGCAAAACTTTATTTAAACATAATTTGTAAAGGGTCTAGCAAATTTTATGAATCCTATAATATTGTATTAAAACTTAACAGCAAAAAAGTAAAGGACAAAGTTTTATTTAGTATTAAACAGAGAACTAAACTTAGCCTGCAGCCTTTAGCAAAAATGGACTATTCTGGCAGTACCAGATCTATAGGCCAGAAAGAAACAGCATTAAATCATTTATTTAGGTACTGTCAGCCAGGCATACATTTGACCTCCCCCAAGGGGTTGAGAAACTCTTTTTTTTTTTAATTTTTGTTAGACTGTCCAAGGGTTATTGTGTTAAAATACCTGATAAATTTTAAAATGTTTTATAGAATTTAACTCTGGTGGTCCAAGACTTACAGGTGTTGATTTAAACTGTCTCATGTCCAAAAATATTAATATCGTCAGTCAGATTTTAAAATATTGTCAATTGAAGTCCAGATATAAACATATACACATATAGAGACACAGCTAAGGAACACAGAAATCCGATATTGTCCCCTTGGAGTAACCAGACTACTCAGATGCCAGGATTTGACATGCCTGGAAGGAGTGGACTTCCTCGTTGGTCCTCTCCACAGCTTCCAGATGGAGAGCAGGCTCTAGCAGCTTCTTTCTACACAGAATAGGGTGCCAGATTAGGGGAGCAATTTAGGGCTCTTTTTCCGGGAACTAGGGCATCACCCAAATTTGCTCAACCAGATTGAAAACTCTCCAAGTTTTTCAGAAACAGACCAAAACAGCCAGCACACAAACACAGAACACAGAGACAAAGACAAAAATCAACCACGGTACCTGCATTTTAAACATATATATATATATATATATATATATATATATATATATATATATATATATATAGAGAGAGAGAGAGAGAGAGAGAGAGAGAGAGAGAGAGCACAATCATAATTTTAAGTCAGAACTAGAAAAACTCAGAATTTATCAGTGAACACAATTTAATCTTTAAAACTAGAAGTGGCTCTATCTCTCTGGTTTCTGTCCCAGAGTTGGCTGAAGCTGACACTGGCTGAAGCCTGTGGGAGGGGGTGGGGTAAACTGCCACTCTGTTGAACAGTCCTGAATCCTGCTCAGCTCTGCAGCTGACAGAGGCAGGTCTTGGGCCAATTCTGGGGGTTTGAGCAAGTGAGCATTCTCATCCACCATTTCTTTGCAAGCCATCCAAGCCTTGCCCACAATAGGTGAGTGGGAAGGAGACAAGTAGTGTCCCCGTTCTTCCTGCTCACCAAGCTATGACTCTGCTCCACACCCTTTGCTCCGGCCCACCTGTAGGCCTTTTTTCTTTGTTTTGGGCAGAAGGGAAGCAGTGCAAGGGAAACAGGCTATGAGATTTAGCAGTTTCTTTCCCTGACTGTTTCATCCTCACTATCTAGCTCCTAAATAATTTTTTGCTCTCAAATTACAGAAATCTCTCTGAGCTCCTTTATGAACACTTGAAATAACCTTAGAAGTACCTCTTTTGGTTTTCTTTTTTTGTTTGTTTGTTTGTTTTGACTGACTGCTCTAATTTTTCAAGTAACTTTTTGACTTTTAAGATTCCTTTTTGTTTACCCTCACTCCTTGCGCCTTGAGGGACTCCTTCAGTCCCTGTAAGAATAAGACGTGCTTATTCAAATCTCGTCCCATAACTCATTGTTCTGACTTACCTCTCGGATCAAGCTCACAGATGGGTGGCTGTGTGGAGATCTCTCATGTACTTTTAGTTCCCAGTGGAAATGCTGAATCCTTGTGTATTTTAGTGGCCACTTTGAAAAACTACATTTGATCCAGATCTTCGTACTTTTAGGTCATGTTGGGCGACAGATATGCCCTGGCCTGCAGGGCTTCGATGGGGTTCCTAAAGTAGGAGAATGGAAGGAATGGGGGGTTAGGGACAAGAGACACAGTAATGAAAGCCAAGTCTGTTTGTCTGATCAAGGCTTCCCTTTATTAGAAATTTTTACCCAACTTATATAGGAAGAAGGCCGGAAAGGGGGAAGGTTAATCTACTGCTGCATGAAATAGGAAGAGTGCTTTCAATGGGTAAAATTTTGTACCTGCAAGATACCATAAGGATGTTTTCTTAAGCTATCTTATGGATGCTCTAAAACTAATAGACAGATATTCTCACAATCTATCACCCATGATTTCAGGTCATAGGTAACTCTTCAGCTAAATAGCTTTAGGTCTCCACTAAATGACCTTTGCTCACTACTTGGCTTTGGCTTCAGTAAATAGCTTTGTCTCCACTAGATAGATTTGGCTCACTGTTTGACTCTGGCTTCAGTAGATAGCTTTGGCTCCCTGCAGTGATCAGATTCTCCATACCAAGTCCCTTTAAGAAAAGAGAGTTTATCCTTTCCTCATGATGGTACAACTCCCAAGAAGAAGCCATCATTCCTGAAGAGCTCTATACTTCACCACGTTGATCACAGATTTTCTTATATTTTTATTTATTACGGTTGGCTCACTTTTTATCTCATCTGCTGCCTCCTCTCTCTCCTCTTTCCAGTTCCACCCACCCTACTTCTTATACCCCTATGCTCTCTCTCTAGTACCCTAATTGGAGAGGTCACCCTCCTCATTCCTTCTGACCTCAGCTTATCTCATCTAACCAAAGCTGGCTATATCATCTACCTCTATAGCCTGATTCTCAAGACATTGTTCTCCTTGTGTCTTAATTCCCTCTACTTAGGAAACTTTTCCTGCCTACTCTCCTGCAGTCTTCCCTGAGCAGAGGGCAAATTTCATAGGGAAATCCAATTAATAGCTGGGTGTTTTAAGGTCTCTCTCTTCATCATATTATACCGTGATGGGCCTTTATATGCAATCTCATTTGATGCAGAAGGAATCATCTCTGTGGATCCAAAACATGACACTGAACTATCACTTGAGGGCAGAGATCAACATATTTTAATAACAATATCCTGGGTTTCTTGAAAATTTTTGTAGGACGCCCTCACCCAACAACTCTTTTAACTGGCACTCAATCCCCTATTGTTCACAATAGATGGCCTATTGTAACTTTATCCCCCACTATTCAGAGACTTCCTCTTGAATGAATACATAACATATTTGTCTTTCTGCATTTTAGTTATTTCACCAAGGATGATTTTTCCTGATTCCATACATTTGCTTGGAAACATCTTGTCATTTTCTCAGCTAAATAATACTTCATTAGGGAAATATTCCACATTTTCCCCAAAGAAGATTGCCAGTCCTGTTACTTAAAACTTGGAGCTAATTGGTGCTTTAAACATTATATTGAATGACAAACTATCTGGATAACTATGTTCTGTTAGCTTAGAAGTCCCTCCATCTTCTTCCACTTACTGATAATTACAATTGCACTCTACTCTTGAAGCTCATCTATTTACATGTGGTGTCCCCAGTAAGGGTTAGGAGGTATGGGCTTGTTAGATAATTTAATTCCTTTTTTTCCCTAATTTTTTTCTCAGCCTTTTTGCTTTTGTATACAGGAGAGCTACTGATTTTTTTTTTAGTTAATTTTGTATCCATCCACTTTCCTAAAGGTGTTCATCAGCTGTTGGATTTCACATGTTGATTTTTTTCATCACTAAGTTATACTATAATACCATCTGCAAATAGTGATACCCTGAATTCTTCCTTTTTGATTTCTATCCCCTTGATCTTGTTCAATTTTCTTGTTTCTATAGCAAGGACTTCCAGAACTATGTTGAAAAAATATGGAGAGAGTGGGCAGCCTTGCCTTATTCCCTGATTTTAGTGGGATTGCTGTAAGTTTCTCTCCATTTAGCTTTATGTTGGCTATAGGCTTGTTCTGTATTGCTTTTACTTTTTTTCGATATGAATCTTTCATCCCTAATCTCCCCAGTACTTTAAAGATGAATGGATATTGGATTTTTCAAAGCTTTTTCACCATTAAGGAGATTATCACATGTTTTTTTTTATTTTTTTTAATATAGTGGATCACATTGATGGATTTCCATATATTGAACCACCCTGCATCCTGGGATTAAGCATACTTGGTCATCATGAATATCTTTGATGTGTTCTTATATTCACTCAAAAACATAAAGTACCTTGGTATGTCCCTAACCAAGCAAGTCAAAGACTTGTATAAAAAAAAAATCAAGATTCTAAAGAAAGAAGTAGAAGATATCAGAAGTTGGAAAGATCTCCCATGCTCATGGCTTGGCATAATTAAGGTAGTAAAAATGGCAATCTTACCAAAAGCAATCCAAGATTCACTGCAATTCCCATCAAATTATCAACACAATTCTTTACAGATCTTGAAAGAAAATTCCCAAATTCACATGGCAAAACTAGAAACCCAGAATTGCTAAAACAGTCTTCCACAATAAAAGAACTTCTTCTGGAGGTATCTCCATCCCTGATATCAATCTGTACTATAGAGCAACAGTTATAAAAACTGAGTAGTACTGGCATAGAAAAAGAATCGTGGATCTATGGAACCGAAAAGAAAACCCAGAAGTAAACCCACACACTTTGGACACCTGAGTTTTGAAAAAGATGCCAAAAGCATACAATGGAAAAAAGATAGCATATTCAAAAAATGCTGCTGGTCTTACTGGTTGTCTACATGGAGAAAAATGCAAATAGATCCACACTTATCATCCTGCACAAAACTAAAGTTCAAGTGGATCAAATAGCTCAACATAAAAAAGACACATTAAATTGGGTAGAAGAAAAAGAGAGAAGCACACTGAACTCATTGGCACAGGAGACAACTTCCTGAAGAGAACAACAACAGCACAGGCTCTAAGAATAACAATCAGTAAATGGAACCTCATGAAACTGAAAAGCTTCTGTAAAGCAAAGGACACTGTCATTAAAACAAAACAAATGACTACAGAAAGAGAAAGAATCTTCACCAAGTCTCTTTGTGACAGATAGCTAATATCCAGCATATATAAAGAACTAAAAAAGTTGAAAAGCAACAAATCAAGTAATCCAATTAAAAAATGTGAAAAAGATCTAAAGGGAGAATTTTTTTTAAAGCAAATATTTATGTTTTATTAAGTTTACTTAAGATAAATTTTTGTCAAAGATTTTTTTTTGGAAGAGTCAACTTATTTCCTTGTTTTTTTTTTTAAACTTTTATTTTTTATTAATTACCCTTTATTCATTTTGTATCCCCCAAAAGGGATACAAGGGATCCTTGTATCCCAAAAGGGATACAAGGGATACAAGGGATAAGCCTTTCCCTCCTCCCCCCCGAATCCCACCCTCCCTTCCCTTTCTGCATGCATGCCCCTCCCCAAGTCCACTGATAGGGGAGGTTCTCCTTTGTCTTTCTGATCTTAGTCTATCAGTTCTCATCAAAAGTCTTGCATTGTCCTCTTCTGTGGCCTGGTAAGGCTGTTTCCCCCTCCATGGGAGGTGATCAAAGAGCAGGCCAATCAGATCATGTCAGAGGCAGTCCCTCTTCCCATTACTATGGAACCCACTTGGACGCTGTACTGCCATGGGCTACATCTGTGCAGGGGTTCTAGGTCATCTCCATGAATAGTCCTTGGTTGGAGAATGAGTCTATGGGAAGCTCCCTGTGTTCAAGTTTTCTTGTTCTGTTACTCTCCTTATGGAGTTCCTGTCCTCTCCGGCTCTTACTATTTTCCATGTCTTACATAAAATTCCATTCACTCTGCCCTACAGTTGGCCATCAGGCTCAGTATCTGCTTTGATAGTCTGCATTGCAGAGGTTTTCAGCAGCCCTCTGTGGTAGGTTCCTAGTTTGTTTCCTGTTTGCTTCTTCTGGCTTTCAGAAGCCCTCTGTAGCATGTTCCTAGGTTGTTTACTGTTTTCTACTTCTGATGTCCATCCTCTTTGCCTTTCAAGATGGGGACTGAACGTTTTAGTTAGGATACTCTCTCTTTATTAGTTTCTTTAGATGCACAGATTTTATTGGGTTTTCCTGTGCTCTATGTCTATATAAGTGAGTATATACCGTGAGTGTCTTTTTGCTGCTGGGACAACTCACTTAGGATGATGCTTTCCAGGTCCCACCATTTACCTGCATATTTCAAGATTTCCTTATTATTCATTGCTGAGTAATATTTCATTGTATAGATGTACCACAATTTCTGCATCCATTATTCAGGTGAGGAGCCTATGGGTTGTTTCCAGCTTCTGCATATTACAAATAAAGCTGCTACAAACATGGGTGAGCAAATGTCCTATTTGTTTACTTGAGCTTCATTTGGATATATGCCTAGGAGTGGTATGGCCAGATCTTGAGGAAGCGCTATTCCTAGTTGTCTGAGAAAGTGCCAGTTTTCTTTCCAGAGTGGTTATACAAGTTTACATTCACACCAGCAGTGGAGAAGAGTTCCCCTTTCTCCACAACCTCTCCTGTATGTGTTGTCACCTGAGTTTTTGATTTTGGCCATTCTGATGGGTGTAAGGTGAAATCTCAGGGTTGTTTTGATTTGCATTTCCCTAATGGCTAATAAGGTTGAGCATTTCTTTAAGTGCTTCTTTGCCATTTGATATTCCTCTATTGAGAATTCTCTGTTTAGCTCTGTTCCCCATTTTTTTAAGTGAATTACTTGGTTTGCTGCTTTTCAACTTCTTTAATTCTTTATATATACTGGATATTATTCCTCTAACAGATAAAGGGTTGGTGAAGATTCTTTCCCAATATGTACGCAGTCTCTTTGTTTTGATGATGGTATTCTTTGCTTTGCAGAAGCTTTTCAGTTTCATGAGGTCCCATTTATTGATTGTTGCACTTAGAGCCTGTGCTGTTGGTGTTCTGTTCAGGAAGTTTTCTCCTGTACCAATGAGTTCTAGGGTATTCCCCACTTTTTTTTCTAGCTGATTTAATATGTCTTGTTTTATGTTGCTGTCTTTGATCCACCTTTTCTTCAGTTTTGTGCAGGGTGATAAGTATAGATCTATTTTCATTTTTCTATGTGTACACATCCAGTTGGACCAGCACCATTTGTTGAAGATGCTATCTTTAATTCCATTTTATGGTTTTTGCATCTGTGTCAAAGATCAGGTGTCCATAAGTGTGTGGGTTTATTTCTGGATCCTCTGTTTGGTTC
Source organism: Meriones unguiculatus (assembly GCF_030254825.1). NCBI lineage: Eukaryota > Metazoa > Chordata > Mammalia > Rodentia > Muridae > Meriones > Meriones unguiculatus. The sequence continues at coordinate 2,868,635 of NW_026843713.1, forward strand.
CATTGATCCAACATTCTGTTTCTATGCCAGTACCATGCGGTTTTTAAAACTGTTGCTCTATAGTACATCTTAAGCTCAGGGATGGAGATACTTCCAGAAGATCTTTTATTGTAGAGGATTGTTTTAGCAATTCTGGGTTTCTTGTTATTCCTTATGAAGTTGAGAATTTTTCTTTCCAGGTCTGTAAAGAATTGTGTTGGTAATTTGAGGGGAATTGCATTGAATCTGTACATTGCTTTTGGTAAGATGGCCATTTTTACTATGTTAATCCTGCCAAGCCATGATCATGGGAGATCTTTCCATCTTCTGATATCTTCTTCTACTTCTTTTTTCTGAGACTAGAAATTTTTTCATACAAGTCTTTGACTTCCTTTGTTAGAGTTACTCCAAGGTACCTTATGTCATTTGTGGCTAATGTAAGGGTGTTGTTTCCCTAATTTCTTTCTCAGCCCTTTTGTCTTTTTTATACAGGAGGGCTACTGATTTTTTTTTTTTTTTAGTTAATTTTATATCTGGACACTTTGCTGAAGGTGTTTATAAGCTGTAGGCATTCCCTGGAAGAGTTTTTGGGGTCACTCACATATACTATCATATCATCTGCAAGGAGTGATAATTTGACTTCTTCCTTTCCAATTTTTATTCACTTGATCTCATTCAACTGTCTTATTGCTCGAGCAAGGACTTCCAGCACTATGTTGAAGAGATATGGAGCTAGTGGGCAGCCTTGTCTGGTCCCTGATTTCAGTGGGATTGCTTTAAGTTTCTCTCACTTCAGTTTGATGTTGGCTATAGGTTTGCTGTATATTGCCTTTACTATGTTTAGATATGTTCCTTGTATCCCTGATCTCTCCAATACTTTAAACATAAATGGATGTTGGATTTTGCCAAATGCTTTTTCAGCATCTAGGGAGATTACCATGTGGTTTTTTCTTTCAGTTTGTTAATATGGTAGATGACATTGATGGATTACTGTATATTGAGGAACCCCTGCATACCTGGGATGCATCCTACTTGGTCATGGTGGATGATATCTTTGATGTGTTATTGGATTCAGTTTGCGAGTATTTTGTTGAGTATTTTGAGTTAATGTTCATAAGGGAGGTTGGCCTGAAGTTGCTTTTTTCTGTTGGGTCTTTGTGAGGTTTAGGTACCAAGGTGACTGTGGCTTCATAGAATGTGTTTGGTAATGTTCCTTCTGTTTCTATTTTGTGGAATAGTTGAAGAGTTGGAGTTAGATCTTTTTTTGAATATCTGGTAGAATTCTGCACCAAAACCATCAGGTCCTGGGCTTTTTTTTTGGATGGGAGACTTTTAAAGACTGCTTCTATTTCCTTGGGGGATATAAAACTATTTAATTGATTTACCTGATTCAGATTTAGCTATGGTAAGTAAAATCAATCAAAAAATGTCCATTTCATTTAGATTTTCAAATTTTGTGGCATATAGACTTTTGAAGTAAGTCCTAATGATTGCTTGGATTTCCTCAGTATCTGTAGTTATGTCCCCCTTTTCATTTCTGATTTTGTTGATTTGGATGGTGTCTCCCTACCTTTTAGTTAGCTTGGCTAAGGGTTTGTCTATCTTGTTTCTATTCTCAAAGAACCAGCTCTTGGTTTCATTGATTCTTTGAATTGTTTTATTTGTTTCTAATTGATTGATTTCAGTCCTGAGTTTGATTATTTACAGCCATCTACTCCTTTTTGGTGTGTCTGCTTCTTCTTTTTTTATGGTTTTTAAGTGAGCCATTAAGTTGCTTGAATGCGCTCTCTTGAATTTCTTCTTGTAAGCACTTAGTGCTACGTAAGTATTGTATCCCACAAGTTTGGGTATGTTGTGTCTTCATTTTCATTGAGTTCCAGGAAGATTTTAATTTCTTTCTTTATTTCTTCCCTGACCCAGCTCTCATTTAGCAGCATGTTGTTCAGTTTCCATATATGTGTAGGCTTTTTGCTATTTCTGTTGTTATTGAGGTCCAGGTTTATTCCATGGTGATCAGACAGGATACAAGGGATTATTTCAATCTTCTTTCTTCTGTAGAGGCTTGCTTTGTGATCAACTATGTGGTCTACTTTGGAGAAGGTTCTATGAGGTCCTGAGAAGAAGGTAAATTCTTGTGTGTTTGGGTGTAAGGTTCTGTACATATCTGTTAGGTCCATTTGATTCATGACCTCTGTTAGAGATATTGTCTCTTTGTTTAATTTCTGTTTTGTTGACCTTTATACTGTTGAGAGTGAGGTGTTGAAATCTCCCACTATTAGTGTGTGGGGATCTATCTGTGGTTTAAGTTTTATCAATGTTTCTTTCACAAATGTGGGTGCCCTTGTATTTGGGGCATACATGTTCAGGATTGTGATTTCTTATTTTCTCTTGATGAGTATGAAATGTCCTTCCTTACCTCTCTTGATTAATTTTGGTTGAAAGTGTATTTTATCAGATATTAGAATGGCTATTCCTGCTTGCTTCTTGCAACCATTTGATTGGAAAGCCATATTCCATCCCTTTATCCTCAGGTAATGTCTATTTTTGTGACTTAGGTGTGTTTCTTGTGTACAACAGATTGCTGTGTTTTGTTTACACATCCATTCTGTTAGTCTGTGTCTTTTTATTGGAGAATTAAGTCCATTGATGTTGAGAGAGATTAATGACCAGTGGCTGTTAGATTCTTTGAATTTGATGTTGGCTGTGGTCATATGGTTGTGTGCTTGGTTGCTTTTTGTTTTACTGTAGTGAGGTTATTTATTTCCTGTGTTTTCTTGAATGTGGCTAGTTTTCTTGGGTTGTATTTTCCCTTCTAGTGTCTTCTGTAATGCTGGATTTGTTTGTAGGTATTGTTTAAATTTGTTTTTTTTTCTTTGAATATCTTGTTTTTTCTGTCTCTGAGGACTGAGATTTTGCTGGGTATAGTATACTGGGCTGACATCTGTGTTCTCTTAGGATCTGCATGATATCTGTCCAGGCCTTCTGGCTTTCATAGTCTCTGTTGAAAAGTCAGGTGTGATTCTAATGAGTTTGCCATTATATGTTACTTGGCCTTTTTCTCTTGCAGCTTTTAGCATTTTTTCTTTGTTCTGTATACTTATGGTTTTGATTATTATGTGTACTATTATTTCTGGTCTAATTTATTGGGTGTTCTATAGGCTTATTGTATTCTCATTGACCTCTCCTTTAAGTTGGGGAAATTTTCTTCAACGATTTTGTTGAAGATATTTTCCGGGCCTTGGTGCAGGGAATCTTCCTTTTCCTCTATTCCTATTATTCTAAGGTTTTGTCTTTATATGTTGTGTTGAATTTCTTGCATGGTCTGAGTCAGGAATTTTTTAGATTTAACATTTTCTGTGACAGCTACATCTATTTCTTCCATTGTTTCTTTCCACACCTGAGATTCTTTCTTCCATTTGTTGTAGCCTATTGTTTATGCTAACCTCTGTAGTTCCTGCTTTGTTCCCAAAGTTCTTTCTCTCCACAATTTCTTCCATTTGTGTTTTTTTTTAATTTTTACAATTTTATCTTCAGGTATTGAGCCATTTTGTTGGTTTCCTTCACCTGTCTGACTGTATTTTTATGTTTTTCCAGCAGTTCCTTCAGCTGTTTTTTTGAACAGCTGTTTCTTTTATTTCATTCAGTGATTTAAGCATTTCCTCTCTAAAGGCCACAAACTGTTTGGCTGCAGCTTCCTCTATTTCTTTTCGTATTTTATTTGTTTCCTCTGTTATTGTCTTCATGAGCATAGATGTTAGATCATCTTTTTGAATTTCAATTATGGTGGGGTGTCTAGGGCTATTTGCCCCTTGATAACTGGGTTCTGGAGATGCCATATTGCTCTGGCCTTTGTTGATTGAACTTTTATGCTGTACTCTACCCATTGGGCTATCTTAGGTGTTTGAAGTCAATTCCTGGTTGTTCCTGGACTCCTGTGGTGGAGAGAATCCCTTTGGCAGGAAGATGTTTTTTCCTGAAGGAAGCCTTCTCAGCTTTTTTGGGTATAGTCGCTGGATGGCTGGTGTTTTTCAGGAGTTGCTATAGCTCATTTGAGGCATAGAGACCTGGGTGGTAACTGTGGTCCTTACTCTCCTCTCACCAGGAGAATTCTTGGAGACAGCTGCGCTGCTTTTGGGTTTCTTGCTGTAAAATATTGATCAGCTGGTGGAACCTGTGTGTCCTGTGGTTTGGCCGGTTTTGTTAGAGATAACTGGTTGCCCCTTAGAGCAGTATCTGGGGTTGATCTCAGGGTTCCTATTCTTTTGTATGTCTGAGGTTGGGGCTCTGTGCCCCAGAACCCAAGAGGTAATTTGTAGTGGGAGAGTACTGCTCTCCTGGTAACAGCAGGCTATCTGGGGCACAGCTGTTCCCTGGATTGGGCCAGTCTGTGGGACCTTTTCTGGGGATATACTGGGTTGCCGAAGTCTGCCCCCTTTGCTTCGTTCCTTGTTCCTTGTGAGGGTTTCTCCAGACAGTGACTCCAAGACTCTGGTGTCTTGGGGCACACAGTTCTGTCTGTAAGGAGTAGTTGGTACAAAGCAGGTCTCTGGGCTGGCAGAGCATGCACCCGCATGCTAGTCTGCAGGAGCTGGGTTTCCAATAACTCTGTGCTCCCTGCTTGGGCCCTGATCCGTGATGGCTGGGCATACTTGCCTGTCTGTGGTCTGGGAGACTTTCCCAAGCAAAGCCTAGGTGACCCAAGCAGCACGGTTTCTTCCTTCCCTGTGGGGTCCTCTCTGGACAGGGATTCCCAGTCTCTGTTGCACTGGGGCGTGCATCTCATCTGTACTGGTGAGCTGGGCATGCAGTCCCTCTATGGTCAGTGGGAGCTCAGTTGTGATGGTGGTGGTTACCCATGATCAGGGAGACCTTCCAGAAAATACTGGGTGACCCGTGATCAGACTGGGAACTTTCCTTTCCCGGGGGTTTTCTTGCTACTGGGACTCCCAGTCTTTGGCTCCCTTGTGCCCACCGATCAGCCAGGGAAAATGATCTGGACATGCAGGCATGTGGCTCCAGCCTGGAGACGCATGCCCTGCTTACCTGAGATCTCTTCAGGGTTCTGGTTGGAGCCCATGAGTGGACCCAACCAATTCTCATGACATGGGAGCCTCCCCTCACCTGGGAAACATGATTGCTATAGTTTTAGGTCCCAAAGTTCAGTCTCCTGGTCGTTGCACAGAGTGCTGTCCCACTTCTCAGACACAGTGCTCTCCAAGCGCCACCATATGGGCTCTCCTCCACCCAAAAGAATTCTTGATAGAAGAATATCGAATGGCAGAGAAACACTTAAAGAAATACTAAATGTCATTAGCCATCAGGGAAATACAAATCAAAATGACCCTGAGATTTCACCTTACACCCATCAGAATGGCCAAGACGAAAAACTCAAGTGAAACACATGCTGGAGAGGCTGTGGAGAAGGGGAACCCTCCTCCACTGTTGGTGTGACTATAAACTTGTACCACTGCTGGTGGGTATGTAAACTTGAACAACCACTCTGGAAATCAATCTGGCACTTTCATAAACAACTAGGAATAGAGCTTCCTGAAGATCCAGCTATACTACTCATAGGCATATATCCAAATGAGGCTGATGTACATAATAAGGACATTTGCCCAACCATGTTTGTAGCAGCTTTATTTGTAATAGCCAGAACTCGGAAACAACTAGTGCATCCTCCAAAACTGAAGAATGGATACATAAATAGTGTTACATCTACATAATGGAATATTATTCAGCAATAAAAAGAAGGAAATCTTGAAATTTGTAGGTAAATAGTGGGAATTGAAAAAGATCATCCTGAGTAAGCTATCCCAGAAACAGAAAGACACACAGGATATATACTCACTCATCTAGACATATAATATAGGATAAACCTACTAATATCTGTATACTTAAGAAACTAATCAAGAAGGAAGACTCTGACTAAAATGCTCAATCCCCATCCCAAAAAACAAAGAAGATGGGCATCAGAAGAAGGAAAAAACAGGGAACAAGATAGGAGCCTGACACAGAGGCCTTCTGAAATGCTTGCCCTTCAGACTATCAAAGCAACTGCTAAGACTTATGGCCAACTGCTGGACAGAGTGCATGGAATCTAATGAAAGAATTGGGAAATAGTAAGATATGGAGAGGATAGGAGGTCCACAAGGACAGCAACACAACCAAAAATCTGAGCAGAACAGTCTTTACTGAGACTCATACTCTAAGCAAGTACCATGCATGGAGATAACCTAGAATCCCTGCACTGATGTGGACCATGGCAGTTCAGTGTCCAAGGGAGTTCCATAGTAATGGGAATAGGAACTGCCTCTGACATGAACTGATTAACCTGCTCTTTATTCACCTCACCCTAATGGGGAAATAGCCTTACCAGGCCACAGAAGAAGACAATATAGCCACTCCTGATGATATCTGATAGACTAACATTAGAAGGAAGGAGAGAAAGTTCTCCCCTATTAATAGACTTAGGGAGAAGCATGCAAAGAGAAAGGGGAAAGAAGGTGGGATGGGAAATGGAGAAAGGAGAGGTTTATGGGGAGATAACAAATGAATAAATTGTAATTAATAGAAATTTAAAAATATTAAAAATATATAATTCCTTTTGGATTTATATTATAGGAGGTTGTACTTGGAGGGTGATGTATAAATAAAAGTAAACAGACAGAAGGTAGTCTCTGTGTCTTGGCTTCTGTTAATTTATATCTCTTTCTGTCAGTCTCAGTCTCAATATTTCTGAATTTGTCTACCTACCTCTTTCTCTCTCTTGTTCCCCCTGTCTCCCTATCTCTGCCTCCTACTTATATTTTGGTATGAAAAGCTCTCAGTTCTGCTAAAGGACTATAACAAGTTGACTGCTTATGGACTTGACATCAGGGATGGTCTCTGTAAAAATATAAGCAAGTTCCCAATTAAATGTTTTTTTTTTTTTTTTTTTTCCATAGAGTAGGCTTGGTCAGGGTTCATTTTCATAGTACTTAATTCACTAACTGAAGACATATTTGTACATTTAACAAATAGTAATGGAATCTGTGATGAAGTGAAAGTCACTTGTCAAAGAAATGTAACTTCATTAATGACCACTTGAAAGAAATATGTGACACTTTTTCTGAACTAAGAGTCTTGGACACAGGAACCGTCATCTCTCAGTTGTATTCTATCAGATGCCCAGATTGAGGCACATAGGGCTGCTCAGCCTTTCTCTAGCAGGCTGTCCACTTGGCCCTTTTAATAACTGGCTCCTGAAACTCTTACTGGATTTCACCTTTTACATGACATCATTCTCCCTTTCACCCATTCAGCACCTTGAAAGAATGTTGAGGTTTCCATGGAAATGCATAGGCAAACTTTCCTGTGTCCAGTATCTCTAATCCTGTGTACAGGTAACTTTTTCTTGGGAAACCCAACAAGCCTTTAACTCATCCCTTTATCCAGATCCCACACCTTTATTCCTGTTTATCTTTGTGACAATGTCAGGTAGGAAATGAAACTATTTATTTAATTATACAGTTTCCTAAGTAGGGAAGCTTCAAAGTGATGTGGGATTAAGAGGAATGTACGAAATGACAAGGTGGTCTCCTATTGTGGTATTGGTTCTGAAATTTCCCAGCTTGTGACTTTGAACTAGCCAGTTACTCATGTACTCACTAAATGTACCTTCACATTCTTACTAATATAATAAGCTTGTATGGTCTAAGGTTCCCTGTGCTGTTTAGTCTTTAAGAGCAGTGAAAAGAGAAGGAACCTGACAATTCCTGGGACTGTTTTGGCTGAAATAAAGAAAGACTGGGAAAAGTAGAACACTAAGGGGCAAGATATTATGTGACAGCTGGTGCTGTTCTACACTAGTGTTGTCAACCCTCTCTGAGTAGCATTGCCTTAGGTGACCTGGCTGGATCTGCAGCTGTGTCCTACTCTTGGTTCAGTCAGGAATACTCCTGGTCCTGGGGTTAAGAGTTAAACTAGGCCATCAGGACAGATAAATCGGTCCATGTTATATGCCCTTTACACAAGAGCAGCTGTGTTTCCTGCTGTATCCTTGAAACAAACACTCTAAAAGTAGTGTTTGTGGCCGGACTGCTTGTTCACAGGTGCCACGTGAGCTTGGGGTCTAAGGTAGCTGGGTAACCACTAGTTCATGGGTTGGATTCTCTTCTACATTATGAGTTCCTGGAAAGCATGCCTTACTATGCCCTCCTTTACAGAATCTATTGGCCATGTTAAAAATCATTACGAATTTGTCAACATAGTATTTTTCCTGAATATTTGGGAATTTCATTTAATATACATTATACTCCTTTTTCATCAGTCCCAGGTTTAAATTCCCACCCATGTGTTAAACTAATTTTTATTCTTTAAATTACCTCAATTGAAGTATGTGTTGTTCATATGCTCATTGGAACATGATCATAATGTCTCAGTGCCAAGTCCCTTAAAAGAAATGAGTTTATATTTGCCACAGTCTGGTACCATGCCCACGAAGAGCTCTGTACTTCATTGCCTTAATTACAGTTTTTCAAATTTACTTATTTATTATGATTTGTTTACTTGTATCTCCTCTGCTCCCCCTTTCCTCTTCTCCTTCCAGTCCCAACCAGCCTTCTTCTTCTACTCCTATGCACTTTCTTGAGTTCTCTGATAGGGGAGATCCTCCTCCCCTTCTATCTGACCCTATTTTATCAGTTATCTTCAAATATGTCTGTTTCATCTTCCTGTGCATCCTGATTCTCAGGGCATTGTTTTCCTTGTGTTCTCAATTCCCTTTACATATGACACTCTTCCTGCAACTTTCCTGCAGCCTTTCTAGATCTCTGAGGGGAGGGGAAGAATTTCATAAGGAAATGCTATGTAGAGCTGAGTGTTTTTAGGTCTCTCTCTGCATAATATCAGACTGTGGTTCTCTGTGTGCAATCCCATTTGATGAAAAAGGAAGCATCTTTGAGGATCTGAGAACATAGCACTGATCTATGAGTTTAGGGCAGAGACAAAATATTTTAATAAGAAGGGCCTGGGTTGCTTGAAAATATTCATAGAATGCCCTGACCCAATAAGTCATTTAACTGCTATCCAATCCCCCTAGTGGAAGACTTGCTTATTCAGAATACATAACCTATTGGAACATTATCCTCCACTGCTATGAGACCTCCTCATAAGTGAATACATACCATATTTGTCTTTCTGCACTTTAATTACTTCACCCAGGATTATTTGTCCTGGTTCCATCCATTTGCCTGAAAATATCATGATGTCATTTTCTTAGCTGAAGAATAATCCATTATAGAAATATTTCTCATTTTCCCCAAAGGAGATTGTCAAACCTTTTGTCCTTAAAGTTGCTGGGAATTGAATCATTGCATTGAATGACAACCTTTGAGGATAACTATGTTCTTTCAGCCTAGAAGACTTTCCATCTTCTTCTACTTGCTGGTGATTTGAATTGCAATGCCCTCTTCAAGCTCATCTATTTAAATGTTTAGTCCCCAGAGGAAATGTCTGGGAAGCATTAGGAGGGAGGACCTACTTAGAAAATATAATTCCTTTTGGAGTCATATTATACGAGGGTGTGGTTTGAGGTTAATATGCCAATGAAAGTGAACAGACAAAATGGAGTCTCTGTCTCTTGGTCTCTGTCACTTTATATTTTTGTTTCTGTCTGTTTCAGTCTCTCTATTTCTCAATCTGTCTCTCTATCTCTGTCTCTCTTTGACTTCCTCTCTCTGCCTGGCACTTTTGCTTCAGTATGAAAAGCTCTCAGTTCTGCTACAAAACTATAAAAAGATGACTGCTTTCTGATGTGATATCACACATAGTTTATGTAAAAATATATGCAAGGTGCCAATTAGAGGCTTTTTTTTTTTCAGGGAGAATTTTCACAGTAATTAATTCACTGACTGAGGATATAACTGTGCATTTAACAAATATAATGGGATCTGTGATAATGTGTAAGTCACATATTAAGGAAATGTAACTTTATTAATGAACACTTGAAGGAAATATGTGACACTTTTCCTGAGCTAAGAGTCATGGACACATAAACTGTTATCTCTGAGTTTTGTGCTTTCAGCTGCCAAGAATTTGAATGGGCGACTAGACCGATCTGATTTCTCTCAAGCAGGCTATCCATTTGGCCCTTTTAATAATGGTCTCCTGAAACACTTACTGGCTTTCACATTTTGTATCACATCATTCTATCTCTCAGCCAATCAGCATCTTAAGGTTTCCATGGACATGAGTGAAAAAACTTTCCTTAGGGTTCAGTATCTCTGACCCTGTGCAAACTTGACTCTTTGTTGTGACACCCAAAAAGTTTTTATCTCATCCTTTTTTCCAGATCCCATACCTTTACTCCTCTTTACCTCTGTGACAATGTCAGGTAGGAATTGAAACTTTAATGTTTACTCAACTGGGCAGCTTCCTAATTAGGGAAGCTTCAAAGTGATGTGGGATTAAGGGGAATGTACACAATGACAAGGTGGTCTCCTACTGTGGTCTGGGATCTGAAATTTCCTAGGTTTGAACTGAGGAGTTCCTGGCATACTCACTATATGAACCTTCACATGCTTATTGATATAATAGGCTGGCAGGATCTTGTGTTCCTTGGGATATTGAGTTTTAAGAGCAAGAAAAAGAGAAGGAAACCAGACAATTCCTGGGACAGCTTTGGCTGAAAAAAATAGTGATAAGTGTATAAAAGGAGAACTGAGGGACAATAAACTTTTTGACAGCTGGTGCTCTTCTTCACTAGTGTTGCCATCCCTCCATGTGCAGGCTTTCGTTGGCTGACCTGGCTGGATCAATACCTGTGTCCTACTGAGTGGTCATTGAGAAACCCTCCTGGTCCTGGAGTTTACAGTTAAAACTAGGCATCCAGGACAGAAAAATTGGTACATTTTATATGCCTAGGCCACAATATCATCTATCTTCTCTCAGAGAACAGTAGTATCCTCCTGCAATGGTCCTGAATCTCTGGCACATGTGTCAGGAAAAGCCACTGGGGCAGAGAGACCAGGAAGACCAGTCTGAATTATGAGACTTAGCAGTTTCTTCCTCTTGACTCCATCTCATCCTCACTATCTAGCTCCTAAAATCATTTTCTGCCCTCAAATTACACAAATCTGTTTGACCTCCTTTATGAACATTTAAAATAATATTAGAAGTACTTGTTTTCTGCTAGTTTGGCTGCTCTAATTTTCCCAGGTAATGCTTTAGATGGTTAGATTCCTTTTCCCAGGTTTCCAGATTGATGGTACCTTCAACTGGGAACAAGGGACAATCTTCATTTACAAACTAAAGGGGATAAAACTATTTCTCCCAATTCCTTTCTTTTATTAACATTGACTTTAAATTCCTCATTAACATCTTCCTACTATTTCTCTGCCCCTTGAATTCACTGCCTGCCAACCTTGTCTTCCTCCCTACAATGGCTGGTCATCACAAAGTACATTTTTTTCTTCGGCATCCAGAGCTCCAAAGACCAGTGTTTCTCATGTTGTCCCTTGTTTTCAAGGTCACTTGTTCAGGCGCCAACTGACCCATCATTCAGGCTTGATGAAAAGTGTTTTCTCTGAAATTAATATTTACTAATAATTACTTTAGTAAAGCTTTCCAATAATCCTAAACAGGTGTATAACCAAATCACCACACAGAAACTGGGTTTATTTAGTAAACCAAAAATACAATGCTGGGCAATAGTTACTACTTTCTGTACCTCCAAGTCATCAAAGTTCCTAACATTTAGATTTTACCCATTATACTTGCTTTTTGTGAAATATCAGGTCCAGTCAATCTCCACGTAGTTCAAAGATCTGTCCTCCAGCTGTCTCTCCTAGCTCTCTCAACCTTTTCTCCCACTCATTTCCTTCCCTCTGGCTCCTCCCCTCTTTCCTGTCCTTTGGCTCCTCCATTTGCACAACATTGTGGCTAATTGTTTTATTTTGGCCTGTTTATCACAATGCAATATCTGGATTGAACCCAGACACTGAGGGTGAGAAATCAGCATTTGAATGAAAAAGGGTAAGGTGTATACATTTCAAAAGAACACTATACCAACATTTCCCCCTTTAAGTCCAATAAAAGTCTCATTTTCTATCAATACAATAATAATTGTGAAATTATGAAAAATGTTTGGTAAAATCTACATGCACAAAGTCTAGTCCACATGTATTTAGCAACTTAGGAGAAAGTTATCTGATTCTCCTATCTATCTTGATAAGTTAAAAGTTCTATACCCAAATTAACTTTTATCCTTATTGGTATTACCTATATGAAAGGATTTCTTAACTTCTAAACAACTCAAGCTTAATTGTGGCACTATAACTATTTGGTCTTCAACCCCATAAGAGACTTGAGAAGGAAATAAAAGTAGTTATTAGAATAAGTAGGAAGTGCATGTTAGCAGCTTCCAAAAAATAAAAATTGACAGAGATGGTTTGGTGCCTGAACAGTCACCCATAACTCTTTATAACATCGGAGTATCATCTTCAGCTGTCTGGCTCAGAATATTTGACAGACATATATGTGAAGGAGGAACAATTTAGGATTTGCTTACCCTGTTTTGGCAGTTTGGCAGTCGACCTGTCCTGCATTTAAGCCTGCCCATTTTTAGCAGAATTTGTTGTTGTGAAGCAAGGGTAATTTCTGTACTGGAATGGCTTGTTTGCCACTTTTGTAGCCATCTCCATATGGAGGTTCTTTGATGCTCATTATCTTCTTTCAGGTAGGCAGGGTGCTGCCAGGAAATGACTTGTGTCATCATGAAAGAACCTCTAAAATAATAAAGGCACTTTTAAATGCCATATTCTGTACTTCTCTGAAGTTTTTGAAGACTACCTATCTTTATGTAATTGATCTGTCTATAAAATCAGCTATCTCTGTTAAACCTAGGATGTATACATCTAGTAGAGTAGTGTCTGAGATGAAAATAACAAGCAATTAACATGCAGTACTTAATACCCTAAACAGTCTTTAATAGCAGTTTAAAAGTATTGGAAGTAACCTTGACTTCTATCAATATACTAAAGCTTATACCAATGTATCAAAAATAGACTTGTTTTGATCAATATACAAAATCCTTTACCAATTAGTTAAAAATAACCTCATTTGAGAATAACAAACAAAATCCTAAGTTGAGTAGATTCAATAAGTTACGTTTTTTTCTATTCCTATAAAGTATTCCTGTATATTCCTTGTTGCACTTTGAAAAAGACCAGTATAATAAACATCTCCCAATGACAATAATATTTCATAGCTAACATTTTGGACATGTAGAAATCCTGTAGGGGGCCCAAATAAATTTGGGAAAAATGGTTAATTAAGCAAGCAATAACATTTGTGGTCTAGTGTTTGAATATTGAGAAATTTTAGGCTTAATAAAAGTCCTCTTTGGAACAGTCTACAATGCTGGACCTATTAATATTAGTAACTTTCTTCAAAGTTCTTTTGGGAGCAGGCTTTGATGAGAAACAGCAACTGAAGCAGTTGAGGCAGGAACAAGCAGAATGCTGGAACATGAAAGATGCTGGAACAGATGTGACAATGTCTCAGCACGCTGAAGAATGATTCCATCAGGTTTGATCCAGCATCTCTGGTGTCCAGTTCTTTTGTTTTGCAAACATATAATTTCTCACAAGCATTTTAGAGTTCTAAAATTATGAATGTAAGATATGTGCTGGATGAAAGTAAATTTTAAGCCAATTTAATCTTTATCAATTAAAAGGTTAGTGTAATATATTTTGAGTATATTTGTTGAAGTTTTGTCTGGAGACACATTTTTATGTCTCAGTCAGTTTTAGAGTTGTTCCTATGTAAAAGAATTACCAATATAAGTTACCATTTTTATTTAATATACAATCATTATCATGTTGAAAACAAAAAAAAAATGTTTGGATAGATCAAAATATCTTTTTGGGCTCTTCCATGCCTGTTGTATTAGGCCAAGTGGCTACCTATTTTTTTAGAGAAGTCTCTCATTAGAGAGGCAAGCTGGTTGCCTTGAGCAATAGAAAAACACCTGTTAAAGTAAACTTTATATAAACTCTTCTTTTAATTCACAATATAAGCATACCATAGGTGTCTTGTACCTTATTTGAGGTCCTCTATTTTTATATATGTTGTAGCTATTTGTCCTATCCCCTTGTTTATTTAGAATGGGCAGTTATGCCTTTAGAGCCAAAATTAATTTTAATTCCCTCTTACCTTTAGCATTTAAGCATATCCTAGGCATCTTGTACCTGGACTTTACATTGATAGTGGCTACTTTTTGGCTGGTTCATTTTTCTAGAGACTGGACATTTATGCCTTTATAGCTGAACTTTATATAAACTTTCTTGGCCTTAGCATATAAACACACTTACCATTAGCATTAAGTATATCCTTGGCATCTTGTACCTGGATTTTTACCTTGGTTTGGGCTACTTTTTGGCTTGCCCTCTTTTTGAAATAGGATGGACAGTTTTACTTTTAATACATATAAATATAATTTTTGAGTTTTTAAGACTAAACTAGGTTGGCAAGTACTTGGCCATCTTTAAGCCTCTTGTGCCTTTTTTACTTAGGCATGACCAACATTTTCCCCCATGAAAATATCTCATGTTTAAAAGGATAGAGCTGGAGCAGACAGGTTCTCTACAGGGAGAGCAACAGAACAATTAAATTTGAATACAAGGAACTTCCCAGAGACTCATACTCCAACCAAGGACTATTCATGAAGATAACCTAGAACCCCTGCACAGATGTAGCCGATGGCAGTACAGTGTCCAAGTGGGTTACCTAGTAATGGGAAGAGGGACTTCCTCTGATATAATCTGATTGGCCTGCTCTTTGATCACCTCCCCCTGAGGGTTGAGCAGCTTTACCAGGCCACAGTAGAGGACAATGCAGCCACTTTTGATGAGAACTGATAGACTAAGATCAGAAAGGAGAGGAGAAGCTCCCCTATCAGTGGGCTTGGGGAGTGGCATGCATTCCGAAAGGGGAGGGAGGGTGGAATCGGGAGGGGAGGAGGGAGGGGCTTATGGGGGATACAAAATGAATAAAGTGTAATTAATAAAAAATTAAAAAAAATCTTTTACCACACACTTGATGTAAAACAATAATAAAAAAGAACTCTTTGGCTTAAGATACATGTGTTGAATATATTTTTATACTTATTAGCTTTGAATTTCATATTTATGAGATTCACACACAGTGAGAAACATGCTTGTTTGGACATAAGTAAAGAAATAGAATAAAAGTTATTACTACATTAAAAAAAAGGATAAGGCAGTTTCCAGAGGAGTGTGAAATTATATCTCTTTACATAAACCTAAAAATGACGTGAATCCCAACTTTAGATCGATAAGGACATAACATCTATTAATAAGAAAAAAGAATTCACACGGTAACCTTAGGAAAATTTTGTCATTTTGAATCTAAGAGTATCTCTTCAAATGGCTAAACAGCAGGAGTTGTCATTCTAGATATTATTATGTAAACAAGTTTGATCCTGAACTCAGAGAACTGCCTATTTGGCAATAAAGGCATGTGTCTTTACCAACTTGTTCATATATACATTCAAATCAGTATCACTGTAACTCAAAGCCTTTAAAAGAAAATAAAAAAAAGACAAGAAAAATTTAAGGTTGGAGTCAGTTGTGCCAATTTATGCTACAAAAAACAAAGCCCAGTTGGTTATTTTTATTGATGTTTTAGTGAATTGTTGGACCCTTACCAAAAAGAGCTGACAAGTATCTTATAGCCAGAGAGCCTTGAATTTTAGCCGTTATTAATCTAATTATTCAGAAGAGTGCTCAATTTCTTCACTGTAACTTAGTATTCCAATCCTTGGGATTTTCCCTCCCCCCATTTTCTCCTTCAACTTTCTTGGAGAAGGTATGGAGAAGAACCAAAATCATTAAACATATTGCAACCAGATCCATGACTATGACAGCCAAAATGAAGCCAAAAGGGATTAAAACACCCTCTGCCATGGCAATTTTTTTATTTTACATGCAATTTAGGCCAAACTCTGCCTAGAGGTCTCTCTGCCTACACTTTCTTTCTTTCCTGCCATGGCTTTGGATCTGAGACAGTTGAACCAGCCACAGTATAAAGGAGCCATGCTTGTTTACCCTCAGATAAACTGTAGCACCAGCCAGTTTTGTCAAGTCTCAGGTCTGCCCACAGGAGGCTGTCTTTTGCTCCTGGGCATGTTTAAGAGTCTCTCTTAAAAATATAAGTAATTTACCTGGGATTTTTTAGGTTTTAAGTTTTTTTTTTTTTGTTTGTTTGTTTTTTTTTTTTTTTTTTTGTACTGGGAGCTTATTACCTCCACCACATTATGATAAAGTATGATTTAAAGGGTTTGAATACTTAGATTAGTTTGGTGCCATTTGTTGTAAGTGACTATTAATATTTACTATTGATCATTTATCTTCTGGTAAAACTGCTGTTAGTCCTAAACAGCTGTATAACCAAATCACTACATAGACACTGGGTTTATTTGGTTAACCTAAAATGCAATTCTGGGCAACAGTTACTCCTTCCTAAACCTCCAAGCCCTCATAGTTTCCTAACATTTTGATTTTACCTATTATACTTGCTTTTTGTAAAATATTAGGTCCAGTCCATCTCCATTTAGTTCCAAGATCTGTCCTGCAGCTCTCTCTCCAAGCTCTCTCACCCTTTTCTCCCACTCTTCCCCTATTTCCTGTTGTCTGGCTTTGTGGCTAGTTGTTTTATTTTGGCCTGTTATCAAATTGCAATATCCAGACAGAACCCAGAGGCTAGGGTTGTGAGGGAGAAATGAGCATTTGAGTGAACAAGGGTAAGGTGTATACATTTCAAAAAAACATTGTACCAACAGAAAAGGGTCCACCTGAAAGACAAACTGTCATATTATAACTCCAATAGGAATTATATTATCTAACAAGGCCATGGCACCTAAAACCTTCACAGGCATTCCCTCACTGGGGAGTAAACATGTGAATAGATGAGATTTGAGGGGATTTTGCAATTCAAATCACCAGGAAGTGAAAGAAGATAGTGGGACTTCTAGGCTAAATGAACATAGTTATTCTGATAATTTATCATATAATACAATGATGAATGTTCCAGACACTTTCTAGGTCTAAAGAAGAGGACTGACAATTTCCTTTGGGAAAAATATGGAATATTTCCTTAATGGAGTATTATTCAGCTAAGAAAAAGACATCCTGATACTTTCAGGCAAATGGATGGAACCAGGAAATATAATCCTGGGTGAAGTGACTAAAATGTAGAAATAGAAATATGGTGTGTATTCACTAATTAGGAGATTTCCTAATAGTGAGAGATAAAGTTCCAATAGGCCCTTAGTTGTGACCAAATCAGTCTTCCCCAAGGGGAATGGGTGAAAGTGAAAAAAGTTGTGGGGCTAGGGCATACTAGAGAAATTTTAAAGCAACAAAGGTTCTTGTTATTAAAATGTGATGCTCTCTATCCTCAACTGATAGAACAACGCATGTTCTTGTATCCAGAGATCCTTCCTTCTGCATTAAATGAAATGTATACAGAGACCCACAGTCTAATCTTATGCAGAGAGAGACCATAAAACACCCAGGTCTGAATGGGATTTCCCTATGAAATTCTTACCCTCCCCTCAGTGCTCTGGGAAGCCTGCAGGAAAGGAGGCAGAAAGAGTGTCCTAAGTAGGGGGAATTGAGTACACAAGCAGAACAATGCCCAGAGAATCAGGCTGCAGAGGAAGATGATGCTTCCAACCCTGATGAGCCCTGATAAACTAGATAGAAAGGGGAGGAGAACCTCCTCTATCAGGGAAATAGAGAAAGGGAATAGAGGTAGAAGAAGGCGGGTGGGTGGGACTGGAAGGAGAAGAGGGAGGGGACAGCAGACTACATAGAAATTGACCAAATCATAATAAATGAATACATAAGAAAAACAGTGATCAAAGTGATGAAGTATAGACCTCTTCAGTACCGATGTCTTATTCTTGGGGGTGGGGCCAATGTGTAGTAAGGATGAATTCAGTTTTCTTTAAAGGACTTGGCACTCAGACTCTGATAATGTTCCAATGTGAATATTGCAAACATATATTTTAAAGAAAAAAAAAATTAGTGTGACACATGGGTAGGAATTTGAACTTGGGAACAATGGAAAAGGAGTGAAATGTTGGTTACATGATATTCCCACATAAATAAAATAATATGTTGACAACTTTTACAATGACTTTTAACGAGCATAGATTCTGCCAGTGGATAGCAGAGTTTGACTTTGTAAGGCATGCTTTCTAGGAACTAATTATGTAGCAGTGCATCCTAGCCACATAGAAGTGGTTACCAAGCTATGTCAGACCCCATGAGCTCAGGTGGCACCTCTGAATAATCAGTCCTGGCACTAATACTAAGTTTAGAGGGTTTGTCTTGAGGACACAGCAGCTCCTTTTTCTTAGGCCTATAACACGGACCCACTTCTCTGTACTGAAGGCTCCGTTTTAAATTTAAACCTCAGCACCGAGAGGGTTCTTCAGTGACCCATGTTAGGACAGAGCTGCTGATTCAGCCAGGTGAGCCAAGGCAACCCTGCTAACAGAGGATTTGCAACACTAGTGTTTAACAACACCAGCTGTCAAAAAATATCTTGCCTTCAATTCTCCTTTTACACTAACCTATCATTCTCTGTTTAAGCCAAACCATTTCTAGGAATTGTCAGGTTTGCTTCTCTTTTTCCTCTTCTTAAAGACTCAATACCCAAAGTAACAACAGGACTGGTTTCCCAGTTATATTAATAAAAATGTGAAGGTACATTTAGTGAGTATGTGAACAACTGCTCAGTTCTTAGGCACAACCTAGGAAATTTCTGAACCAAGACCACATTAGGAGACCACCTAGTCATTCGGTACATTCCTCTTAATCCCACATCATTTTGAAGCCTCCATACATAAGAAACTGTTCAATAAAATAAACAATAAAGATTCATTTCCTACCTGACATTGTTATAGAGGTAAACACAAGTGAAGATGTAGGATTTGAATAAAGGGATGATATAAAGGCTTATGGGTTTCACAACAAAAAGTCACATGTGCCCAGGAGCAGAGATACTGGACACTGAGGAAAGTTTGTTTACTCATTTCCATGGAAACCTCAAGATTCTCTCAGGTGTTGAATGACTGGGCAGGAAAATGAAGTCATGAAAAAAGTTAAAGCCAGTAAGGGTTTCAGGAGCCAGTTATTAAAAGGGCCATGTGGACAGCCTGATTGAGAGGTCCAGCAGCCCTACTTTCCTCAATCTGGGCAGCTGAAAGCACATAACCGAAAGATGACAGTTCATGTGTTCAAGACTCTTAGTTCAGGAAAAGTGTCACATATTTCTTTCAAGTGGTCATTAATAAAGTCACATGTCCTTGACATGTAACTTTTACATCATCACAGATTCCATTATATTTGTTAAATGCACAAACATGTCCTCTGTCATGAACATATTTACAGGAAAAATGCTCCCTGACAAAGGCAACTCTTTGAACATTAGGGCATTAAATTGGGACCTTGCTTATATTTTTACAGAGACCATCCAGGATGTCATGTCAACAAGCAGTCAGTTATCATTTTGTAGTCCTTCAGCAGAACTGAGAGGTTTTCATACTGAACCACAAGATTCAGTCAGAGAAAGGAAAACTGAAAGAGACAGAGAGAGAAAGAGCTCCAGAAACAGATTCAGAAATAGAGAGACCAATATCGACAGAAAGAAAGATACAAAGTGACAGATACCTAAAGACAGAGACTCCTTTTTTTGGTCACTTTCATTGGCATATCAATCTCAAAGTAGGCCCTCCAATAATATATCTCCAAAAGGAATTATATTTTTTAACATTTTTTTTTATTTTAATGTTTATCAATTACACTTTATTCACTTTGTATACCACTATAACCTCTTCCCTCCCAATCCCACCTTCCTCCCACTTGTCCAAGCATGCCTTTCTCCATGTCCACTGATAGGGAAGGACTTCCTCTCCATCCTTCTCATCTTAGTCTATCAGACTGATTTGGTCACAATAGATGGCCTTTTGGAACTTTATTCTGCATTATTAGGAGACTTCCCAATAAATGAAAACAAACCATATTTGAATTTCTATTTTAGTTACTTCACAAAGAATGATTTTCCTGGTTCCATCCATGTGCTTGATAGTACTATGATGTCATTTTCTTAGCTGAATAATACTCCTTTGCAGAAGTATTCCATTTTTTTCTAAAGGAGATTGTCTGTCCTATTCTTTAGCCCTCAGAAATTTCAAGGACTTTAATCATGGTATTGAATGATAAACTATCAGGATAACTATGTTCTTTTAGCCTAGAAATCCCTCCTTCTACTTCCTGGTGATTTTAATTGCAATGTTCCCTTGAAGCTCATCTATTTCCATGAGGAGTCTCCAGTGAGGAAATGTCTAGGAAGGGTTAGGAGGTATAGCCTTGTTAGATTATATAATTTTTTTGTTTCCCTAATATCTTTCTCAGCTCTTTTGTCTTTGTATACAAGAGGGCTACTGTTTTTTTTTTTTAAGTTAATTTTGTGTCCAGACACATTTACAAAGTTGTTTATTAGGTGTAAAATTCCCTAGTAAAATTTTGGTGTTCAGTCTGGTACATTATCATATAATCTGCAAATAATGATACTTTGACTTGTTCATTTCACATTTCTATTGCCTTGATCTGCTTCAATTGTCTTTTTCTCTAGCAAGAAATTCCAGAGATGTTGGGTATGGAGAGAGTGGGCAGCCTCAATGGCATTGCTTAAAGTATCTCTCAGTTTAGTTGGATGTTGGCTATAGTCTTGCTGTATATTCCCTTTACTATATTTAGATATGTGCCTTGTATCTCTGATTTCTACAATATGTTAAACATTAATGGATGTTAGATTTTCACAAATGCTTTTTCAGGATCTAAGGAGATTGTCATGTGCTATTTTTATTTCAGTTTGTTAATATGATGGATATCACTGATGGCTTTCCATATATTGAACCACCCCTGCATACCTGGGATGAAGCCTGCTTGGTCATAGTGGATGATATCTTTGATGTGTTCCTGTATTTGGTAAAAGACATAAAGAGACTTGTATGAAGAACATTTAAAGAATGTAGAAAAGACTTAGACACAGATATAAGTTGAAAGTTCTTCCATGCTCCTGGCTTGGCAGTCTTAACATAGTAAAAATAACCATCTAACCAAAAGCAATCCATAGATCCAATGCAGTCCCCATCAAATTACCAACACAATTCTTTGCAGACCTTGAAAGAAAAATTCTCAATTTTATATGGAAAAAAAAAAAAAAACCCAGAATTTCCAAAACAATCCTCTACAATTAAATATCTTATGGAGGTATTTCCATCCCGGATGTGAAGCTGTACTATAGAGCAACAGTAAATCAGTAAAAACTGCCTGGGATGGGCATAAAAACAGAATGGTGGATCAATAGAACTGAAGAGAATAACCACACACTATGGAGAGCTGATTTTTTACAAAGATGCCAAAAGCATATAATTGAAAAAAATATATAGTATCTTCAACAAATGATGCTGGTCTAACTGGATGTCTAAATGTAGAAACATGCAAATAGATCCATACTTATCATCCTGCAAAATAACTAAAGTCCAAGTGGATCAAAGGCCTCAACATAAAACCAGACACATTAAATCAGTTAGAAGAAAAATTGGGGAAGAGCCTTGAACTTTTTGGCACAGGAGACAACTTGCTGAACAGAACACCAACAGCACAGGATCTAAGAACAAAAATCAGTAAATGTGTGGGGGGGGCAAGATGGTTGTGCCAGGAGAACATTGTGTCTGAGAAGCAGGACATCACACTCCGTGCAGTGACCAGGAGACTGAACTCTGGGCCCTCAAACAACAGCTATCATGTTTCCCATGGGAGAGGAGGCTCCCATGGCATGGGAATTGGTCCATTCCACTCTCGGGCCACAGAGCCAGAACCTGGAACAGAACCCAGGTAATGCAGTGTGGAGAGCCGGGGTTTGGTCGCCATGGCGCTGGCTTCCGCCCTCAAAACTGGTGAAAAAGTCCTAGAGCGCATGACCGTTCTGCAATAGCCCGCCAAGTCACAAGCCCAGCCCAGGGCATCATATGGGGTGATGGGTGAGCAGCCAATCAGGGGATGATATATCATCTCATACCACTCTGGTGCAAGCAGGGCTTATATAAACAGCACCACTTCGGGGCTTGGGGTCTTCCTCCTTTCATCGCTTGACTGTAATAAAGCTTGCTGCAGAAGGATCCTGTTGTATGCGTGCATTCTCGCTGGCAAGACAATTACGCGGGTCGCAACAATGCGGGCTTTGGGTCTCTGGGCTGGTGCTGCAAGTCTGTATGTCCCAATCACTTTCCCAGGGTGATTGGTGGGCACAAGGGTTCCAGAGACTGGGAGCCCCAGTCGCAAAAAAAAAAAAAAAAAATAACATCTTGAAGGAAAGTTACAAGACTGATCACAGGTCACCCAGTCTTTCCCTGGAAGGTCTCCCTGAATGCGGGAACCCGCTGCCATCAGAACTGAGCTCCCGCCATACAGGCAGAGAGCAGCTGCACACCCAGCTCAATCTCTACTCACTCTTGGGAGGAGGCAGGAGGCATTCAGCAGAATTTGCCACAGACCATATTGTCTGTACCCCAACCCGAGATTGAGGCTGAGAAAACCCAATCCTTTCGGCACTCCCCCAAATGCAGCCAAAACCCTGCAGCGGGTGAGCAGAAGGATAAAGAGGCACACAGCAGCTTCACAGTGCCAGAACTCCAGTGCTGCCAGCTGCTCCTAGCAACCAAACTTCAGCTCTGGATCTGGGACTGTGGTCATTCTACACATCCTGAGATTCTCCTGTGTCCAGCACAATAAGGTCTAGCAGCAAGTTCTATCACAGCCCCACCCCCCAGCCTTGGCAGAGAAACCGCAGCTCAGGATTGGACTGAGAAGCCCCAACCTCTTCTGGCACTCCCCTAAGAGCACCTCCATAAGCTTGCCCTAGTGGAGGGGAAGGTCAGAGGGGAAGGACAGAGAGAAAGCCTGCCAAGGACATAGCACCCTCTCTCCTGATCACCCAGTGGCTCCTAGCAGAGAAACCCAAGCTCTGGATCTGAGAACATTCAACCCTACCCGGTACTCTCTCAGGATCAGCAAACATAGGTTCTACCGCCAGGCTGCTTCTGGCAGAGAGATCTGGGCCTGAGATCTGGGATTGAGAACACTCAACCCAACTCTTTCCCACGCCACCCTGGGACCAGTCAACATAACCCCTCCTTGCAGAGGGAAAGGACAGAGAGGCAGCACACAAGAAAGGTGGACAACGAGTCCTGCAGCCAAGGTGCCACAGAGCTGACTGTTAGCCTACTAGCCCATTTTCCACAGCAGGACCAAATCAGAGAGTAGAGAGCAAGGGGAAACCCTGTGCATTCCAACTGGTCCTGCAAGAGAGTGAGTGAGCCTTCTAGGGAGAATTTGCCCCAGACCCAGGGCCTCTCCACAGAAGCAACCAGACGAGATCCCTGCCACCCACACCCCTAGTGTGGACATCATAGGGATTCTTGGGATAGCGACCCTAATGTTGAAGCCTCTGCCTTGAGGGTCCACCAGTGTAATCCAGGCAAATAATCCCTGTATCTTAGACAGAACTGTGTTATAGTGGCCTGCAGGCCACAGCAATAGTCAGAGAATCCAGGCATGCACACTGTGCCCACTAAAAGCACACATGAACAGAGCCAGCATCACATTTCTTACTTAGGCAAAACTGAAACCACAGTGCACACTCCCAAACCAGTGAACCTCTATCATCTTCCTGAAAAAACAGTCCAGAAAACAAAAAGAGATGATCATAGCCCGAACTACAATCTCAAGGAACAATCAGTGAGGATTATAAAGAACCAGGTGGCTAGAGGCAGACATAAGAAAACTCCCAACAAAAATCAGATCATAATGACCTCACCAGCAACCGCACAAAACAATGGACACTTCAATTCACTAGATATACAAGAAAACGACCTCTAAACTATGTTTCTCCAGCTATTAGAAGCCCATAAAGATGAAATGAACAAAGCCCTCAGAGAAATAGCCAAAGAAATTGAGACTACCAAGAGGAAACAAATCATGCTCTCAGAGAAATGACCAAGAAATTTGAGGCAAACAAAGAAGAAATGCACAAAGCTCTCAAAGAAATGTCCACACAAATGAAGGCAAATAAAGAAGAAAATAAATAAAGCTCACATAGAAATATACGCAATTATACCCAAAAAAGTAAAGGCACAAATAGTGATGCATAGAGAGGAAACGGACAAAAAAATATAGAAGCTGCCATTGAAAGGCAGGACTCCACATTCAAACAGATGAAGGAAATGGAGCAAGACATGAAAAAAGAATTAAATCAATAAAGAAAACACAAAAAGAGAAAAACCAAGAGCTGGAGAACATAATGAAAAGATCAGGAACTACAAAGGTAAGCATCACCAACAGAATACAAGAGATGGAAGAAAGAATCTAAGGAGCCGAAGATACAGTTACAGAAATTGACATGTCTCTCAAAGAAAAAATAAAATCAGAAAAGTTCCAAACACTAAACATCCAAGAAATCAAGGACACCATGAAAAGACAAAACCTAAGAATGATAGGAGTAGAAGAAAAAGAAGAAATCAGGCTCAAAGGTCAGGAAAATATTTTCAAGAAAATTATAGAAGAAAACTTTCCCAACTTAAAGAAGGAGATGGCCATAAAAATACAAGAGGCCTACAGAACACCAAATAGACTAGAACATAAAAGAAACTCTTCATGTCACATCATAGCCAAAACACTAAACCTACCAAACAAAGAAAAAGTTCTAAAAGCAGCAAGGGAAAAAGGCCAAGTAACATATGAAGGTAGACCTATCTAGAATCACACCAGACTTCTCAAAAGAAACTATGAAAGCCAGAAGGGGCTGGACAGAAATCATAAAGTCCTTAAGGGACGACAGATTCCAACCCAGACTACTATAACCAGCAAAACTTTCAATCAACATAGATGGAGAATTCAAAATATTCCAAGACAAAACCAAATTTAAACAATATCTACATAGTAACCCAGCTCTACCGAAGTTACTAGAAGGGAAACTCCCAAACCAAAGAAAACAACTACATCTAAGGAAACAGAGGAAATAGATAACTACACAAAAAGAAACAAAAAAAAAAAAAAAAAAAAAAAAACCCAAAAGAATACAAGCAATGAAACTCAGTGACACCACCAACCCCACATCTAAAGTAAGTAACAATTGTTGGTCACTAGTCTCTATCAACATCAACAGACTCACTTCCCAATAAAAAGACACAGACTAACAGAATGGTTGTGGAAACAGGATCCAACATTCAGTTGCATCCAAGAAACAAACTTATGCAACAAAGATAAACACTACTTCAGAGTAACGGGCTGGAAAATGTTTTTCAAGCAAATGGTTCCAGAAAACAAACTGGAGTAGCCATCCTAATATCTAATAAAATAGACTTTCAACCCAAGTTAATAAAAAAAGATAAGGAGGGACACTGTATTCTCATCAAAGGAAAATTCCACCAAGAAGACATCACAATTTTGAATATCTATGCCCCAAATACAAGAGCACCTACATTCATAAATGAAATGATATTAAAGCTTAAATCACACATTGATCATAATACTTTAATAATGGGAGACTTCAACACTCTACTCTCACCAAGGGACAGCTCAACTAGACAGAAAACATATAGGGAAATAAAAACACTTACAGAGACCCCAAATCAAATGGACCTAATAGATGTCTACAGATCTTTTCATCCAAATTCAAAAGATTATACCTTCTTTTCAGCACCACATGGAACCTTCTCCAAAGTATGCCGTATAGTTGGTCATAAAGCAAGCCTCAACAGACACAAAAAGATTGAAACAATCCCTTGAATACTATCTGACCACCATGGACTAAAGCTGGACCTCAACAACAACAGAAATAACAAAAAGCCCACACGCACATGGAAACTGAACAACTTGTTACTCAATGACAGCTAGGTTAAGGAAGAAATAAAGAAAGAAATTAAAGACTTCCTAGAATTCAATGAAAATGAAAGCACAACAAGCCCAAATTTATGGGACATATTGAAAGCAGTGCTCAGGGGAATGTTTATAGCACTATGTGCCTGCAAGAAGAAATTCGTAACATCACATACAAAAAAACTTAATGGCCCAACTGAAAAAAAAAAAAAAGAAGCAGATACACCCAACAAGAGCAGACAGCTAGAAATAATCAAACTCAGGGCTGAGATCAATCAATTGGAAACAAATAAAACTATTCAAAGAATCAATGAAACCAAAAGCTGGTTCTTTGAGAAAATCAACAAGATAGACAAACCCTTAGCCAAACTAACTAAAAAGCAGAGAGAATCTAACCAAATCAACAAAATCAGAGATGAAAAGGGTGACATAACTACAGACACTGAGGAAATTCAAACAGTTATTAGGTCATACTACAAAAGCCTATATGCCACAAAATTTGAAAACCTAAATGAAATGCACAATTTTCTTGATAGATTCCATCTTCCAACATTAAGTCAAGACCAGGTAGAAAGAATGAATAGCCCTATATCCCCCGAGGAAATTGAAACAGTTATTCACAGTCTCCCCTCCAAAAAAAGCCCTGGGCCAGATGGTTTCAGCACAGAATTCTACCAGACCTTCAGAGAAGTGCTAACACCAATTCTCCTCAAACTATTCGACAAAATAGAAACAGAAGGTACATTACCAAACTCATTCTATGAAGCCACAGTCACCTTAATACCTAAACCACACAAAGACCCAACAAAAAAGAGAACTTCAGACCTATCTCTCTTATGAACATTGACGCAAAAATACTCAATAAAATACTTGCAAACCGAATCCAAGAACACATCAAAGATATCATCCACCATGACCAAGTAGGCTTCATCCCAGGAATGCAAGGATGGTTCAACATATGGAAATCCGTCAATGTAATCCACCACATAAACAAACTGAAGGATAAAAACCACATGATCATCTCCTTAGATGCTGAAAAAGAATTTGACAAAGTCCAGCACCCATTCATGTTTAAAATCTTGGAGAGATCAGGGATGCAGGCACATAACTAAACATAGTAAAGGCAATATACAGCAAGCCTATAACCAACATCAAACTCAATGGAGAGAAACTAAAACCAATCCCACTGAAATCAGGGACAAGACAAGGCTGCCCATTGTTTCCATATCTCTTCAACATAGTACTTGTAGTCCTAGCCAGAGGAATAAGACAACTAGAGGAGATCAAGAGGATACAAATCAGAAAGGAAGATGTCAAAGTGTCACTATTCGAAGATGATATGATAGTATATATGAGCGACCCCAAAAATTCAACCAGAGAACTCCTTCAGCTGATAAACAACTTCAGCAAATTGGCAGGATACAAAATCAACTCAAAAAAAAAAAAAATCAGAAGCCCTCCTGTATACCAAAGACAAAAGGGCTGAGAAAGTAATTAGGGAAACAACACCCTTCATAATAGCCACTAATAACATAAAGTACCTTGAGGTGACACTAACCAAGCAAGTGAAAGACCTGTTTGAGAAAAACTTCAAGTCTCTGAAGAAAGAAATAGAAGATCTCAGAAGATGGAAAGATCTCCCTTGCTCATGGATTGGTAGGATTAGCATTGGGGAAATGGCCATCCTGCCAAAAGCAATCAACAGATTCAATGCAATTACCATTAAAATACCAACTCAATTCTTTACAGACATTGAAAAAAAGATTCTCAGCTTCATATGGAGAAACAAAATCCCAGAATCTCCAAAACAATTCTCTACAACAACAGAACATCTGGAGGAATCTCCATCCCTGATCTCACGTTTTACTACAAAGTAATAGTAAAAAAAAAACTGCATGGTATTGGCATAAAAAAAGAAAGGAGGATCAATGGAACCGAATAGAAGACCCAGAAGTAAACCCACACACCTATTTTGACAAAGAAGCCAAAACCATTCAATTTAAAAAAGACAGCATCTTCAACAAATGGTGCTGGTCCAACTTGATGTCCACATGCAGAAAAATGAAAATAGATCTGTAATTATCACCCTGCACAAAACTAAAGTCCAAGTGAATCAAAGACCTCAGCATAAATCCAGATACATTAATCTGTTAGAAGAAAATGTTGGGAACAGCCTAGACCTCATTGGCACAGGAGACAATTTCCTGAACAGAACACCAATAGCACAGGCTCTAAGAGCAACAATCAATAAATGGGACCTCATGAAACTGAAAAGCTTCTGTAAAGCAAAGGATACCGTCATCAAAACAAAATGACTGCCTACAGATTGGGAAAGAATCTTCACTAACCCTTTATCTGACAGAGGACAAATATCCAGTATATACAAAGAACTAAAGAAGCTGAAAAGCAGCAAACCAAGCAATCCAGTTAAAAAATATAGAACAGAGCTAAACAGAGATTCTCGACAGAGGAATATAGAATGGCAGAGAAATACTTAAAGAAATGCTCAACCTCATTAGCCATCAGGGAAATGCAAATCAAAATGACCCTGACATATCACCTTACACCCATCATAATGGCCAAGATGAAAATCTCAAGCAACAATGCATGCTGGAGAGGTTGTGGAGAAAGGGGAAGCCTCCACTGCTGGTGGGAATGTAAACTGGTCCAACCACTCTGGAAATCTATCTGCCGCTTTCTAAGACAATTAGGAATAGTGCTTCCTCAATACCCAGCTATACCACTGCTAGGTATATACCCAAAGTTTGCTCAAGTACACAAGAGGGATACTTGCTCAACCATGTCTATAGCAGCTTTATTTGTAATAGCCAGAACCTGGAAACAACCCAGATGTCCATCAACGGAGGAATGGGTACAGAAATTGTGGTATTTTTACACAATGGAATACTACTCAGCAATCAAAAAGGAGGAAATCATGAAATTTGCAGTCAAATGGTGGGATCTAGAAAAGATCATTCTGAGTGAAATATCCAGAAGGAGAAAGACAAACACGGTATATACTCACTTATATACACCTACAAGAAATTATAAACATAATGAAATCTATACACCTAAAAATGATAATCAAGAGAGCAGATATGGAGTAAGATGATCAATCCTCATTTAGAAAGACAGATAGGATGTGCATTGAACATATGACAGGAGTCTACTGAGAGCATCTGAAAGACTCAGTTAGAGTTTTAGCAGTGTTTTCAAAGCAAAGACTCATGACCAAACCTTTGGAAGAGTACAGGGAATCATATGAAAGAAGGGGAGTTAGTCTGATGGGGAAAGGATAGGAGCTCCACAAGGACCAAATATATCTGGGCACAGGGTCTTTTCTGAGACTGACATTCAACCAAGGACCATGTGGGGATATAACCTCTGCTCAGATGTAGCCTGTGGTAGCTCAGTAACCAATTGGTTTCCCAAAGTGAGGGGAACAAGGACTATTTCTAACGGGAACTCAATGACTGGCTCTTTGGCCTCCCCACCCCCCAAAGGAGGAGCAGTCCTGTTAGGCCACAGAGGAGGGCTTTGCAGCCAGTCTTGAACACATTTGATAAAACAGGATCAGATGAATGGGGAGGAGATCCCCTCCTATCAGTAGACTTGGAAAGGGGCACGGTGGAGGTGAGGGAGGTAGGGAGGAACTGGGAGGCAATGAGGGATTGGGACACGGCTGGGATACAGAGTTAATAAAATGTAACTGATAGGAAAAAATAAAATTAAAAAACCCAAATAAACAGATATTAATAAAAAATTCAGTAAATGTGACCTCATGAAACTGAAAAGCTTCTGTAAAGCAAAGGACACCGTCATCAAAACAAAAACAATGCCAACAGATTGGGAAAGAATCTTCACCAAGCCTTTATGTGACATAAGGTTAATATCCAGTATGTATAAATAACTAAAGAAGGTGAAAAACAACAAATCAAATAATCAAATTAATCAATGGGGAACAGATATAAACAGAATTCTCTATTGAGGAATATCAAATGGCAGATAAACACTGAAAGGAATACTCATCATCATTAGCCATCAGAGAATTGCAAATCAAAATGACCCTGAGATTTCACCTTACACCATAAGAATGACCAATATCAAAAACTCAAGTGACAACAAATGCTGGAGAGGTTGTGAAGAGGGGGAACCATTCTTCACTGCTGTTGGGAATGTATTCTTGTACCACTGCTGGTGGGAATGTAACCTTGTACAATCACTCTGGAAATCAATCTGGTACTTTATCAGACAACTATGAATAGAGCTTCCTCTAAATCCAGCTATTCCACTCATAGGCATATATCCAAAAGATTCTCAAGTACAAAATAATGACATTTGCTCAACCATGTTTGTAGCAGCTTTATTTGTAATAGCCAGAACCTGGAAACAACCCAGATGCCCCACAACTGAAGAATGGATACAGAAATTTAGAACATCTACACAATGAAATATTATTCAGCAATAAAAAACAAGGAAGTCATGAAAGTTTCTAGTAAATGTTGGGAACTGGAAGGGAGCTATCCCAGAAAGAGACAGACACCCATCGTATGTACTCATTCATATAGAGATATAATATAGGATAAACCTAGTAAAATCTGTACACCTAAAAATAATCAAGAGGGAGGACTCTGGGTAAAAATGCTCAATGCCCATCCAGAAAGGGCAAGAGTATGGACATCAGAAGAAAAAGAAAACAGGGAACATGTTAGAATCTGCCACAGTGGACCTCTGAAAGTCTCACCACGGCAAACTATCAAAGTAGACGCTGAAACTTATACAAACTCTTGGGCAGAGTGCATGGAATATAATGAAAGAATTTGCAAATAGTATGATCTGGAGAAGACAGGAACTCCACAGGAGAGCAACAGAACCAAAAAATCTGAGGACAGGGATCTTTCCTGAGACTCATACTCCAACCAAGTACCATGGATGGAGATAACTTATATCTTCTGCACAGATGTACCCCATGGCAGTTCACTGTCCAAGGTGGTTTCATAGTAATGGGAACAGGGACTGACTCTGACATGAAGTGTTTAGCCTACTCTTTGAAAACCACACTGTGATGTGGGAGTAGCCTTATCAGGCCACAGAGGAAGACAAGGCAGCCACTCCTGATGAGATCTTATAGAGTAGCATGGGAATGAAGGAGTAGAAGACCTCCCCTATCAGTGGATATGGGGAAGGGCATGAGTAGACAAGAAGGAGGGATGGTAGGTTTAGAAAGGGAGGATGGAGGGGTTGATGGGAGGATACAAATTGAATAAAGTGTAATTAATAAAAATTAAAATGAAAAAATATTAAAAACATAATCCTTTTGAGGTTATATTATAGGATGCTGTGCCTGGAGGTGGATATGCCAATAAAAGTGAACAAACCAAATGGAATGGAATCTCTGTCTCTTGGTCTAGGTCATTTTATATCATTGTTTCTTTTGGTGTAGGTCTTAATATTTCTGAATCTCTTTCTCTAGCTCTTTCTCTTTTTGTCTCTCTCTGTCTCCATCTCTCTGTCTGCCACTTGTGATTCAGTATGAAAAGCTCTCATTTCTGCTGAAGAACTACACCAAGATGACTGCTTGCCAATGTGACATCTTGGATGGTCTCTAAAAATATAAGCAAGTGAGAGACAAAAAGATTATTTTTTAGCATCTATTATTAATTAAAGCCTGAATTAGGTGGGTGGAGAAGTCTAGTCATGCCCTGAGGGGAAGGACCACATTACTGCATTCTTTCCCCACCCACTAGAGATACAGTTGCTAGGAAATTGACCCATCCCCCTAGAGAGGTGCACCAGGTCATTATGGTCTAGGGACCTTCCTATAGCCAATCAATTCAAAATGTAGCATTTTGACCAATTGATGCTTACCAGGCAGGAATTGCCCCTGCCTTGAGCATGCTGGGATAGACCATAATCTTTAAATCACCCAATGCTCGCTCAGCTCCCACTGCTTAGGTGTGGGCCCAAGCTGCGGCTTGCAATTTACAATAAAAAAGAACCTCATGTATTTACAGCAGAGTCTGTTTATTCCTGGTCTTTTGGTGTTCATGAAATGGGCAGAACATTTTGGGGGCTCGTCCGTGGTGCCAACATTCCAGGAACCTGACCCAGAGGTTTTTTATGCTGGCAGTCAGTGTCTAAATGTTTCTGTGCACTGTCTGTGTGTGCACTACTTTCTGTACGCTATTCTGAAAATTCCTCAGGTCTTGGGGTGTCAGTATTTGGGTAGAAAGGCATGATCAATGTGGAAGCACTGGTGGTCACAGCTGCTGAAGTTCAGGGGGATGCCTCTGGCTTCATCAGTATTTCAGTGGGTAATCTCTCTAGGCTTAGTTGTTGTTTATTTATTTATTTATTTGTTTATTTATTTATTTATTTATTTGTATGTCTGTTGGGAGTGAAATTGTTAGACCTTTGCCAAACACATTTCCAACATGGCAGAGAACAGTGACTTTGTCCAATTTGTAGATACTGTGACCTTGTACTCACAGCTCCAGGTAGGGCATAGTCACTTCTCCACACTGTAAGCTCTGGCAGGCCCAGACAGCCTGGTCCAAGTGAGCACGACTAGGTTTCTCCTGGGGCAATAGCCCACTCTCAGTGTTGTCTGGGGCAACAGGACAAATGCCTGCTGCACCCACTTGGGTGTAGCAGCAGGAGGAATCAATATGTTAGGCCTGCCTCAGAAGAATCAGTTTTAGTCCTGACAAACTTGGCCAGCTGGTGAGTGTTTTCTTTTGTCTCAATGTCTGTGCACTATTTCTTTGTTTTTGTATGTATGGCCATTATGTTCTTCTTTGTCTAATCTTATGTTCTGTAGGTCATCGTTAATAACGATAAAAAAAAATGATTGGGTATATTTAAAGGTTAAATTCAAACTTGTTTAAAATGTATATTTGTGCCTATGTTTTTATAAGATTTATAAACGCACATGTTTAAAGGCAACAGTATAGGTTGCCAAGTGGTATGACTCTGCCATCTTAAAATAAGCCTCTTAAAATGTAATGTGACCTGTGACTGCCATCTTGGTAGGCACATGTTTCCTTCTAGATTAAAGGGATGGGTTATTTTAAATTGGTATTGGCTTTAGAGAATGGATTGTTTTCACTGGTTAATTATGGCTTTAAAATCTGGTTTTGACTTTTAAAATTATGGTTATGCTTTGTGACTTCTCTTCTACAAAAGGGGTACTTTATTTTGATATTGCAAAAATAGGTTTGAAACTTATCAGGCATTTTGGGTATGGCAATGATCTTGGGTAGACTAACAGAAAATTTGAAATTTTCTTGATCCTCTGGGGGAGAACAAAACACTTTGGAATTTATTTATTTTACTAAATGAAACTAAGACATATGGTTTGCACTAATTGAGAAAATTGCAGTATTCAATGAATCCTGTGGAGAGCTGTTTGCTTCTTAAACTGATTTATTTATGGAAAAACATGTTAACACCCTGGACTTCATCTTGCCACAGAAAAAAGAGGAAGTTTCACCATGTTCCTTAAAACCTGTTCTAAATTCCTTAGAGTTTGTTTATGTTATCTTGGACTACCATATCTGCTACAGGGAAGTAATTTTGGGAAAAAAAATGGCAGTTTCAGAACTTCTTTTTGTATTAATGTAATTTTTTTTTTTTTTGCTTTGTCTATAAAAAGCAAATTGTGGACACTGGGCTCCAGCAGGATCATGTCAGGATGAAAAGGATTTTGATGAGAGTTTTTATATTGTCTGAAAAACAAGGGAGAGAGCAAGAGATACTTTAAAAAATAGCTTGTCTAAAATAAGAATATCTGCTTAAGCCAGAAGAATGAAGCTAGCAACCTAAAGGCAAGTAGAATGTTGCAGAAGGTTAGTGAATGTATTATAAAAAGTCAGAGAGTTAATATGATTTGAGAAAGAAATGTATTTAAAAATATGTTATAATTCATTTAAAAGGCTAGTGGTCTTCATTGCAAAATGGTTTTTATGCTCTTTTAAAGGGGGAAGAATTCTGTCTGATAGTTTTGTTCGGGCCAGAATAGTTTGTACAGTTTAAAATTGTTCTGTACTGTTCTATTATGCAGTTGGTTCTAAAACTTATTTGATCACTATGTTAGAACTTTTTGTTGTGGGAGATTGTGGATACTCCACAGTGTTTGCTGTATCATCAGCAGCACCTAATGGCTATGTTTGGCATTGTCAGTCGCAGCCTGTGCTAACATATTGCTAGCCACCATGATGGTTCAGGGATAGAGAGGATAGAGCTGTAGGTTTACTGTGAACTTTGTGGGTCTATTATGTTCAAGCCTCTAATTAGTGCTAAGTGCAAAGCCTTTTACTATTCAAATTTAATGTAAGTATTAGGAGCAGCAAGATTTGCTAGCCTCTCTATGAACTGCATCTGATTAAAAGGTTTGCGTGAATTATAGTTCAGAAAGAGCAGATTTTATTTTATTTTTGATTTTATTATTATTTTTTTTATCAGTTACGTTTTATTAACTCTGTATCCCAGCCGTGTCCCAATCCCTCATTTCCTCCCAGTCCCTCCCTCCCTCCCTCATCTCCACCGTGCCCCTTTCCAAGTCTACTGATAGGGGGAACATCCTCCCCATTCATCTGATCCTGTTTTATCAGGTATCTTCAGGACTGGCTGCAAGCCCTCCTCTGTGGCCTAACAGGACTGCTCCTTCTTTCGGGGGTGGGGAGACCAAACAGCCAGTCATTGAGTTCCTGTTAGAAATAGTCCTTGTTCCCCTCACTTTGGGAAACCAATTGGTTACTGAGCTACCACAGGCTACATCTGAGCAGAGGTTATATCCCCACATGGTCCTTGGTTGAATGTCAGTCTCAGAAAAGACCCTGTGCCCAGATATATTTGGTCCTTGTAGAGCTCCTATCCTTTCCCCATCAGACTAACTCCCTTTCTTTCTTATGATTCCCTGTACTCTGAAAAAGGTTTGGTCATGAGTCTTTGCTTTAAAAACACTGCTAGTTAGAGTCTTTCAGATGCGCTCAGTAGACTCCTGTCATACGTTCAATGCACATTCCATCTGTCTTTCTAAATGAGGATTGATCATCTTACCCCATGTCCGCTCAATTGATTATCTTTTTGAGGTGTATAGATTTCATTAATCTGTTTATCATATCTTATAGGTCTATATAAGCGAGTATATCCCATGTTTGTCTTTCTCCTTCTGGGATATTTCACTCAGAATGATCTTTTCTAGATCCCACCATTTGCCTGCAAATTTCATGATTTCCTCCTTTTTGATTGCTGAGTAGTATTCCATTGTATAAAAATGCCACAATTTCTGTACCCATTCCTCCGTTGATGGACATCTGGGTTGTTTCCAGGTTCTGCCTATTACAAATAAAGCTGCTATAAACATGGTTGAGTGAGTATCCCTTTTGTGTACTTGAACGAACTTTGGGTCTATACCTAGCAGTGGTATAGATGTGTCTTGAGGAAGCACTATTCCTAATTGTTTTAGAAAGTGCCAGATATCTTTCCAGAGTGGTTGTACCAGTTTACATTCCCACCAGCAGTGGAGGAGGGTTCCCCTTTCTCCACAACCTCTCCAGCATGTTATCACTTGAGTTTTTCATCTTGGCCATTCTGATGGGTGTAAGGTGATATCTCAGGGTCGTTTTGATTTGCATTTCCATGATGGTAATGAGGATGAGCATTTTTTTAAGTGTTTTTCTGCCACTCGATATTCCTTTGTCAAGAATTCTCTGTTTAGCTCTGTTCCCCATTTTTTAATTGGATTACTTGGTTTGCTGCTTTTCAGCTTCTTTAGTTCTTTGTATATACTGGATATTAGTCCTCTGTCAGATAAAGGGTTAGTGAAGATTCTTTCCCAATCTGTAGGCGGTTGTTTTGTTTTGATGACAGTATCCTTTGCTTTACAGAATCTTTTCAGTTTCATGAGGTCCCATTTATTGATTGTTGCTCTTAGAGCTTGTGCTGTTGTTGTTCTGTTCAGGAAATTGTCTCCTGTGCCAATGTGTTCTAGGCTGTTCCCCACTTTTTTTTTTCCCAATTGATTTAGGGTATCTGGTTTTATGTTGAGGTCCTTGATCCACTTTGATTTTAGTTTTGTGCAGGGTGATAAATAAGGATGTATTTTCATTTTTCCCCATGTAGACATCCACTTGGTCTAGCACCCTTTGTTGAAGATGCTGTCTCTTTTCCATTGAATGGATTTGGCTTCTTTGTCAAATATCTAGTATTCATAGGTCTGTGCATTTATTTCTTGGTCTTCTATGCGATTCCATTGATCCTCCTTTCTGTTTCTATGCCAATACCATGCAGTTTTTATTACTGTTGCCCTGTAGCTTGAGATCAGGGATGGATATACCTCCAGAAGATCTGTTGTTGTACAGGATCGTTTTGGAGATTCTTGGTTTTTTGTTTCTCCATATGAAGCTGAGAATCTTTTTTTCAAGGTCTGTAAAGAATTGAGTTGGTATTTTGATGGGAATTGCATTGAATCTGTAAATTGCTTTTGGCAGCATGGCCATTTTCACAATGTTAATCCTACTGATCCATGAGCACGGGAGATCTTTCCATCTTCTGATATCTTCTTTGATTTCTTTTTTCAGAGACTTGAAGTTTTTCTCAAACAGGTCTTTCACTTGCTTGGTTAGAGTCACACCAAGGTACTTTATGTTATTAGTGGCTATTGTGAAGGGTGTTGGTTCCCTAATTTCTTTCTCAGCCTTTTTGTCTTTGGTATATAGGAGGGCTTCTGATTTTTTTTAGTTGATTTTGTATCCTGCCACTTTGCTGAAGTTGTTTATCAGCTGAAGGAGTTCTCTGGTTTTTGAGGTCGCTCATATATATTATCATATCATCTGCAAATAGTGACACTTTGACCTCTTCCTTTCTGATTTGTATCCCCTTGATCTCCTCTAGTTGTCTTATTACTCTGGCTAGGACTTCAAGTACTATGTTGAAGAGATATGGGGACAATGGACAGCTTTGTCTTGTCCCTGATTTCAGTAGGATTGATTTAAGTTTCTCTCCATTGAGTTTGATGTTAGCTATAGGCTTGTTGTATATTGCCTTTACTATCTTTAGGTATGTGCCTTGTATCCCTGATCTCTCCAAGACTTTAAACATGAAAGGGCGTTGGACTTTGTCAAATGCTTTTTTGGCATCTAAGGAGATGATTATGTCGTTTTTTTTTCCTTCAGTTTGTTTATGTGGTGGATTACATTGATGGATTTCCGTATGTTGAACCACCCTTGCATGCCTGGGATGAAGCCTACTTGGTCATGGTGGATGATATCTTTGATATGTTCTTGGATTCGGTTTGCAAGTATTTTATTGAGTATTTTTGTGTCAATGTTCATAAGAGAGATAGGCCTGAAGTTCTCTTTTTTTGTTGGGTCTTTGTGTGGTTTATATATTAATGTGACTGTGGCTTCATAGAATGAGTTTGGTAGTCTTCCTTCCCTCTCTATTTTGTGGAATAGCTTGAGGAGAATTGGAGTTAGCACTTCTTTGAAGGTCTTGTAGAATTCTGCGCTGAAGCCATCTGGTCCAGGGCTTTTTTTGGAGGGGAGACTGTTAATGAATGCCTCGATTTCCTTGGGAAATATAGGGCTATTCAGTCTTTCTACCTGATCTTGACTTAGTTTTGGTAGATGAAATCTTTCAAGAAAATTATCCATTTCATTTAGGTTTTCAAATTTTGTGGCATATAGGCTTTTGTAGTATGACCTAATAATTGTTTGGATTTCCTCAGTGTCTGTGGTTATGTCCCCATTTTCATTTCTGATTTTGTTGATCTGGATAGTTTCTCTCTGCTTTTTAGTTAGTTTGGCTAAGGGTTTGTCTATCTTGTTGATTTTCTCAAAGAACCAGCTTTTTGTTTCAATGATTCTTTGGATAGTTTTATTTGTTTCTAGTTGATTGATTTCAGCCCTTAGTTTGATTATTTCCAGCCGTTTGCTCCTCTTGGGTGTATCTGCTTCTTTTTTTTTCTAGGGTTTTCAGTTGGGCCATTTAGTTGTTTGTATGTGATGTTACGAATTTCTTCTTGCAGCCACTTAGTGCTATAAATTTTCCTCTGAGCACTGCTTTCAATGTGTTCCATAAATTTGGCTGTGTCGTGCCTTCCTCTTCATTGAATTCTAGGAAGTCTTTAATTTCTTTCTTTATTTCTTCCTTAACCCAGCTGTCATTGAGTAGTAAGTTGTTCAGTTTCCATGTGCGTGTCGGCTTTTTGTTGTTTCTGTTGTTGTTGATGTCTAGCTTTAGTCCATGGTGGTCAGATAGTATACAAGGGATTATTTCAATCCTTTTGTATCTGTTGAGGCTTGCTTTGTGACCCACTATATGGTCTATTTTGGAAAAGGTTCCATGTGGTGCTGGAAAGAAGGTGTACTCTTTTGAGTTTGGGTGAAACCATCTGTAGACGTCTATTAGGTCCATTTGATTTAGGGATTCTGTGAGTGCTCTTATTTCCCTATTTGGTGTCTGTCTAGTTGATCTGTCCCTTGGTGAGAGTGGAGTGTTGAAGTCTCCCACTATTAAGGTATTAGGATCAATGTATGATTTAAGCTTTAATAATGTTTCATTTAGGAATGTCGGTGCTCTTGTATTTGGGGCATAGATATTCAAGATTGTGATATCCTCTTGGTGGATTTTTCCTTTGATGAGAATATAGTGGCCCTCCTTATCTTTTTTTATTAACTTGGGTTGAAAGTCTATTTTATTAGATATTAGGATGGCTACTCCAGCTTGTTTCCTGGGACCATTTGCTTGAAAAACATTTTCCACCCTTACTCTGAGTTAGTGTTTATCTGTGTTACATAGGTGTGTTTCTTGGATGCAACAGAATGTTGGATTCTGTTTCCTTAACCATTCTGTTAGCCTGTGTCTTTTTATTGGTGAGTTGAGTCTATTGAGATTGATAGATAATAGTGACCAATGCATGTTAGTTCCTTTTGTAATGGAGTCGGTGATCTAACCCTGTTTCATTGCTTGTTTTCTTTTCATTTTTGTTGGGATATTATCTGTATGCCCTGTTTTCTTGGGTGAATTTGTTTTCATTGCATTGGAGTTTTCCTTCTAGTATCTTCTGTAGGGATGGTTTGCTGTGTAGATATTGTGTAAATTTAGTTTTGTCATGGAATATTTTGTTTTCTCCATCTATGTTGATTGAAAGCTTTGCAGGGTATAGTAGTCTGGGTTGACATTTGTGATCTCTTAGAGTCTCCATGATACTTGCCCAGGCCCTTCTGGCTTTCATAGTTCCTGATGAGAAGTCAGGTGTGATTCTGATAGGTCTACCTTCATATGTTACTTGGCCTTTTTCCCTTGCTGCTTTTAATATCTTTTCTTTGTTCTGTAGATTTAGTGTTTTGACTATGATGTGACGTGATGTGTTTCTTTTCTGGTCTAGTCTACTTGGAGTTCTGTAGGCCTCTTGTATATTTATGGACATCTGTTTCTTTAAGTTGGGAAAATTTTCTTCTACGATTTTCTTGAAAATATTTTCTGGACGTTGGAGTCTGGAGTCTTCTTTTTCATGAATTCGTATTATTCTTAGATTTAGTCTTTTCATAGCATCCTTGATTTCTTGGATATTTTGTGATTGGAACTTTTCTGATTTTACTTTTTCTTTGAGAGAAGTATCGATTTCTGCAAGTGTGTCTTCAGGTCCAGAGATTCTTTCTTCCATCTCTTGTATTCTATTGGTGATGCTTACTTTTGTGGTTCCTGATCTTTTCTCCAAGTTCTCCAGCTCAAGGGTTTTCTCATT
Source organism: Meriones unguiculatus (assembly GCF_030254825.1). NCBI lineage: Eukaryota > Metazoa > Chordata > Mammalia > Rodentia > Muridae > Meriones > Meriones unguiculatus. The sequence goes on from NW_026843713.1 coordinate 2,908,382, forward strand.
TTGTCTTTTCTTTATGGATTCTAATTCTGTTTTCATGCCTTGCACCATTTCTTTCATGTATTTGAATTTGGATTCCTGTCTCTCAATGATGGCCTCTATTTCTTTTTTCCTTTCCTTCTTATATGCCACTAATTTTTCCTCTACTTGTGTATCTTGGACACAGGAACTGTCATCTCTGGGTTGCTTTCAACTGCCCAGATTGAGGTATGTAGGGCTGCTCTGCCTTTCTCTCAAGCAGGCTGTGCACTTGGGTCTCAAAATAACTGGCTCCCGAAACTCTTACCATCTTTCCCCTGTTTCATGACATCATTTTCCCTCTCAGGAAATCAACACCTAACCATTGTGATATCATAATAGCATTGGAATGTCATGATGAATTTTGAAGCCCTGATCTTGTTGTGATGTCATAATAGCAGTGTGAGGTCATCATAGCATTGGATGTCCTGATATCATTGTGTAGTCTTACTGTTGTGAAGTCATAATAGCCTTTTGATTTAAAAATTCCATTGTGATGTCATAACAGCATCATGTCAAAATACCATTGCGAAATCATAATAGCAATTCGATGTCATAATCACATTGTGAAATCATAATACCATAGGTATGTCATAATATTGTAATGTCATTGTAGAATTGTGATGTCAAAATAAGTTTGTGATGTCAAAATAGTATTGTGATTTCTTATCCTATATTGTCATAACAATATTGAGATATAATAATAGCATTGTGATGTCATAAGAGCATTGTAATGTCATAATAGAATTGAGATGTCTTAATATCATTGGAAAGTCATATCTTTGTGAAATCATAATAGCATCGTATTATCATAATTCCATTGTGATATCATAAAGCAATCATGTTTTAAGAGCACTGTGATTTCATCAAGCATTGTGATGTCATAGTTAAAATGTGATGTCATAATAGCATTGTGATGTCATAATAACATACTGAAATTTAAAACTGCTGGGATGTCATAACATTTTGATGTCATAATAGTATTATGATGTCATAATACTTTTGTGATGTTGTAATAGCATTTTGATTTCATATCATTGTGAAGTCATAATAGCATTGAGATATCATAGTAGCATTGTGAAGCCATAATAGCATTGTGACGTCATAACATGATTGTGATGTCATAATAGTATTTGGAGGTCATAATAACATTGTGATGTTATAAGAACATTGTGATATCATAATAGCATTGCCATTGTCAAATTTCCTTTGTGGTGTCATAAAACAATCCTGTAGTAATAGCATTTAGATGTCAGAATAACATTGGGATATTGCTACCCCCTCTCTAGTGTCATCAGTGTAGCATATCAATAGATTGTGCTACCAGAGGGAAGACATGTTTCCTACAGGATTCAGCTTCTTGGAGGTCCCTAGCAAGAACCCTAACATGGCCATCTAAGCCAAAAGACGTATTCTGAAAGTCCCAAGCTTACTTAGTCACAGGATTGGATTGATGAGATTTTTTGCTGTTTCTCTATGATTCTTGGAACAGTAAAATTAACTATCCAAAGAAACACATTGCTAATAGATTACTAAAAGCTTTAGCAAATAAGAGTAGAAGGAAAATAAAATTTTAGGATAGCTAATAAATCAGATTCAGCAACAGGAATTGCTTGTGAAAAAACAGTGTAGGTAATAAAGGGACAAGATTTTTAGGGCTTTCTAAAGATAATATTTAATCAGGATCTGTTAGGATAAATGCTCTGGATATTCCCACTGCAGTAAAACTACTACAAAACCATTACCTAACACAGATGTTTATGATGAGGCAAAAAGAAGATATGCAAACATAGAAGGTCACAGAGTTTTGTATTATCCTATAAGTTTTACAGACAAGCATCTTATCTCTAAGGAAAGGGTGTAAATCCTTAGGAAGACAAACAGGAGGAATTCCCCTTAGTGCTTAACTGTAGGGGAGTTATAAATCTTTAGCCAACTTGGTTCGGAGGGCAATGACAGCCCCTGGCCTTCCACTCACGAATTAGTAGCCAGAAACTGCGCAAACACCACTAGTTCTTTGTTTCCTCTGCTTAAGAGTCTGTTAGGCCAAGATTTTTATAGACCCTGCTTCTACCAGGTTACTCTTTCAGTTAAAATGTAAACTTTGTATTGTTGGTAAAAAGTTTGAATGCTCCGGGAAATATGTCAACTTCAGGTGCTTTTTTATGTAATCATTATATAAGTGCTAGCTTGACTTCAGTAAATTGCAGTAGATCCACACCAACTACCTGGTATGGTCTCTGTCATTTCACCTACCTGTGCCTTCCTGATATCTGAACCCCTGATTTTCCCACAGTGCACCTGACTGGGCCAGTCCGCAGCAGAATATAATGATGAATTTTGATGTCAAAATGACATTGTGATAGCATAAATATATTGTGATGGCCTCAAAACATTGTGATGTCATAATACCATTGTGATACCATGATATCATTGTGATGTCATAAAAACATTGTAATGATATAGTAGTATATTGAGGTCATATATGCCACTTTGAAGTAAAAATTCCATTGTGATATATTACCACAGCAATGTTGTAATAGCACTCTGATGTCATAATACGATTGTGATATGATAAAAATAATATGATGGCACGATAGCATTGTGATGTCATAAATGCATTGTTATGTTATATTATTATTGTGATGTTATAATTCTGTTGTGATGGCATTCCATATGATGTCATAATAGCATTGTGATATAAAATCATTGTGATATCATCAGAGCATTGTGACATCATAAGACCATTGTGATGTCATAATTATAGTTTGCTCTCATACCAGTTGATTTTATTAATGACCTCTTGAAAGAAATATGTGACACTATTCCTTAACAAAGAGTCTTGGACAGCAACTGACACCACTGGGTTGTGTGCTATCAGCTGCTCAGATTGAGGTATTTAGTGCTGCTCAGGCTTTCTCTCAAGAAAGCTATGTTCTACTCAGTGGTCAGTGAGGAACCCTGCTGGTCTTGGGGTTTACAGTTATACCTAGACCTTCAGGTAAAAAAAAAATGGTCCATTCTATATGATCAGTACACAGAGCAGCTCTGTTTCCTTCAGTAGTGCTCCAGACAAACTGTTTAAATGTAGTGTTAGTGCCAGGACTGCTTGTTCAGAGAAACCTATGTTCTATTTTCACAGTCATTGTATAAGTTGTCAACTTATTATTTTTAATGATTATGTGTGAATATCATATAATATACAAAACACTCCTTTTCCATTGCCCCAGGTTCTAAATCATAACCATGTGTCACACTAATTTTTTTTTAAATACACCAATTCAAGTATGTGTTGTTAATATACTCATTGGAACATGATCAGAATGTTAATCCAAATGCCTTAAAAAAAACTGAGTTCATCCTTGCTGCACACTGCAACCATGTCCAAGAAGAAGTCATCAGTCATGAAGAGGTCTATCCTTCATCACCTAGATACAGTTTTTCCTGTGTACTTATTCATTATGATTTGTTCACTATGAATCACCTTTGCTGTGCCCTCCTCCCTCTTCTCCTTCCCGTCCCAATCAGGCTCCTTCTTCTAAATCTATGTCCTTTTTCTAGTTTCCCTAGTGACCCTTCTGAACTAACAGTCATGGACACAAAAACTGTCATCTCTGGATTTTGTGTTTTCAACTGCCCAGATTGAGGCATGTAGGCTGTCCATTTGGCCCCTTTAATAACTGGTTCCTGAAACTCTCACTGGCTTTCAGCTGTTTCAAAACATTATTCTACCTATCAGCCATTCAGCACCTGAGAGGCCTTGAGGTTTCCATGGAGATTAGAAAACAAACTTCCCAAAATGTCCAGTATCTCTGATTCTGTGCAAACATATTTTTTCTTATGAAACCCAAAAAGCCATTATATCATCCCTTTACCTAGATAACAAATATTTAATCGTGTTTACCTCTGTGACAATATCAGGTAGGAAATGAAAGTTTCATGTTCATTTAATTGTACAGCTTCTTAAGTAGGGAAGCTTCAAAGTGATGTGGGATTAACGGTAATATACCTAAAGACAAGGTGGTCTCCTACTGTGGTCGTGGATCTGAAATTTTCTAAGTTGTGTCTTTGAACTGAGCAGTTAATTGCATATTCAGTAAATGTATATTCACATTCTTATTGATATAATAGGCTGTCATGGTCTAGGGTTCCCTGGGGTATTGAGTCTTTAAGAACAGTGAAAAGAGAAGGAAAGCAGGTAATTCCTGGGACTGGTATGAGTGAAACACAGAAAGACAGTAAATATAAAAAGAGAACTGATTGGCAATAAACTATTTGACAGCTGGTTCTGTTCCACACTAGTTTTGGCAACTCTCTATGAGCAGGGTTGCCTGCCTGACTTGCCTGGATCAGTAGCTGTGTCTTAATCAGTGGTCATTGAGGACTGAATTCTGGTCCTGGGGTTTAAATTTTAAACTGGGCCTTCAGGACAGAAAAAAGGGACCATTTTATAGGCCTACTACAAATGAGCTGCTGTTTTTTTCCTGCTGTTGTCCTCCAGACAAAACCTCTAAATGTAGTGTTAGTGCCAGGATGGATAATTCAGAGGTGCCACTTGAGCTCATGGGGTCTGAGGTAGCCAGGTAACCACTAGTACAAGGTTAGGATTCTCTGCTATCTAATGAGTTCCTGGAAAGCATGCCTTACAAATTCAAACTCTGCCCTCCTTTAGTGTAATCTTTTCTGCATGTTAAAATTCATTGTAAAAGTTGTCAACATATTATTTTTATTGTTTATGTGGGAATTTCATATAATATACATTACACTCTTTTTCCATTTCTCCTAAGTTCAAATTACTACCCATGTATCACACTATTTTTTTTTTTCTTAAAAAAAAATTCAAGTATGTGTTGTTCATACATTCATTGGAACATGATCTGAGTCTCAGGCCACATATCTTAAAGAAAACTGAATTCATCCTTGTCACACCCTGGAAACACCCCCAAGAAGAAACTCTCAGTCCTGAAGATTTCTATACTTGTCACCTTGATCACAGTTTTTCTTATGTATTTATTCATTATGATTTATTCACTTTGTGTCCCCTCTGCTGCCCCCTCCTCTTCTCCTTCCATTACCAAACACCCTCCTTCTTCTATACCTATGCCTTTCTCTAGTTCCCTGATCTGGGAGGCCCTCATTCTCCTTCTATCTGACCCTAGTTTTGCAGGACTCCTTAAGACTGGCTGCATCATCTACCTCTGTGGCCTGATTCTCGGAGTATTGTTCTCCTTGTGTCCTCAATTCCCTCTACTTACTCCATCCTCTCCTGCAGGCTTTCCAGAGCTCTGAGTGGATGGAGAATTTTGTACAGAAATACCATTTAGAGCGGGGTGATTTAAGGTCTCTCTCAGCATATTATCAGACTCTGGGTCTCTATGCAATCCCATTTATTGCATAAGGAAGCATCTTTTTGGTGCAAGAACATAGCACTGAGAACAGAGAGCAGCATATTTTAATAACAACAGCCTGGATTGCCTTAAAATTTTCATAGGATGCCCTGCCCCACAAGTCAATTAACTTCCAGCCAAACTCCCTAGTGGAAGACTGGCTTGGTTCCAATAGATGGCCTATTGGAACTTTATCCCCTACTTTTAGGAGACCTTCTAATAGTGAATACATACCATATTTGTCTTTCTGCTTTTTAGATACATCAACCAGGATGAAATTTCGTGGATCCATCCATTTCCCTGAAAACATCATGATGTCATTTTCTTAGCTGAATAATTGTCCATTATGGAAATATTCCACATTTTCCACAAAGGAGATTGTCAGTCCTGTTCTTTAGTCCTTCGAAGTTTCTAGGACTTTATTCACTGTGTTGAGTGACAAACTATCAGGATAATTATGTTCTTTTAGCCTAGAAGTCCCTCTATCTTCTTCCAATTCATGGTGATTTGAATTCCATGTTCCCTTGAAACTCATCTATTTACTTGTTTAGTCCCCAGTGAGGAAATGTTTGGTAGGGGTTAGGTGTTATGGCCTTGCTAGGTAAGCTTCAAAGTAATGTGGGATTAAGGGGAATGTTCCAGATGAGAAGCAGGTCTCCTACTGTGGTCTTGGATCTGGAATTTCCTGAGCTGTGACTTTGAACTGAGCAGTTAATCACATCCTCAATAAATGTACCTTCACATTCTTATTGATATAATAGGCTGTCAGTTTCTAGGGTTCCCTGGGGTATTGAATCTTTTAGAGCAGGAAAAGAGAAGCAAACCAGAAAATTCCTTTGATGATAGCTGAAACAATGAAAGATTGATGTATATAAAAGGATAACTAAAGGGCAATAAACTCTTTGACAGCTGGTGATGTTCCACACTATTGTTGCCAAACCTCCATGAGCACGGTTGCCTTGGATGACCTGGCTGGATTATCATCACTGTTCTCCTTTGTAGTCAGTGAGCAATCTCAATAATCCAGGCGTTTAAAGTTATAACTGGGCCTTCAGGGCAGAGAAATGTGTCTCTGTTATATTCCTAGGACACAAAAGCAGCTGTGCTACCTGCTGTGGTCCTCCAGACAAAACCTCTAAACAAAGTGTTAGAGCTGGGTAACCACTAGTTCATGGCTAGGATTCTCTACTACATAATGAGTTCCTGGAAAGAATGCCTTACAATCTCAAACTCTTTTTTAGTGGAATCTTTTCTCCATGTTAAAAGTCATTATAAAAGTTGTGAGCATATTATTTTTATTGCTTCTGTGGGAATTTCAAATAATATACTACTTTTCCATTACTCCTAGGTTCAAATTCCTTCTCATGTGTCACAGTACATTTTTTTTTCTTTAAAATACAACAAATGAAGTATGTGTTTTTCATTTACTCATTGGACCATGATCAGAGTCTCAGTGCCAAGTCCCTGAGTTCAACCAAATCTGAGTTCAACCTTATCACACCCTCAAACCACACCCAAGAAAAAGCTATTTCTCCTGAAGAGCTCTGTACTTTATCACCTTGATAACAGTTTTTCTTATATGTTTACTGATTACAATTTGTTCACATTTTTCCCCTCTGCTGCTCCCTCCCTCTTCTCTTTCCTGTCCCACCGACCCTCCTTCTTCTACCACTAGGACCTTTCTCTAGCCCCCTTCTATCTGATCCTAGATTCTCAGGTTTCATCCAAGCTGGCTGTATCATCTTCCTCTTCAGCATGATTCAAAGGGCATTGGTCTCCTTGTGTCCTCAATTCACTTTACTTAGGATATTCTTTCTGCCTCCTTTCCGGCAGGCTTCGTAGAGAACTGAGGGAAGGGAAAATTTCACAGGTCAATTACATTTATAGCTGCTGTTTTAAGGCTCTGCATAATATTGGACTGCGAGTCTCTATTTGCAATACAATTTTATAGAGAAGGAAGCATCTCTGTGGATCCAAGAACATGACACTGGTATCAGTTGATGACAGAGAGCAATATATTTTAATAACAACAGCCTGGTTTGCTTGAAAATTTCCATAGGATTCCCTGGCATGATAACTCAAGTAACTGATATCCAGTCCCCTTAGTGGAAGACTGGTTTGGTCACAATAGATGGCCTAATGGAACTGCATTCCCCACTATTAGGAGACTTCATAATATGAGAATACATACCATATTTGTCTTTCTGCATTTTTGTTACTTCAGCCAAGTTGATTTTTCCTGGTTCTATCCATTTGCTAGAAAACATGATGTGATTTTCTTAGCTGAATAAAACTACATTATGGAAATATTCTACATTTTCCCTCAAGGAGATTGTCAGTCCTGTTCTTTAGTCCTTTGAAGTTGTTGGGACTTTAATCATTGTATTGTATGACAAACTATCAGGATAAGTATGTTCTTTTATTCTAGAAGTCTCTCCATCTTCTTCCAATTCTTGTTGATTTGAATTCCAATGTCCCCTTGAAGCTCATCTATTTACCTGTTTAGTCACCAGTGAGGAAAAGTCTGGGAAGGGTTAGGAGGTACATGCTTGTTAGATAATTTAATTCATAAGGGATTTATATGATAAGAGGGTGTGATGTGAGGTTGATATGCCAATAAAAGTGACCAGACAGAATGGACTTTCTGTCTCTCATTCTCTCACTTAATAACTTGATTTTTGTATGTCTAAATCTCACTATTTCTGAATATGTCACTCTATCACTTTTGCTTTATGTCTGTCTCAGTCTCCCTCTCACAAGCTGCTCCTTGTGGTTCATGATGAAAAGCTCTCAGCTCTGCTGAAGGACTACAACAAGATGACTGCTTGATGACGTGACATCATAGACTGTCTCTGTAAAAATATAAGTAAGGTCCTAATTAAACGCTTTTTGTTAAAAGAGTGGTTTGGTCAGGAAATATTTTCACAGTAAGTAATTCACTGACTGGGGACACATCTCTGCATTTAACAAATAATAATGGAGTCTGTGATAATTGGTAACTCACAGGTCAAGGACAGATGACTTTATTTGTGATGAATTGAAAGAAATAGGTGACACTTTTGCTAAACAAGAGTCACACAGGAACTGTCAACTCTGGGTTGTATGCTTTCAGATGTCCAGATTGAAGCATCAAGGCTAGCTGCATCATCTTCCTCTTTGGCCTGATTCAAGGGGCATTGTTCTCCTTCTGTCCTCATTTCCCTCTACTTAGGTCACTCTTCCTGACTCAGCTTTTTTCTCAAGCAGGCTCCCCTCTGGGCCCTTTTTAATAACTGCTCCTGAAAATTTATTGGCTTTCACCTTTTGCATGGCATTATTCTCACTCTCAGCCAATTAGCCTCTGGGGGAATCTTGAGGATTCCATGGAGATGAGTACACACACTTTCCTCACTTTCCAGTATCTCTGATACTGTGCACACATAATTTTTCTTGTGAAACTCAGCAATCCTTTATCTCATCCCTTTATCCAGATCCCACACCTTTACTCCTGTTTGCCTCTGTGAAAATGTCAGGTAGGAAATTAAACTTTAATGTTTCCCATGTTAAAAGTCATTGTAAAAGTGTCAACATATTATTTTTATTGATTATGTGGGAATTTCATAAACTATACATTACATTCCTTTTCCATTGCTCCCAGGTTCAAATTTCTATCCATGTATCACACTAAAATATTTACTTTAAAATACATCAATTGAAGTATGTGTTTTTCATATAATCATTGGAACATGATCAGAGTCTCAGTGCCAAATCCTTTAAAGAAAACTGAGTTCATTTTTGTCACACCCTGAAACAACCCCCCAAGGATAAGCCATCAGTCCTGAAGAGCTCTATAGATCATCACCTTGATAACAATTTTTCTCATGTATTTATTTATTATGATTTTTTGCTTTGTATCCCCTCTGCTGCCCCCTCCCTCTTCTCCTTTCTGTTCCACCCACACTCCTTCTTCTAAACCCTATGCCTTTGTCTAGCTCCCTAACAGGGGAGGTCCTCCTTCTCCTCCTCTAACTTACTCTAGCTTATCAGGTCTCATCAAGCCTCATCATCTTCCTTTGTGGCCTGGTTCTCAGGGCATTATTCTCCTTGTATCCTCAATTCCCTCTACTTAGGACAGTCTTCCTGCCTCCTCTCCTGCAGGCTTCCCAGAAGTCTGAGGAGTGGGAGAATTTCACCAGGAACCCCCATTTAGACCTGGGTGTTTTATGGTCTCTCTCTCTGCATAATATCAGACTGTGGGTCCCTGTATGCAATCCCTTTTGATGCAGAAGATAACATATCTTTGGATCCAAAAACATGGCACTGATCTAATAGTTGAGGGCAGAGAGCAACATATTTTAATAAAAACAGCCTGAGTTGCTTTAAAATTTCTGTAGGATTCCCTGGACCAATAACTCAATTAACTGCCACCCAAACTCCCTAATGATACACTTGTTTGGTCACAACATAGGGCATATTGGAACTTTACCCCCACTATTAGCAGACCTCCTAATAAATGAATACATAACATATTTGTCTTTCTGCATTTTAGTTACTTCACCCAGGATGATTTTTGCTCATTTCATCCATGCAGAAAATATCATGATGAAATTTTCTTGGCTAAATAATACGCAGTTTTGGAAATATACCACATTTTCCCCAAAGGAGATTGACAGTCCTGTTTTTTAGTTTTGGAAGTTACTGAGAATTTAATAATTGAATTGAATGACAAACTATCATGATAAATATGTTCTTTTAGCTTAGAAGTCCCTCCATCATCTTCCACTTCCTGGTGACTTGAATTTCATTATCCCCTTGAAGCTCTTCTATTTCCACTTGGAGACCACCGTGAGGAAATGTATGGGAAGGTTTAGGAGTTACGGTCTTATTAGATCATATAATATCTCTTGATTCTGTAATTTCTTTCTCAGTCCTTTTGGCTTTTGAAAACAGGAAGAGTTAATTTTGTATTCACTTTGCTGAAGGTATTTATTAGCTGTAAAATTCCCCTACTAGAATTTTTAGGTTCACCAGATATGCTATCATAAAATTTGCAAATAATGATAATTTGACTTCTTCCTTTCAGATTTCTATTCATTCCATCTTGTTCAAATTTCTTATTATAATAGCAAGGATTTACAGAACTATGTTGAAGAGATACAGAGAGAGTATACAGCCTTGCCTTGTTTCTGATTTCAGTGGGATTTCTTTAAGTTTCTCTCAGTTTAGTTTAATGTTGGGCATAGGCTTGCTGTATATTGCCTTTACTATGTTTAGATGTGTGCCTTGTATCCCTGATCTCTCCAATATTTTAAACAGGGATCAATGTTTGTCAAATGCTCTTCTAGCATCTAAGGAGATTTTTATGTGTTTTTTTTTTCACTTTCAGTTTGTTAATATGATGGATCACATTGATTTTTTTTTTATGTATATTGAACCACCTCTGCATACCTGGGATGAAGACTACTTGGTCATAGTGTATGATATATTTAATATGTTCTTATATTCGGTCAAAGACATAATATAACTTTGTGTGACCCAAACAAAGCAAGTCAAAGACTTGTATGTAAAAATTTCAATTCTCTGAAGAAAGAATTAAAAGAAAATATCAGAGAATGGACAGATCTCCCATGCTAATGTCTTGACTGGATTAACATAATAAAAATTGCCATCTTACCAAAAGCAATCTACAGATTCAATGCAATTCCCATCAAATTACCACACAATTCTTTGCAGATCTTGAAAAGAAAAATTCTCAACTTCATATGGAAAAACAAGAAACCCAGAATTGCTCTAAAAATGCTTTACAATAAAATATCTTCTGGAGGTATCTCAATCCATGAAATCAAGGTGTACTATATGACAAAAGTAATTAAAACTGCATGATACTGGCATAGACACAGAATGGTCGATCAATGTAACCAAATAGAAGAAACAGAAATAAACCCACTCACTATGGACACCTGATTTTTGACAAAGATGCCAAAACCCTACAATGGAAAAAAGATAGCATCTTCAACAAATGTTGTTGTTCTAACTGGATGTCGACATGTAGAAAAATGCAAATAGATCCATACTTATCACTGTGCACAAAACTAAAGTCCAAGTAGATCAAAGACCTCAACATGAACACAGACACATTAAATCGGTTGGAAGAAAAAGTGGGGAAGAGACTTGAACTCATTGGTACAGGAGACAATTTCCTGAACAGAACACCAACAGCACAGGCTCTAAAAGCAACAATCAGTAAATAGTACCTCATAAAACTGAAAACCTTCTGTAAAACAAAGGACACTGTCATCAAAACAAAACAAATGCCTAAAGATCAGGAAAGAAACTTCTATGTGACAGAGGGGTTTTATCAAGTATATATGAAGAACTAAAGAAGGAGAAAAGCAACAAATCAAGTAATCCAACTAAAAAATGGGGAACAGAGCTAAACAGAGAATTCTTGATAGAAGAATATCGAATGGCAGAGAAACACTGAAATAAATGCTCAACATTATTAATCATTAGTGATATGCAAATCAAATGTCCCTGAGATTTCATCTTACACCCATCAGAATGGTAAAGATCAAAAACTAAAGTGACAATACATGCTGGAGAGGTTGTGGAGAAGGGGCACCCTCCTTCACTGCTGTTGGTAACGTAATCTTGTGCCACTGCTGGTAAGAATGTAAACTGTACAACCTCTCTGGAAATCAAGCTCAAGCTTTATCAGACAACTGGAAAAAGCACTTCCTTGGGATCCAGCCATACCACTCTTAGGCATATATCCAAATGAGGCTCAAGTACACAATAAGGACATTTGCCAACCTTGTTTGTAGCAGCTTTATTTGTAATAGCCAGAACCAAGGAACAACCCAGATGCCCCTAAACTGAAAAATGGATACAGAAATTGTTTAACATCTACACGATGGAATATTACTCAGCAACAAAAACAAGGAAATCATGAAATTTGCAGGTCAATGGTGGAAAATGGAAGTGTGCTATCCCAGAAGCAGAAAGACACACAAGGTATACACACACTGATATAGACATATAATATAAGATAAACCTACTAAAATCTGTACATCTAAAGAAACTAATCAAGAGGGAGGACTCTGGCTAAAATGCTCAATCTCATCCCAAAAGACAAAGAGGATGGACATCAGAAGAAGGAGAAACAGGGAACATCATAGGAGCCTGCCACAGAGGACCTCTGAAAGGCTCTGCCCTGCAGACTATCAATATAGATACTGAGACTTATGGCCAACTGCTGGGCAGAGTGCATGGAATCTAATGAAAGAAGTGGGAAATAGTAAGATCTGGAGAAGACAGGAGTTTTAGAAGAAGAGCAAGTGAATCAAAGAATCTGAGCATAGGGATCTTTCCTGAGACTCATACTCTAAACAAGTACCATGCAGGGTAATATCCTAGAACTCCTGAACATATGCCTCTGGCATTTCAGTGTCCTTGGGGTTCCATAGTAATGAGAACAGGGACTGCCTCTGACATGAACTGATTGGCCTGCTCTTTGATCACCTCACCCTGATGGGGGAGTAGCCTTACCAGGCCAAAGAGGAAGACAATGCAGCCATTCCTGTTGAGATCTGATAGACTTGGGGAGGAGCATGTGTGGAGAAGGGGGAACTAAGGTAGGATGGGGAGGGCTTTATGGGGGGATTCATAGTGAATAAAAGGTAAATAATAAAAATTAACCTTAAAAATATTGAAAATATATAATTCCATTTAGAGTTATTATAGGAGGGTGTGCTTTGGTTTGATATGCCAATGAAAGTGACTAGAACGAATGGAGTCTGTCATTTAGTCTCTGTCACTTTATTTTTTTCATTTTTTTAATATTAGTTTCATTTAGTTACATTTTATTAGTTACATCTGTATGCCAGCTGTATCCTGCTCTCTCATTCCCTCTCAATCCCTCCCTCATCTCTACCCTGCCCCTGTCCAAGTCCACTGATTTTGGAGGTTTTCCTTCCCTTTCATCTGACCCTGTTTTATCAGGCATCTTCAGGACTGGCTGCAAAGTCCTCTGTGGCCTAGCAGGACTGCTCCTCCCATGGGGTTTGGAGAGGTCAAATAGCCTGATATCGAGTTCCTGTTAGAAATAGTCCCTGTTCCCCTTACTATGGAATATCATTTGGTTTTCAAAATGTCAATACTACCAATCCATGAGCTACCATGGGCTACAACCAAGTAGAGGTTTAAGTTATTTCCATACATGGTCCTTGGAGAAGTGTCAGTCTCAGAAAAGACCCCTATGCCCAGATATATTTGGTCCTTATAAAGCTCCTATCCTTTACATTACCCCTTCTTTCATATGATTCCCTGCACTCTGCCAAAGGTTTGGGCATGAGTTTTCGTATCTGTTTTGATACACTGCTAGGTAGAGTCTTTCAGAAGCCCTCAGCAGTAGTCTCCTGTCCTTTTACTTGTTTTCTTCTATGTCCATTGAACACCCATTTGTCTTTCTAAGTGAGGATTGATCATTTTACCCCAGGTCCTCTTTCTTGTTTGTCTTTTTTAGGTATGTAGATTTCATTGTGTTTATCATATTTTATAGGACTATATAAGTGAGAATATACCAAGTGTGTCTTTCTCCTTCTGGGATACCTCACTCGGAATGATCTTTTTTAGATCCAAAAATTTGCCTGCAAATTTCATCATTTCCTTGTTTTTGATTGCAGAGTAATATTCCATTGTGTATAAATACCACAATTTCCGTATCCATTCCTCCATTGATGGACATCTGGGTTGTTTCCAGGTTCTGGCTATTACAAATAAAGCTGCTACAAATATGGTTAAGCAAATGTCCTTGTTGTGTACTTGAGTAAATTATGGGTATATGCCTAGAAGTGATATAGATGGGTCTTGAGGAAGCACTATTCCTAATTGTATGAGAACTCGCCAGATTGACTTCCAAAGTGGTTGTACCAGTTTACATTCCCATCAGGAATGAAGGAGGGTTTCCCTTTCTCCAAAACCTCTCCAGCATGTGGTGACATTTGAGTTTTTGATTTTAGCCATTTTGATGGGTGTAAGGTGAAATCTCAGGGAGGTTTTGATTTGAATCTCCTTGATGGCTAAGACTGTTGAGCATCTCTTTAAGTGTTTCTCTTCCATTCTATATTCCTCTACAGAGAATTCTCTGTTTATCTCTATACCCCATTTTTTAATTGGATTACTTAATTTATTGTATTTTAACTTCTTTAGTTCTTTATATTTGCTGGATATCAGCCCTCTGTCAGAAATATGGTGGAGAAGATCCTTTCCCAGTCTGTAGGTTGTAATTTTGTTCAGATGATAGGTTCTTTTGCTTTACAGAATCTTTTATGTTTCATGAAGTCCTATTTATTGATTGATGCTCTTAGAGCCTATGCTGTTGGTGTTCTGCTCAGAAAGTTGTCTCCTGTGTCAATGAGTTCTAGGGTCTTCCCACATTTTCTTGTAATCAATTTAGAGTATCTAGTTTTATGTTGAGGACTTTGATTACTGGGACTTTAGTTTTGGGCAGAGTGATAAATATGGATCGATTTTCATTTTTCTGCATGTTGACATCCAGTTGGACCAGAACCATTTGTTGACGATGCTTTCTTTTTCCCATTGAATATTTTTTGTCTTTGTCAAAAATCAAGTATTCATATATGTGTGGGTTTATTTTTGGATCTTCTATTTGGTTCCATTGATCCTCCTTTCTGATTCTATGCCAATAGCATGCAGTTTTTATTACTATTGCTCTGTAGCACAGGTTGAGTTTGGGGATGGAGATACCTCCAGATAATCTGTTTAAGTAAAGGATTGTTTTGAAGATTGTATTTTTTTTGTTGTTGTTCTCCATATGAAGCTGAGAATCTTTCTTTCAAGGTCTGTAAAGAATTGAGTTTCTATTGTTATGGGAATTGTGTTCAATCTGTAGATTGCTTTTAACATTTCCAAAATGATAATCCTACCAATCCATGAGCACAAGAGATCATTCCATCTTCTGATATCTTCTTCAATTTCTTTCTTCAGAGACTTAAGTTTATCTCAAATGAGTTTTTCACTTGCTTGGTTAGAGTCACCCCAAGGTACTTTATATCCACTGATGTTTTAAAGGTATTTTTTCCCTGATTTCTTACTCAGCCATTTTGTGTTTGGTGTACAGGAAGGCTTCTGATTTTGGGGGGGGCTGTATTGTTTTTGTATCCTTCGACTTTGCTGAAGGTGTTTATCAGCTGAAGGAGGTCTCTGGTTGAATTTTTGGGGTCGCTAATGTATACGATCATATCATCTGAGAGTAGTGACACTTTGACCACTTTATGATTTGTATTCTCTTGATCTCTTTTAATTGTCTTTATTGCTTTAGCAATGAATCCAAATATTATGTTGAAGAGATATGGAAAGAGGGGGCAGTCTTGTCTTGTCCCTGATTTCAGTGGGATTGATTTAAGTTTCTCTCCATTAAGTTTGATGTTGATTATAGGCTTGCTCTATATTGCCTTTACTGTGTTTAGGTGCCTTGTATCCCTGATTTCTCCAAGACGTTAACAAGAATGGTTTTTGACTTTTGTCAAATGCTTTTTAGGCAACTAAGAAGATAATGTGCTTTTTCTCATTCAGTTTGTTTATGTGGGGGATTACATTGATGAATTTCCCTATGTTGAATCACATTTGGATTCCTTGGATGAGGCTTACTTGGTCATGGAGGACGATATCTTTGATGTGTTCTTGGATTCTCTTTGCAAGGATTTTATTGTGTATTTTTGCACCCATGTTCATAAGAGAGATAGGTCTGAAGTTCTCTTTTTTGTTGGGTCTTTGTGTGGTTTAGGTATTAAGGTTACTGTAGCTTCAAAGAATAAACCTGGTAAAGTTCCTTCTCTTTCTGTTTTGTGGAATAATTTGAAGATAATTGGATTTACCACTTCTTTGAAGGTCAGATAGAATTCTGCACTGAATACATCTGGCATAGGGCTCTTTTTGGAAGGGAGACTGTTGATGATTGCTTCACTTTCCTTAGGGGATATAGGACTATTCAATCTTTCTACCTGATCTTGACATAATTTTGGTAGATGGACTATTTCTAGAAAATTGTCCATTTGTTTTAGATTTTTGAATTTTGTGGCATATAGGCTTAACAACCTAATGATTGTTTAAATTTCCTCACTGTCTTTAGTTATGCCCCCCTTTTCATTTCTGATTTTGCTGATTTGGCTAGAATTTCTCTTCCTTTTAGTTAATTTGGCTAAAGGTTTGTTTATCTTGTTGATTTTCTCAATGAACCAGCACTTGGTTTCATTGATTCTTTGAATAGTTTTGCTTCTAATTGATTGGTTTCCACCCTGAGTTTGATTATTTCCAGCTATCTGCTCCTCTTGGGTGTATTTGCTTCTTTTTTTTCTAGGTCTTTCAGTTGGGTCATTAAGTTACTTGTATGATATCACAAATTTATTCTGGAAGGCACTTAGTACTATGAATTTTCCTCTGAGCACTGCTTTCATTGTGTTCCATAAATTAGGGTATGTTGTACATTCACTTTTATTGAATTCTAGGAAGTCTTTAATTTCTTTCTTTATTTCTTCCTTATCCCAGCTGTCATTGAGCAGCAAGTTGTTCAGTTTCCATGTGCTTCAAGACTTTTTTTAATTCCATTGTTGTTGAGGTACAGCTTTAGTCCATGGTGGTCAGATAGAATACAGGGGATTATTTCAATCCTCTTGTATCTGCTGAGGCTTCCTTTATGAAGAACTATATGGTCTGTTTTGGAGAAGATTCCATGAGTTGCTGAAAAGAAGGTATACTCTTTTGAATTTGGTTGAAAAGTTCTGTAGACATCTACTAGGTCCATTTTCCTCTGGACCTCTGTAAATGCCTTTATTTCTTTATTAGGCTCTGTCTAGATGATCTGTCCCTTGGTGAAAGTGGGGTGTTGAAGTTTCCCTATATTAAGGTGTTGGGATCAATGTTTGATTTGAGTTTTAATAATGTCTCATTTATGAATGTAGGTGCTCTTGTATTTGGGGCATAGATGTTCAGAATTGTGATGTCCTTTTCGTGGATTTTTCCTTTGATGAGTTTACAGTGCCCCTCCTCATCTTTTTTGATTGCTTTTGGTTGCAAGTCCATTTTATTAGATATTAGAATAGCTATACCAGCTTGCTTTCTGGATCTGTTTGCTTGAAAGACCTTTTTCTAGCCCTTTACTCTGAGGTAGTGTTTGTCTTTGTTGCAGAGGTACATTTCTTGGATGCAGCAGAGTGCTGGATCCTGTTTCCACACCCATTCTGTTAGTCTCTGTCTTTTTTATTGGAGAGTTGAGTCCATTGATGTTTATAGATAATAGGGACCAATGAACGTTAGTTCCCTTTATGTTGGAGTCGGTGGTTTTACTGTGTTTCATTGCTTGTTTTCTTTTAATTTTTGTTGGGATATTATCTGTATTCTGTGTTTTCTTGGGTGAAGTTGTTTTCATTGGATTGGAGTTTTCCTTCTATTATCTTCTGTAGGGCTGGCTTGCTGTGTAGACAGTGCATAAATTTAGTTTTGTCATGGACTGTTTTGTTTTCTCCATCTATGTTGATTGAAAGCTTTGCAGGCTATATTAGTCTGGGTTGGCATCTGTAGTCTCTTAGAATCTGTATGACACCTGCCCAGGCCCTTCTGCCTTTCATAGTTTTGTGATGAAAAGTCTGGTGTGATTCTGATAGATCTACCGTCATATGTTATTTGGCCTTTTTTCCTTGCTGCTTTTAATATATTTTCTTTGTTTATAGATTTAGTGTTTTGACTATGATGTGATTTGATGTGTGTCTTTTCTGTTCTAATCTATTTGGAGTTCTGTAGATCTCTTGTATATTTATGGACATCTCTTTCTTTAAGTTGGGAAAATTTTCTTCTACGAATTTCTTGAAAATATTTTCTGGACCTTGGAGCCTTGAATCTTCTTTTTCCTCTATTCCTGTTATTCTTAGATTTTGTCTTTTCATGGGGTCCTTGCGTCCTTGATTTCCTGTATATTTTGTGTTTGGGACTATTCTGATTTTACTTTTTTTGAGAGAAGTATCACTGTCTGAGAATATATCTTCAGTTCCAGGGATTCTCTCTACCATCTCTTGTATTATGTTGGTAATGCTTACTTTTGTCGTTCTTGATCTGTTCTCCAAGCTGACCAAATCTTACAGATTTGTTCATTTCCTGTTTAACTGGCTGAATTTCCATGGCTAGTGCTTCTAGAGAATTGTTTATTTCCTCTTTATAAGCCTCAAATAATTGGGTAAGCATAGCTTTAAAGTCATTATCCTGTGCTTCTGATAAATTGGAGTATCCATCGATATTGTGCGTTGCTGGTGAAGTCATGATATCCTGATTTATGTTGGATGTGTTCTTTCACCTACCCCTCGCCATTGGCTTATCTTAAACGTTTCCAGTTTGTTTCTGGATTCTGCATTTCAGACTGGTACTGTCTCTCTCAGGCATCTGGAGAGTTCTTCAGGAAGCAGAGAGAAGTCCTGTGGCCTCTCAGGCTTTGTGTTGCTGTACTAGCTGTACCTGTGGGAAGAAATTAGAGATACAAAAGGGCAAATGCAGATGGAGCTGCACAAACATGTGTGTGTGTGTTTGTGTGTGTGTGTGTGTAAGTGTGTCTTAAGGGACAGAGTGGTAGATAATGTTGAACCCTTGAGTGTGTGGGACAGGCTCTGCCTTGCGGGCTTCTAAGGGGTTATTGGTGCATGCACTGTATATTGACCAAGCACTGGTGATGGAAACGTGCAGTTTCCAGCATTAACCAACTTACCTCCACAGTTGGACCCACAGAGCAGGGGCTTCAATGTTCCAATTCACCCTATGTTTTCCACAGTGGGTATGTGGGTGGGAGGGGTCCAATGCCTGTCTTCTATTTTAGAAGAACCCTGGATCTGGGGCTCTGTAGACCCTCAAGGGTGCACTCACTCTCAAGCAAGTCACATCGGCAGGGATCAGGTTTCTGGGTTCTCTGCTCTTTGGTTTGGTTTGGCTTGTTCTTATGCAGGAGGACTTAAGTGCTCCACCAGCTCAGCACTGCTGCAGCTGCAAGGTTAAGAAGTCCAGCTGCAGCTGGAGGCTGGGATGCCAGTCCAGATGCCTTCTGGAAAGACTTGGGAGCCCTCCACTGTGCTCTCCAACCCTGGGAGGCCCAGTGCCTGGTATGCCTAGCTTGTATGTCCGGTCTGCTTGACATTTGCTGGGTATATAGCATATTATCTGTCACTGAGGGTTTGGGCAGGCCATATAATCAGGGGCTGAGAGACCCTGAGGAGCCAGTATGTAGGCTAGCAGACCTGGGACCTTGGGAGGTTGGAGTCGCATGTCTGGGACTCCAAGAACAGTACAGTTGGCATTTGCCGCTGGGGCTAGGAGCTCCATATTAGCTGCTGGAGACCCGAGGCAGTTAGCTCTGACCTGAGAATCTCAATGAACAGGCTCTGCCAAGTAGGAGGGTTGTCCAAGAAAGGGGGTTTCCAGGAGATCAAAGGATCTTTCTCTCCTTCCCCAAATAAATCCACGGGTGACCCTAGAGCAAGTTCTCACCTCCTGGGATGTTCCCTGTCATTTAGAAAGCCTCACTGTTTTTTCCCTGGCTTCAGAGTCCTTCCAATGATATGCTCAGGTGTTCAGCTCTTCCACAGCTCAGAAACTGTGCATGCTAGTCACAATCTTGGCTCTGTCTCCCCTCTGTTACCTTATATCTTTGTTTCTGTTGGTCTCAGTATGTCTGTTTTTCAATTTGTTGCTCTACCTCTTTCTCTATCTGTATCTGTCAGTCTCCCTCTCTCTGGTGCCATTTATGGTTCAGTATGAAAAGCTGACTGGTAGCTGACATGACATCCTAAATGGTCTCTGTAAAAAATATAAGCATGGACCCAATTAAAGACTTTTTGTTCAAAGAGTTGCCTTAGTCAGAGAGCATTTTTACAGAAAGTAATTCACTGACTGAGGACATATCTGTGCATTTAACAAATAATAATGGAATCTGTGATAATGTGAAAGTCACATACATGTGACATTATCAATGACCACTTGAAATAAATATGTGATACTTTTGCTGAAATAAGTGTCTTGGATACAGGAACTGTCATATCTGTGTGGTGTGCTTCCAGCTGCCCAGATTGAAGCATATAGGGCTGAACACCCTTTCTCTCAAGCACTCTGTCCAGTTGGTTCATTTAATAACTGGCTCCTAAATCTCATACTGTCTCTCACTTGTATCATGACATCATTTTCCCACTCAACCAATCAGAACCTGAAAGAATCTTGAGGTTCCCATGAAGAAGAGTAAACAAACTTTCCCCAGGATCCAGTATCTCTGATCCTGTGCACACATGACTTTTTCTTAAAACCAAAAAGCCTTTATCTCATCCCTTTATTCAGATCCCACACCTTTCATCCTGTTTACCTCTGTGACAATGTCAGGTAGGAAATGAAACTTTGATGTTTATTTAGATTGACAGCTTCCTAAGTAGGGAAGCTTCAAAGTGATGTGGGATTAAGGGGAATGTACACAATGACAAGGTGGTCTCCTATTGTGATCTTGGATCTGAAATTTTCTAGATTTGAACTGAGCAGTTCCTGGCATACTCACTATATGAACCTTCACATTCTTATTGATATAACAGGGTGGAAGGATCTAGGGTTTCTTGGGGTATTGAGTTTTTAAGAGCAAGAAAAAGAGAAGGAAACCAGACAATTCCTGGGACAGCTTTGGCTGAAACAGAGAGTGATAAGTGTATAAAAGGAGAAATGAGGGACAATAAACTTTTTGACAGCTGGTGCTCTTCTACACTAGTGTTACCAACCCTCCATGTGCAGGCTTTCCTTGGCTGACCTGGCTGGATCAATGGCTGTGTCCTACTGAGTGGTCATTGAGAAACCCTCCTGGTCCTGGAGTTTACAGTTAAAACTAGGCATCCAGGACAGAAAAATTGGTCCATTTTATATGCATAGGACACAATAGCATCTATTTCCTCCAGACAAATTATCTGAATGTATGGTTAGGGCTAGGACTGCTTGTTCAGAGGTGCCACTTGAGCTCATGGGGTCTGAGGTAGCTGGGTAACAACTTGTTCATGGCCAGGATACTCTGCTCCATCATGAGTTCCTGGAAAGCATGCTGTACAATGTCAAAAATCTGTCCTCCCTTAGCAGAAACATTTCTCCAGGTTAAAAATCATTGTAAAAGTTGTCAACATATTTATTTTTATTGATTATGTAATTTCATATAATATACTTTATACTCCTTTTCTATTGCTCCCAGGTTCAAATTCCTACCTATGTGTCACACTAAAAAAATTGTATCTTTAAGTACACCAATTGAAGCATGTGTTTGTTGTTGATGTACTCATTGAAACATGATCAAAGTTTCAGGGCCTAATCCCTTAAAGAAAACTGAGCTTCTCCTTTCTTCACCCTGTCACCAACAAGGAGAAGAAGCTGTCAGTCCTGAAGAGCTCTATACTTCATCACCTTGATCACATTTTTTCTCATGTATTTATTTATTACAATTTGTTCAATTTGTTTTCCCTCTGCTGCCCACTCTTTCTTCTCATTCCACTACCACCTATACTCCCTCGTCTACCCCTCTGCCCCTCTCTAGTTATCTAACAGGGGTGGTCCTCCTTCCCCTCTAACTGACCCTAGCTTATCAGGTCTCATCATGGCTGTCTGCATCATCTTCCTCTGTGGCCTGGTTTCAGGGCAAGGTACTTCTTCTGTCCTCATTTCCCTCTACTTATGCCAATCTTCCTGCCTCCTTTCCCAAAGGTCTGATGGGAGAGATAATTTCTTAAGGAAAGTCCATTTAGACCTTGGTGTTTTAAGGTCTCTCTCTGCATAACATCAGACTATGGGTCTCTGTATGCAATCTCATTTGATGCAGAAGGACGCATCTCTGTGGATGCAAGAAAACGGTACTTATCTATCAGTTGAGGGCAGAGAGGAACATATTTTAATAACAACAGCATGTGTTGTTTAAAAATTTTCATAGGATGTCCTGACCCAACAACTTAAATAACTGCCACCCAATACTCCTATTGGAAGACTGGTTTGGTCACAATTATATGGCCTATTGGAAGTTTAACACCCAATATTAGGTGACCTCCTAACAAATGAATACACACCATATTTGTCTTTCTGCATTTTAGTTACTTCACTCGGGATGATTTTTCCTGGTTATATCTATTTGCCTGAAAATGTCATGATGTCATTTTCTTAGCTAAATAATACTCTGTTATGGAAATATTCTACATTTTCCCCACAAAAAGATTGTCAGTCTTGTTCTTTAGACCTTAGGATTTACTTGTATGTTAATCATTGTAATGAATGACAAACTATCAGGATAACTATGTTCTTTTAACCTAGAAGTTCATCCATCTACTTTCACTTCCTGGCGATTTTAATTGCAATGTCATCTTGAAGCTCATCTATTTACATGTTAAGGTCCCTGCAAGGAAATGTCTGGGAAGGCCTAGGAAGCACAGTCTTGTATATAATATAATTCCTATTGTAATTATATTACAAGAGGGGTTGCTATGAGGTTGATATGCTAATGAAAGTAACAGAGGAAATCGAGTCTTATCGCTCAGTCTTTGTCACATTCTATCAGTGTTTCTGTATGTCCTGGTCTTTCTATTTCTCAATCTGTCTCTATCTCCTTCTCTGTCTGTCTGTCTTGTTTGACTATCTCCTGTTCTCAGCCTGCCACTTGTGGCTCAGTATGAAAACCTCTCGGTTCTGCTGAATGACTACAAGATGACTGCTTGATGAATGATGTCATGGATGGTCTTCATAAATATATAAGCAAGGTCCCAATTAAATGCTTTTTGTTCTAGGAGTTACCTTGGGCAGGAGGCATTTTCACAGCAAGTAATTCACTGATTGTGGACATATCTGTGCATTTAACAAATAATTTAATCTGTCATAATGTGAAAGCCACATGTCAAGGACATGTGCCTTTATTAATGACCACTTGAAAGAAATATATGACACTTTTCCTGAACTAAGAGCCTTGGACACAGGAACTGTCATCTCTGAGTTGTGTGCTTTCAGCTGAAGAGATTGAGGCATGTAGGGCTGACCACCCAAGAAGAAGCCATAAGTCCTGAATAAATCTATGCTTCATCACCTTGATCATACTTTATCTTAAATATTTATTTATTATGATTTGTTCATTTTGTATTTTCTCTGCTGCCCCCTCCTTATTCTTCTTCTTGTACACCCAGCCTCATTCTTCTACCCCTATGCTCTTTCTAAAATTCCCTTGATAGTGGATGTCCTGCTCTCCCTTCTAAATGACCCTAGCTTACCATGTCTCATCAAGGCTGGCTTCATCGTCTTCTTCTGAGTCCTGATTCTCAGGGCATTGTTCTCCTTATATCCTCAATTCTTTCTACTTAGGAAACTCTTCATGCCTCCTCTACTTCAGGATATCCAGATCTATGAGTGGAGGGATAATCTCATTTATTGCTTCATGTTTTAAATTTTCTATGCATAATATCACACTGTGGGTCTCTGCATGCACTCCGATTTAATGCAGAAGAAGGCATATCTTTGTAAACAATAACATGCCACTGGTCTGTCAGTTGAGGGCACAGAGGAACATATGTTAATAAAAACTTCCTGGGTTGCTTTAAAATTTCTGTAGGATGGCCTGGCCCAACAAATCATTTAACTGCCACCCAAACCCCCTAGTGGAGGACTGGTTTGGTCACAATATATGGCCTATTGGAACTTTAACCCCCACTATTAGGAGACCTCCTATAAGTGAATCCATACCATGTTTGTCCTTGTATATTTTAGTTCCTTTATCCATAGTGTTTATTCCTGGTTCTGTCCATTTAGCTGAAAATATCATGATGTCATTTTCTTAGCTGAATAATACTCCATTATGGAAATATTCCACATCCTCCAATATTCTCCAAAGGAGAAAATGTTACTCCTGTTCTTGTGTCCTTGGAAGTTACTGGTACTTTAATCATTGTATTGATTGAGAAAGTACCAGGATAACTGTGTTCTTTTTGCCTAGAAGTCCCTCCATCTTCTTCCACTTACTGGTGATTTGAAGTGTAATGTCCCCTTGAAGCTCCGCTATTTACTTTTGTAGTCCCCAGTAAAGAAATGTCTGGGAAGGGTTAGGAGTTATGGCATTGTTAGATAATATAATTCCTATTGGGTTATATTATAGAAGGTTTTACTGTGAGGTTGATATGCCAATGAGAGGGACCACACAGAATGGCATCTCTGTCTCTCAGTCTATACATTTTTTCTGTCAATCTCTATCTCTCTATTTGTTAATCTATCTCTCTAGCTGTTTCTCTGTCTTCCTGTCTCTTCCTGCTGCTTGTAGTTCAGTATGAAAACCTCTCAGTTCTGCTGAAGGACTACTACAAGGTGACTGCTTGATGACTTGACATCCTGAATGGTCTCTGTAAAAATATAAGGAAGTCCCAATTAAATTGTTTTTATTCAATGAGTTGCCTTGTTCAGGGAGCGTTTTTTAAGTAAGTAAGTCCCTGACTTGAGGATATATCTGTGCATTTAAGAAATAATTATGGACTCAGTGATAATGTGAAATTCACATTTCAAGGAGAAGTAAATTTAATTATGACCGTTTGAAAGAAATATGTGACCTTTTCCTGAACTAAAAGTCTTGGACACAGGAATAGTCTTCTCTGTGTTGTGTGCTTTCAGCTGAACACATTAAGGCATGTAGGGCTCATCACCCTTTCTCTCAAGCAGACTGTCCACTCGGCCCTTTTGATAACTGGCTCCTGAAATCTTACTGGCTTTCATCCATTTCTTGATATCATTCTCCATCTGAGACAATCAGCATGTGAGAGAATCTTGAGGTTTCCATGAAGATGAGTAAACAAACTTTCTTTAGTGTCCAGTACCTCTGATACTGTGCATATGTAACTTTTTCTTGTAAAACCCAATAAGCCTTTATCTCATCACTTTATCCAGATTCCACACCTTTATTCCTGCCTACCTCTCTGACAATTTCTGGTAGAAAATGGTACTTTACTGTTTATTGAATTGGATACATTCCTAAGTAGGGAAGCTTCACAGTGATGTGGGATTAAAAGGAATTTACCAAATGATAAGGTGCTCTTCTACTATGCTCTTGGATTTGAAATTTCTGAGGTTGTAACTTTGAAATGAGCAGATACTGGCATATTCACTAAATGTACATTCACATTCTTATTAATATAATAGGCAGGATGGGCCTGCGGTTCCCTGCAATATTAAGTCTTTAGAGCAGGGATATCAGATAATTCCTGGAACTGGTTTGGCTCAAACAGGGAAAGATCTGTGAGTTTAGATGGAGAACTTAGGAGCAATAAAGGATTTGACAGCTGGTGCTGTTCCACACTTTGTTTGCCAACCCTCTATGAGCACAGTTGCCTAGGCTGACCTGGCTGGATTGGCAGCTGTGTCCTATTCAGTGGTCAGTGAGCAATTCTCATTGTCTTGGTTTGCAGTTCTAACTAGGCCTTCAGTACAGAGATATATGTCCATGTTATCTGTCTAGGACCCAAGAGCAGAAGTTTCTCCTGTAGTGGTCCTCCAGGCAAACCCTCCAAATGTAGTGTTATTGCTTGGTAAGAGGTGCCACCTGAACTCATGAGGTCTGAGGTAGCTGGAAACCACTAGTTAAAGGCTAGGATTCTCTGCTACATAATGAGTTTCTAGACAGTATGTCTTACAAAGTCAAACTCTGCCCTCTTTAATGGAATTTG
This sequence comes from Meriones unguiculatus, assembly GCF_030254825.1. Lineage (NCBI taxonomy): Eukaryota > Metazoa > Chordata > Mammalia > Rodentia > Muridae > Meriones > Meriones unguiculatus. The sequence goes on from NW_026843713.1 coordinate 2,934,510, forward strand.
TTCTCCAGGTTAAAATTCAGTGTAAAAGTTGTCAACATATTTTTTTTTGATTATGTGGGAAATTCATACACTATACATTACCCTCCTGGTCCATTGCTCCCAGTTTCAAATTCCTACCCATGTGTCACACAAAATGTTTTTATCTTTAAAATACATCAGTTGAAGGATGTGTTTTCATAAATTCATTGGAACATGATTAGAGTCTCAGGGCCAAGTCACTTAAAGAAAACTGAGTTCATCTTTGTTGCACACTGGTACTACCCCCAAGAAAAAGCCATCAATCCTGAAGGGCTTTATAATTCATCACCTTGATCACAGTTTTTCTTATATAATTATTTATTACATATTGTTCAATTTGTATCTCCTCAGCCGCCCCTCCCCCTCTCCTTGCAGTCCCACCCACCCTACTCCTTCTACCTTTATGACCTTTCTCTAGTTCCCAGATAGGAAAGGTCTGCCTCGTCCTTCTGTCTGAACCTAGCTTATCAGTTCTCATCAAGGCTGGTTGCCTCACTTTCCTTTGGGGTCTGATTCTCAGGGCATTGTTGTCCTTGTGTCTTCAATTCCTTCTGCTTATGACACTCTTCCTGCCTCCTCTCCTGCAGGCTTCTCAGAGCTCTGAGGGGAGGGAGAATTTCATAGGGAAAGCCCATTTATACCTGGGTGTTTTAAGGTCTCTCTGTGGATAATTTTGGACCGTGGGTCTCTGTATGCAATCACATTAGATGCAGAAGGAAGTATGTCTGTGGATCCAAGAACATGACAATGATCAATCATTGGAGGGCAGAGAGCAGCATATGTTCATAACAACAGCCTGGGTTGCTTGAAAATTTCCATAGGAAGAACTGGCTCAACAGCTTAATTCACTGCCACCCAATCCCCTGAGTAGAAGACTAGTTTGGTCACAATTACATGGCCTTTTGGAACTTTATCCCCCACTATAAGGAGATGTCCTAATAAACGAATACATGCTATATTTGTATCTCTACATTTATTTACTTCACCAGGGATGATTTTCCCATCTTCCATCCATTTTCTTGAAAATATCGTGATATCATTTTCTTGGCTGCAAAATATTCCGTTATGGAAATATTACACATTTTCCCCAAAGGAGAGTATCAGTACTGTTCTTTAGAACTTGGAAGTTTCAGGGACTTTATTCATTGTATTGAATGACAAACTCTCTAGATAACTATGTTCTTTTAGCCTAGAAGTCCCTCCATCTTCCACTTCCTGGTGATTTGAATTGCAATTTCACCTTGAAGCTTATCTATTTACATGATGAGTCCTCAGTGTGGAAATGTCTGGGAAGGGTTAAGGAGGTATGGCCTTGTTAAATAATATAATTCCTATTGGAGTTATATTGTAGAAGTATGTCCTTTGAGATTGATATGCCGATGAAAATGACCAGACAGAATAGGTCTCTGTCTCTCTCTCTCTGTCCCTTTATTTCTTTGTTTCCATAGGTCTAGGTCTCCTTATTTCTGAATCTTTCTCTCATGTTCTTTCTCTCTCTGTCTCACTCAGTCTCCCTCTCTCTGCCTGCTGTTTGTAAGTCAGTATGAATAACTCTCAGTTCTGCTGAAAGACTACAACAAATTGTACGCTTGCTGATGTGACATCCAGGATAGTCTGTGTAAAAATATAAGCAACATGCCAAATAAATGATTTTTGTTCAAACTTTGATATGCAAATGAGGTTGATATGCAAATGAAAGTGACCATACAGAATGGAGTCTCTGTCATTTTTATTTCTGTCAGTTTTTGTCTTAATATTTCTGAATCTGTTTTTCTATCTCTTTCTCTCTCTCTCTCTCTCTCTCTCTGTCACACTCTGAGTATCTGCCACTTCTTGTTAAGTATGAAATGCTCTCAGTTCTGCTGAAGGAATACAACAAGATGACTGCTTGTCGATATGACATCCTGGATGGTCTCTGTAAAAATATAAGCAAGGTCCCATTTAATTGCTTTTTGTTCACGAATTTGCCTTTGTCAGGGAACATTTTTCCAGTAAGTAATTCACTGACTGGGGACATATCTGTGCATTTATCAAATAATAACGGAATCTGTCATAATGTGACACTCATATATCAAGGACTGTTGATTTTATTAAAGACCACTTGAAATAAATATGTAACACTTGTCCTGAACTTACATTCTTGGACACAGGAACTGTCATTTCTGGGTTGTGTGATTTCTGCTGCTCAGACTGAGGCATGTAGGGCTGTCAAGCTTTTCTCTCCAGCAGGCTGTCCACTTGGCCCTTTCAATAAGTGCCTCCAGAAACTCTTAATGGCTTTCGCCTGTTTCATGACATCATTCTCCCTCTCAGACAATTATCACCTAACCATTGTGATATCATAATAGCATTGTGATATCATCACAGCATTGGATGTCCTACTATCATTGTATAGTCTTACTGTTGTGAAGTCATAATAGCTTTTTTGTTTCAAATTTACATTGTGATGTCATAATACAATCATGTTGAAATACTATTTCGAAGTCATAATAGCATTGTGATGTCATAATACTACTGTGAGTCATAATATTGTAATGTCAAAATAGGATTGTAATGTCATAACAGTATTGTGATTTCCAATCATTGTGATGTTGTAATAGCATTGAGATATCATGATAGTATTGTGATATCACAAAAGCATTGTAATATCATAAGAGCAGTGAGATGTCTTAATATCATTGGAAAGTCATACTGTTGCCAAGTCATAATAGCATTGTAATATCATAACTACATTGTGATATCATAAAACATTCATGTCATAAGAGCATTGTGATGTCATCAAGCATTGTGATGTCATAGTAAAAAATGTGATATCATAAAAGCATTTTGATGCCATAATAACATTGTGATATCTTAAAACCACTGAGATGTCATAATATTGGGATGTCATAATAGTATTATGATGTCATAATACCTTTGTGATGTTGTAATAGTATTTTGATTTCTTATCATTGTAAAGTCATAATAACATTGAGATATCATAATAGCATTATAAAACCGTAATAGCATTGTGATATAATAATATCATTGCTATGTCATATGATATCATAATAGCATTGTGATGTTATAAGAGGATATTGATGTCATAATAGCACTGTGATATCATAATAGAATTGTGATGTCATAATATCGTTGTGATTGTCAAATTTCCTTTGTGATGTCATAATAATCATGTTGTAATAGCATTTTAATGTCAGAATAGCATTGGGATGTCATGATGCATTTTGATGTCAGAATGCCATTGTGAAAGCATAACCTCATTGTGATGTTATCAGAGCATTGTTATGTCATAATACCATTGTGATGTCATCATAGTATTGTTAAGTAATAATGTAGTTAAGTCATAATAGAATTTTGATGTCAAAATTCCATTGCGATGTCATAGCACTATCTTGTTGTACTACCACTGTATTAATAGCATGGTGATATCATAATACCATTGTGATGTCATATCATTCTGATTTCATAAAAGCATTTAGATGTCATACCATTGTGATGTCATAATACCTTTTTTACATCATAATACCATTGGGATGTCATGCCATTTTTGAAGTTATCATAGCATTGTGATACCCTAATAATATTGTGATGTCATAACAACATTGTGATGTCTTAATACCATTCTGAGGTTATAATAGCATTGTGATATCATAATAGCATTAAGATTTCATACCATTGAAATGCCAGAATACAACTGTGATATCATAATAAATTTTTGAAGTCATAATAGCTTTGTGATGCCATAATACCATTGTGATGTGATAACACATTCTGATTTCATCATAGCATTGTGATGTCATAATAACATTGTGATAGCATAATACCCATTGTGATGTCATCATAGCAACATGATGTCATATCATTTTGATGTCATAATATAATTGTGATGTGAAAGTATTGTTTTGGCCTAGAAGTCCCTTAATCTTCTCTTACTTCCTGGTGATTTGAATTGCAATGTCCCCTTGAAGCTCTCTATTTACATGTGGAGTCCAAAGTGAGGAAATGTCTGAGAGGGGTTAGGAGTTATGGCCGTGTTAGATAGTATAATTCCTATTGTAGTTATATTATATAAGGGTGTGCTTTGAAGTTGATATGCCAATGACAGTGACCAGACATAACTGAGTCTCTATCTCTAGGTCTCTGTCACTTATGTCATAGTTTTTGTTGGTCTCAGTCTCTCTGTTTATGAATATGTCTCTCTAGCTCTTTCTCTCTCCATCTCTGTCTCTCTGTCTGCAAATTGTGGTTCCCTATGAAAAGCTCTCAGTTCTGCTGAAGGAGTGCAGCAAGATGACTGCTTGCTGATGTGACATCCTGGATGGTATTTGTAAAAATATAAGTACACTCCCAATTAAACACTTTTTGCTCAAAGATTTGCCTTCATGAGGGAACATCTTAACATAAGTAATTCACTGACTGAGGACATATCTGTGAATTTAACAAATAATAATTGAATCTGTCATAATGTGAAACTCACATGTCAAGGACTAGTAACTTTATTAAAAACCACCTGAAAGAATTTTGTGACAAATCAACTGAACTAAAAGTCTTGGATATAGGAACTGTCATCTCTGGGCTATGTGTTTTCAACTGCCCAGATTGAGGCATGTAGGGCTGCTAAGCCTTTCTCTCATATAGGCTGTCTACTTGGCCATTTTTATGATTGGCTCCTGAAACTCTTATTGTCTTTCACCTGCTTCATGACATCATTCTGCCTCTCAGCCATTCAGCACCTGAGATAATCTCAACATTTCCATGGAGGTAAGTAAACAAACTTTCCTCAGTGTCCAGTGTCTCTGATTCTGTGCACACGTGACTTTTCTTGTGAAACCCAACGAGCCTTTATCTCATCCCTTTATCCAGATCCCACACATTTATTCCTGTTACCTCTGTGACAATGTCAGGTAGGAATTGAAACTTTCTTGTTTATTTAACTGGACATCTTCCTAAATAGGGCAGCTTCAAAGTGATGTGGGATTAAGAGGAATATACTGAAAGACAAGGTGGTCTCCTACTGTGGAGGACTGATTTCAAATTGATTTGAAATTTCCTAGGTTGTGACTTTGAACTGAGTAGTTACTGGCATATTCACTAAATATACCTTCACATTCTTATTGATATAATAGGCTGGCAGGGTTTATGGTTTCCTGGGGTATTGTGTCTTTAAGAGCAGAGAAAAGAGAAGGAAACCAGGCAATTACTGGGACTGGTTTGAGTGAAACAGAGAAATGACGATGAGTATAATAGGAGAACCTTAGGGGCAATGAACTTTGACAGCTGGTACTGTTCCACGTTAGTTTTGGCAACCCTCTATGGGCAGGGTTGCCTGGGCTGACTTGGCTGGATCAGTAGCTGTGTCCTACTCAGTGGTCATGGAGGAACAAATTCTGGTCCTGTGGTTGAAATTTCAAATTGTACCTTCAGGACAGAGAAATGTGACCGTTATATATGCCTAGTATACAAGAGCTGCTGTTTTTCCTGCTGTGGTCCTCCAGGCAAAACCTGTAAAAGTATTGTTAGTGCCAGGATGGCTAATTCAGAGGCGCCTCCTGAGCTCATGGGGTCTGAGGTAACTGGGTAAATACTAGGTCAAGGCTAGGATTCTCTGCTATATAATGAGTTCCTGGAAAGGATGCCTTACAAAGTCAAACTCTACCCTCCTTTAGTGGAATGTTTTCTCCATGTTAAAATTCATTGTAAAAGTTGTCAACATATTATTTTATTTCTTATGTAAAAATTTGATATAATATACTTTACATTCTTTTCCATTGCTCTCATTTTCAAATTCCTACCCATGTGTCACACTATTTTTTTTCTTTAAAATACATCAATTCAATCATGTAACGTTCATATACACATTGGAACATGATTTGAGTCTCAGTGCACAATCCCATAAAGAAAACTGATGATAGATAAGTGCCATGTTCTTGTATCCACAGAGATACTTCCTTCTGCACCAAATGTGATTACATATAGAGACAACTTGGCACCACCCACAAGAAGAATCCATCAGTCCTGAAGAACTCTGTATTTCATAGCCTTGAAAACAGTTTTTCTTATGTATTTATTTATTATGAGTTGTTCACTTTGAATCCCCTCTGCTGCTCCCTCCCCTTCTCCTTCCATTCCCAAACACCTTCTTTCTTCTACCTCTATGCTCTTTTCTCTAGTTCCCTGATAGGGGAGGTCCTCCTCTTCCTTCAGTCTGATCATAGGTTATCAGGACTCATCAAGGCTGGCTATATCATCTTCCTCTGTAGTCTGGTTCTCAGGGCATTGTTCTCCTTGTGTCCTCAATTCCCTCTACATATGACTCTTCCTGCTTCCTATTCTTAGCCCTTTTAATAACTGGCTCCTGAATCTCTTACTGGTGTTCCCCTATTTCGTGACATCATTCTCCCTCTCAGCCAATCAATACCTGAGAGAATCTTGTGGTTTCCAGGGAGATGAATAAGCAATCTTTCCTCAGGGTCCCAAATCTCTTATCCTGCACACACATGACTTTTTCTTGTGAAACCCAACAAGCCTTTATCTCATCCCTTCATCCAGATACCATACCTTTATTCCAATTTACCTCTGTGACAATGTCAGGTAGGAAATGAAAATTTAATGTTTATTTAATTGGACAGCTTCCTAAGTAGGAAAGCTTCAAAGTGATATGGGATTAAGGAGAATGTACCCAATGACAAAGTGATCTCCTACTGTGGCCTTGGATCTGAAATTTCCTAGATTTTAATTGTGAACTGAGTGGCTACCCGTGTACTCACTAAATATACCTTCACATTCTTATTGATATAATAAGCTGGCAGTTTCTAGGGTGGCCTGGGGCATTATAAAAGAGAAGGAAACTACACAATTCCTGGGACTGGTTTGGCAGAAACAGAGAAAGATTGGTGTATGTAAAAAGAGAACTGAGGGGCAACAAAGTATTTGAAAGCTGATTCTGTTCCACACTGATGTTGCCAAACCTTTATGAGCAGGGTTGCCTGGGCTGACTTGGCTGGATTTGCAGCTCTGTCTTATTCAGTGGTAAGTCATGAACTCTCCTGGTCTTAGGGTTTACAGTTAAAACTGAGCCTCAAGGACAGAGAAGTGGGTCCATGTCATATGCCTAGAACACCAGAGCAGCTGTGTTTTCTGCTGTGATCCTCCAGACAAACCCTCTAAATGTAGTGTTAGTTCAAGAAATGGTTGTTCAGATGTGACACCTGAGCTCATTTTGTTTCAGGTAGCTGGGTAAACACTAGCTCATGGTGAGAATTCTCTGCTACATAATGAGATCCTGGAAAGCATGCCTTTAAAGTCAAACTCTGTCTTCATTTAGCAGAATCTTTCCTTTATATTAAATGTCATTGTAAAATTTGTTAACACTTAATTTTTCTTATTTACATATTTCATATAATATAGATTACACTCCTTTTCCATTGCTCCCAGGTTCAAATTCCTATCTATGTGTCACACATATTTTTTTTCTGTAAAATATATCAATTGTAGTATGTGTTGTTCATATACTCATTAAAACATAATCAGAATCTCAGTGACAAGTTACTTAAAGAAAACTGAGTTCATCCTTGTCACACCCGGGTAACACCCACAAGAAAACCATCAGTCCTAAAGAGCTCTATACTTCATCACCTTGATCACAGTTTTCACTATTGTATTTATTTATTAAGAATTTTTTATGTTGAGTCCCTTATTCTTCCTTCTCTCTCTTCTCTTTCCAGTCCCACCCACACTCCTTCTTCTACCCCATGCCCTTTTTCTAGTTCCTTAATAGGGGAGATCAATCTCTGGCTTCTATCTGACCCTAGGTCATCAGGTCTCACAGAGGCTCTCTGTATTGTCTTCCTCTGCAGTGTGATTCTCAGGGTATTGCTCTCCTTGTGTCCTCGATTAACTCTAGTTATGCCACTCTTCCTGCCTCCTTTCCTAAAGGTTTCCCAGAGCTCTGACAGGAGGGAGAATTTCAAAGAGAAATCTCTTTTAGAGCAGTGTGTTTTAAGGTCTCTCTGTGCATAAAATTGGCCTGTGGGTCTCTGTATGTAATCACATTTGGTGCAGAAGGAAGTATCTCTGTGGATACAAGAACATGGCATAACATGTGAGGGCAGAGAGCAATATATTTAATTAATAACAGCCTAGTTTGCTTGAAAATTTCCGTAGGATGACTTGGCCCAAGAACTCAATTCACTGCCACCCTATTCCCCTAGTGGAAGACTGGTTTGTTCACAATAAATGGCTTATTGGCGCTTTATCCCCTACTATTAGGAAACATCCTAATAAGGGAATACACAGCATATTTGTCATTCTGTATTTTAGTTAATTCACCCAGGATGAATTTACTGCTTCCATCCATTTGCCTGAAATATCTTGAAGTCATTTTCTTAACAGAATAATACTTCCTTATGGAAATATTCCACATTTTCTCCAAAGGAGATTGTGAGTCCTGTTCTTTAGAACTTTGAAGTTGCTGGGGCTTTAATCATTGTATTGAATGACAAACTATCAGGATAACTATGTTCTTTTAGCGGAGTATTCCCCCCATCTTCTACTTCCTGGTAATTTGAGTTGCAATGTCCACTTGAAGCTCCATCTATTTAGATGTTGAGTCCCCAGTTAGAAAATTTCAGGGAAGGGTTTGGGGGCATGGCCTTTTTAGATAATATAAATCCTGCTGCAGTTATCATATAGGAAGGTGTGCTTTCTGGTTGATATGCCAATGAAAATGACCAGACAAATGGAGTCTCTGTCTATCGATTGCTGTCACTTTATATTTTTGATATGGTCATTCTCTCTCTCTCCAGCTGAATATGTCTCCCTAGCTCTTTCTCTCTCTGTGTCTCTCTGTCTCCCTCTCTCAGACTGTGGCATGTGAAATACTCTCAGTTCTGCTGAAGGACTACAATAAAATGACTGCTTGCTGACATGACATCCTTTAAGGTCTGTGTAAAATATATAAGAAAAGTCCCAATTAATCACTTTTTGTTCAAAGAGTTGGCTTTGTCAGGGAGCGTTTCCCATTAAGTAATTCACTGACTGGGTACATATCTGTTTTTTTTTTTTTTTATTTGTATTTTTCTTTTTAGTTACATTTTGTTGACTCTGTGTCCCCGCTGTATCCCTCCCCAAACCCACACTCCCTCCCTGGTCTCCTCCCTGTCCCTTTCCAAGTCCACTTATAGGGAAGGACCTCCTCCCCTTTCATTTGACCCTGTTTTATCATGTATCTTCAGGGCTGGCTGTAGAGTCCTCCTCTGTGACCTAACAGGACTGCTCCTCCCCTGGGGAGAAGGGGAAGTCAAGGAGCCTGACCTTGAGATCCTGTTAGAAATAGTCCTTGTTCCCTTACTTTGGAAAACTATTTGGTTATTGAGCTACCACGGGCCACATCCAAGCAAAAGTTCTAGGTTATATTCATAGATGGTCCTTGGTTGAGTGTCAGTCTCAGAAAAGACCCTGTGCCCAGATATATTTGGTCCTTGTAGAGCTCCTATCCTTTCCCCATCATACTACTCCCCCTTCTTTCATATGATTCCCTGTACTCTGCCAAAGGTTTGGTTATGAGTCTTTGTATCTGCTTTGAAAACACTGCTAGTTAGTGTCCTTCAGATGCCTTCAGTAGGCTCTTGTCATATGTTCAATGCATATCCCATCTGTCTTTCTAAATGAGGATTGATCATCTTCACCCCTGTCCCCTTTCTTGATTATCTTCTTTAGTTGTGTAGATTTCATTATGTTCATAATATCTTGTAGGTCTATATAAGTGAGTATATACAATGTTTGTCTTTCTCATGCTGGAATACTTCACTCAGAATGATCATTTCTAGATCCCACCACTTGCCTGCAAATTTCATGATTTCCTCCTTTTTGATTGCTGAGTAGTATTCCATTGTGTAAAAATACCACAGTTTCTGTATCCATTCCTGCATTGATGGACATCTGGATTGTTTCCAAGTTCCGACTATTACAAGTAGAGCTGCTACAAACATTGTTGAACATATGTCCTTGTTGTTGAGCAAAGTTTCCGTATATACCTAGGAGTGGTATAGCTGGGTCTTGAGATAGCACTACTCCTAATTGCCTGAGAAAGCGCCACATTGACTTCCAAAGTGGTTGTACCAGTTTTCATTCCCACCAGCAATGGAGGAGGGTTCCCCTTTCTCCACAACCTCTCCAGCATGAGTTAGCACTTGAGATTTTCATGTTGGCCATGGGTGTAAGGTGAAATATCAGGGTCTTTTTGATTTGCATTTCCCTAATGGCTAACGTGGTTGAGCATTTTTTTAAGTGTTTCTCTGCCATTCGATGTTCCTCTTTCGAGAATTCTCTGTTTAGCTCCCTTCCCCATTTTTTAATGGGATTACTTGGTTTGTTGCTTTTCTGCTTCTTTAGTAATTTATATATACTGGATATTAGCCCTCTGTCAGATAAAGGGTTGGTGAAGATTCTTTCCCAATCTGTAGGCTGTCATTTTGTTTTGATGACAGTGTCCTTTGCTTTACAGAAGCTTTTCAGTTTCATGAGGTACCATTTATTGATTGTTGCTCTTAGAGCCCGTGTTGTTGGTGTTCTGTTCAGGAAGTTATCTCCTGTGCCAATGAGTTCTAGGCTGTTCCCCACTATTTTTTTTCCAACTGATTTAGAGTATCTGGTTTTATGTTGAGGTCCTTGATCCACTTTGACTTTAGTTTTGTGCAGAGTGATGTATATGGATCTATTTTCATTTTTCTGCATGTAGACATCCACTTGGTCCAGCACCATTTGTTGAAGATGCTGTCTTTTTTCCATTGAATCGATTTGGCTTCTTTGTCAAATATCGAGTATTCATAAGTGAGTGGGTTTATTTCTGGGTCTTCTATGCGGTTCCATTAATCTTCCTTTCTGTTTCTATGCCAATACCATGCAGTTTTTATTACTGTTGCCCTGTAGTACTGCTTGATATCAGGGATGGAGATACCTCCAGATGATCTGTTGTACAGGATCGTTTTGGAGATTCTGGGTTTTTTGTTTCTCCATATGAAGCTGAGAATCTTTTTTTCAAGGTCTGTAAAGAATTGATTTGGTATTTTGATGGGAATTGCATTATATCTGTAGATTGATTTTGGCAGGATGGCCATTTTCACAATGTTAATCCTACCAATCCATGAGCATTGGAGATGTTTCCATTTTCTGTTATCTTCTTTGATTTTTTTCTTCAGAGACTTGAAGTTTTTCTTAAACAGGTCTTTCATTTGCTTGGTTAGAGTCACACTAAAGTACTTTATGTTATTACTGGCTATTGTGAAGGGTGTTGTTTCCATAATTTCTTTCTCATCTTTTTTGTGTTTGGTACACAGGATTTTTTGGAGTTGATTTTGTATCCTGCCACTTTGCTGAAGGTGTTTATCAGCTGAAGGAGTTCTCTGGTTCAATTTTTGGGGTCACTCATGTATACTATCATATCATCTGCAAATAGTGACACTTTGACCTCTTCCTTTCTGATTTGTATCCCCTTGATCTTCGTTAGTTGTCTTATTGCTCTGGCTAGGACTTCAAGTACTATGTTGAAGAGATATGGAGACAATGGGCAGCCTTGTCTTGTCCCTGATTTCAGTGGGATTGATTTAAGTTTCTCTCCATTGAGTTTGATGTTAGCTATAGGCTTGCTGTATGTTGCCTTTACTATCTTTAGGTATGTGCCTTGTATCCCTGATTTCTCCAAGACTTTAAACATGAATGGGTGTTGGACTTTGTCAAATGTTGGACTTTGTATTTTATTGAGTATTTTTTGCATCAATATTCATAAGAGAGATAGGCCTGAAGTTCTCTTTTTTGTTGGATCTTTTTGTGGTTTAGGTATTAAGGTGACTGTGGCTTCATAGAATGAGTTTAGTAGTGTTCCTTCTGTTTCTATTTTGTGGAATAGTTTGAGCAGAATTGGAGTTAGCACTTCATTGAAGGTCTGGTAGAATTCTACGCTGAAGCCATCTGGCCTATGGCTTTTTTTTGGAGGGGAGACTGTAAATGACTGCTTCAATTTCCTTGGAAGATATAGGGCTATTCAGCCTTTCTACCTGATCTTGACTTAGTTTTGGTAGATGGAATTTGTCAAGAAAATTATCCATTTCATTTAGATTTTCAAATTTTGTGGCATATAGGCTTTTGTAGTATGACCTAATAATTGTTTGGATTTCCTCAGTGGCTGTGGTTATGTCCCCATATTCATTTCTAATTTTGCTGATTTGGATAGTTTCTCTCTGCTTTTTAGTTAGTTTGGCTAAGGGTTTGTCTATCTTGTTGATTTTCTCAAAGAACCAGCTTTTTGTCTCATTGATTCTTTGGATAGTTTTATTTGTTTCTAATTGATTGATTTCAGCCCTTAGTTTGATTATTTCCAGCTGCCTGCTCCTCTTGGGTGTATCTGCCTCTTTTTTTTCTGAGTTTTTCAGTTGGGCCATTAAGTTGTTTGTATGTATGTGGTGTTACAAATTTCTTCTTTTTTTAATTTTATTTTTTCTTATCAGTTACATTTTATTAATGCTGTATCCCAGCTGTGTCCCGATCCCTCATTCCCTCCCACTCCCTCCCTCCCTCCCTCCCTCTTCTCCACTGTGCCCCTTTCCAAGTCCACTGATAGGAGGGACGTCCTCCCCATTCATCTGATCCTATTTTATCTTCAGGACTGGCTGCAAATCCCTCCTCTGTGGCCTAATAAGCCTGCTCCTCCCTTGGGGTTGGGGAGGCTTCTTGCAGGCACTTATTGCTATAAAATTTCCTCTGAGCACTGCTTTCAATGTTGCCCATAAATTTGGGTACGTTGTGCCTTCATTTTCATTGAATTCTAGGAAGTCTTTAATTTCTTTCTTTATTTCTTCCTTAACCCAACTGTCATTGAGTAGTAAGTTGTTCAGTTTCCATGTGCGTGTCAGCTTTTTGTTCTTTCTGTTGTTTTTGATGTCTAGCTTTAGTCCATGGTGGTCAGATAGTATACAAAGGATTATTTCAATCCTTTTGTATCTGTTGAGGCTTGCTTTGTGACCCACTATATGGTCTACTTTAGAAAAGTTTCCATGAGGTGCTGAAAAGAAGGTGTACTCTTTTGAGATTGGGTGAAACGATCTGTAGACATCTATTAAGTCCATTTGATTTCGGGATTCTGTGAGTGCTTTTATTTCCCTATTTGGTGTCTGTTTAGTTGATCTTTCCCTTGGTGAGAGTGGATTGTTGAAGTCTCCCACTATTAAGGTATTAGGATCAATGTATGATTTAACCTTTAACAATGTTTCATTTACTAATGTCTGTGCTCTTGTATTTGGGGCATAGATATTCAAGATTGTGATAGCCTCTTGGTGGATTTTTCCTTGATGAGAATATAGTGGCCCTCCTTATCTTTTTTGATTAACTTGGGTTGAAAGTCAATTTTATTAGATAGAAATTTTATTAGATTTTATTAGATAGATGGCTACTCCAGCTTGTTTTCTGGAAACATTTGCTTGAAAAACAGTTTTCCAGCCCTTTACTCTGAGGTAGTGTTTATTTTTGTTGCATAGATATGTTTCTTGGATGCAATAGAATGTTGGATCCTGTTTCCGTAACCATTCTGTTAGCCTGTGTCTTTTTATTGGTGAATTGAGTCCATTGATATTGATAGATAATAGTGACCAATGCATATTAGTTCCTTTTGTAATGGAGTCGGTGATCTAACCCTGTTACATTGCTGTTTTCTTTTCATTTTTGTTGGGACATTATTTGTATGCCCTGTTTTCTTGGGTGAATTTGTTTTCATTGGATTGGAGTTTTCCTTCTAGTATCTTCTGTAGGGTTGGTTTGCTGTGTAGTTATTGCGTAAATTTAGTTTTGTCATGGAATATTTTGTTTTCTCCATCTATGTTGATTGAAAGCTTTGCAGGGTATAGTAGTCTGGGTTGACATTTGTGATCTCTTAGAATCTCCATGATACTTGCCCAGGCCCTTCTGGCTTTCATAGTTTTTGATGAGAAGTCAGGTGTGATTCTGATAGGTCTACCTTCATATGTTACTTGGCCTTTTTCCCTTGCTGCCTTTAATATCTTTTCTTTTTTCTGTATATTTAGTGTTTTGACTATGATGTGATTTGATGTGTGTCTTTTCTGGTCTAATCTATTTGGAGTTCTGTAGCCCTCTTGTATATTTATGGACATCTCTTTCTTTAAGTTGGGAAAATTTTCTTCTACGATTTTCTTGAAAATATTTTCTGGACCTTGGAGCCTGGAGTCTTCTTTTTCATGAATACCTATTATTCTTAGATTTTGTCTTTTCATAGCATCCTTGATTTCTTGGATATTTTTTGATTGAAACTTTTCTGATTTCCCTTTTTCTTTGAGAGAAGTATCAATTTCTGCAAGTGTGTCTTCAGCTCCAGAGATTCTCTCTTCCATCTCTTGTATTCTGTTGGTGATGTTTAATTTTGTGGTTCCTGATCTTTTCTCCAAGTTCTCCAGCTCAAGGGTTTTCTCATTTTGTGTTTTCTTTATTGATTCTAATTCTGTTTTCATGCCTTGCACCATTTCTTTCATGTGTTTGAATTTGGATTCCTCTCTCTCTATGATGGCCTCTACTTCTTTGTTGGAATATACCGAGTTACTAGGTCGTTTCTTACTGTGAGGTTGGATCTGAAATTTCCTAGGTTGTGTCTTTGAATTGAGCAGTTACTTCCTCACTAAATGTACCTTCACATTCTTATTGATATAATAGCTCATCTATTTACTTGTGGATTCCCCAGTGAGGAAATATCTGGGAAGTTAGATAATATAATTCCTATTGCAGTTATATTGTGGCAGGGTGTGCTTTGAGGTTGACAGGCCAATGAAAATTACCAGACAGAATAAAGTCTGTCACTTTATATCTTTTTTTTTCTTTAGGTCTTGATCTCTCTATTTATAAATATGTCTTTATAGCTCTTTCTCTCTCTGTCTCTCTCAGTCTTCCTCTCTTTGCCTGCTGCTTGTGGTTCAGTATGAAAAGCTCTTGAAAGAAACATGTAACAAATCAACTGAACTATTAGTCTTGGAGTCAGGAACTGTCATCTCTGGTTTGTGTGCTTTCACCTGCCCAGATTGAGGCATGTTGGGGATGCTCAACTTTTCTCTCAAGCAGGCTATCCACTTGGTACTTTTAATAACTGGTTCCGGAAACTCTTACTCGATTTCACCTGTTTCATAGCATCATTCTTCCTCTCATTCAATCAGCACCTAACCATTGTGATATCATAATAGCATTGTGATGTCATCATAGCATTACATGTCCTAATATCATTATGAAGTCTTACTGTTGTTTAATCATAATATATTTTGATTTCAAAATTCCATTGTGATGTTAAAACACAATTGTGTCTAAATACCATTGCGAAGTCATAATAGCATTGTGATGTCATAATAACATTGTTTAATCATAATACCATTGGGATGTCATAATATTGATATCATAATAGCATTGTGATGTTATAATAGCCTTTTGAGGTAAAAATACCATTGTGACCTCAAAATTTTATTATGATTATATACCACAATCATGTTGAAATACCATTGTGATGTCATATTAGCCTTGTGATGTTATAATACCATTGGTCTGTCATAATGTCATTGTGATATCATAACACGACACCATTGTGATGTCATAATAAATTTGTGATATCATAATACAATTGTGATGTCATAATAGAATTGAGATATCATAATACCATGGTGATATAATAATAGCACTGAGATGTCATGACACAATTGTGATAACATAACCATTGAGATGTCATAATAAAGTTGTAATGCCCTTTTACAAATGTGATGTCATAATAGAATTGTGATTTCATAATACCATTGTGAAGTCAAAATACCATAGTGATATCAAAATAGCAATTTAATGTCATAATGCCATTGTGATGTCATAATAGCATTGTATTGTCATCATAGCACTGTGATGTTGTAATACCATTGTGATGTTAAAATTCCATTGTGATATCATACCACAATTATGTTGGAATAGTATAATATATCATAATAACATTGTGATGTCAAAAAAGCATTGGAATGGCATGAGAACATTGTGATGTCATAATAGCATGATGTTCTACTACCATTTTGAAGCCATAATAGCATTTTCATGTCATAGTACTACTGTGATATCATAAAACTGTTGTAAAATCATAATACCATTAGATGTCATACAATTGTGCTGTCATAATAGCATTGTGATGCCGCAATGGAATTGTTACGTTATTTTATTACTTTGAGGTTCTTATTCCATTGTAATATCATACTATGAGTATAATATCAAAATACCATTGTGATATCATAATAGCATTTTGAGGTCATAATGAAATTATAATGTCAAAATTGCATTGTTATGTCATAAAACAATCATGTCATAATAGAATTGTTATGTTATAATAGCATTGTATTGTTCAAATTCCATAGTGATATCATATGAGGATCATATAATTGTAATATCATAATAGCATTGTGCTGTCATAATAGCTTTGTGATGTCAAAATTCTTTTGTGATGCCATATGACAATCATTATGATGTCATAATAGCATTGGGATGTCATGACACTATTGTGATGTCACCAAAGCATTTTTATATCAAAATTCCATTGTGATGACATAATAGCATTTTAAAACCATTATACCATTTTGATGTCAGGATAGCATGGCGTTAGGGTTATGGTTAGGTTTAGGGGTTAGGATTAGCATTAGTGTTAGACATCTTCTACTTGGGTTTTGATGTTTATTTTGGCTATCTTTTGTGTGTGTCCTTTTTTGATATGGGATGGACAGTTTTGCCTTTTAAACATATGAAGTATTATTTTTGAATTTCTAGTACCTAACTAGGATGGTTTGTACTTCGCCAGCTGCAAGACTCCTGTGTCTATTTTGCCTTAGGCATGACCAATATCTATACCCTGTGAAAATATGTCATGTTGAAAGGATCAGTCATCTTCCAGAGCAGTGAGACATATTAATTTAGTCAGCATTTAAAAGTTTTTTGATGTGGCACATGTGCAGCTTGCATGTTTGTCTCCCAGCCTAATTTTAGGTTCTTACATTGACCAACAGAACATATCTCTTGAACCATAATGGCCTTTGACAGGAGTTCTTCTGTGGAAGGCCCATTTTTTTGAGATTGCCTTGACTTTTTAAGAGCATTGTAACATTATCTCTCCTCTTATAAAACTAAAATTGATATGAATTCAATCTTTAAAACAGGAAGTACATAACATCTATCATTATGAGAAAAGAAATGACATGGTAACCTTCAAGAATTTTTTTTTTTCATTTTGAATCTTTTACCTCTGTGACAATATCACGTAGGAAATGGAAATTAATGTTTATTTAACTGGACAGCTTTCTAAGTAGAGAAGCTTCAATGTGATGGGGAATTAAGGGGAATGTACCCAATGACAACAGTTCCTACTGTGGTCTTGGATTTAAAATTTCCTAAGTTGTTACTTTGAACTGAGCATTTAGTGGCATATTCACTAAATGTACCTTCATATTCTTATGGATAAAATAGGCAAACAGGGTCTAGGGTTCCCTGAAGTGCTGAATCTTTAAGAGCAGCTAAAAGAGAAGGAAACCAGACAATTCTGGGATTGGTTTGGCTGAAACACAGAAAGAACTGTGAATGTAAAAGAACTGAGGGGCAATAAACTCTTTGAAAGCTAGTAATGTTGCACACTAGAGTTGCCAACCCTCTATGAGCATGGTTTCTTGTTTACCAGTCTGGATTGACATTTGTGTCCTACTCAGTGGTCAGAGAACAATCCTTCTCGTTCTGGGGTTTACAGTTAAAACCAGGACTTGAGGACAGAGACATGGGTCTGTGTTATATGCCTAGCAAACCAAGCAGATATGTTTTCTGCTATGGTCCCCAGACTAACTCTCTAAATATACTATTAGTGTCATGTGTCTTTTTAAGAGGAGCAACCTAGGCTCTTGAGGTCTGAGGTAAACACTAGTTCATGACTAGGATACTCTGCTATAAAATTAATTCCTAGAAAGCAAGCCTTACAAAATCAAATTCTTTGCTCCTTCAGTGGAATCATTTCTCCATGTTAAAAGTCATTGTAAAAGTTGTGAACATATTATTTTAATTACTTATGAGGGAATTTCGTTTAATATACATTACACTATTTTTCTATTGCTCCCTGATTCAAATTCTTACCCTTGTGTCACAGTTTTTTTTTCTTTAAAATATATCAGTTGAATTATGTGTGGTCTATATACTCATTGGAACATGTTCAGAATCTCAGTGCAAAGTCCCTTAAAGAAAACTGAGATCATCCTTGCCACACCCTGCAACCACCCCCAAGAAGAAGCCATCTGTCCTGAAGATATCTATGCTTCTTCATCTTGATCAAAGTTTTTCTTATTTATTCATTATGATTTGTTCGCTTTGTATCCTCTCTGCTGCCCCCTCCTTCTTCTCTTTCCAGTCCCACTCAACCTCCTTCTTATATCTCTATGACCTTGTTCTAGTTCCCTAATAGGGAGGCCCTCCTCCACCTTCTGTCTGACCCTAGCTTATCAGGTTTCATCTAGGCTGGAAGAATCATTTTCCTTTGTAGCCTGATTGCTAGGAAATTGTTCCCCTTGTGTCCTCAATTCCCTTTACTTATTACAAAATTCCTGCCAAATCTCCTGCAGGCTTCTCAGAGCTCTGAAGGAAGGGAGAATTTCATCGGGAAATCCTATTCAGTACTAGGTGTTTTAAGGTTTCTCTCTGCATAATATTTGACTATGGGTCTCTGTATGGAATCCTATATGATGCAGAAGGAAGCATCTCTGTGGACAGAACATGGCACTGAATTAATCAGTTGAGGGCAGAGAGCAACATACTTTAATAACAACAGCCTGGGTTGCTTGAAAATTTCTGTAGGATGCCCTGGCCCAAAAACTCAAGTAACTGCCACCCAGTTCTCCTAGTGGAAGACTGTTTTGGTCACAAAAGATGGCCTTTTGTAACTTTAACCCCACTATTATGAGACCTAATAATAAGTGAATACATAACATATTTGTCTTTCTGCATGTTAGGTACTACACCCAGGATGATTTCTCAGGGTTCCATCCATTTGCCTGAAAATATCTTGTCATTTCTTAGCTGTCATAGAAATGGTCCACATTTCCTCCAAAAGAGATGGTCAGTCCTGTTCTTCAGTCCTTAGAATTTGCAGGAACTTTAATCATTGTATTGAGTGACAAACTATCAGGATAAATATTTTCTTTTAGCCTAGAAGTTTCTACATCTTCTTCCACTTACTGTTGAATTGAATTGCAATGTTCCCTTGAAGATCATTTACTTACATTTCAAGTCCCCACCGAGGAAATACCTGGGAAATGTTAGGATTTGTATGGCCTGGTTAGATAATATAATTCCCTTTGTTTCACTAATTTCTTTCTCAGCCCTTTTGTCTTATGTATAAATGAAGGCTACTGATTTTTTTGAATTAATATTGTATCCAGCCAGTTTTCCAAAGGTTCTTATCAGCTGTACAACTATGCTGGTAGAAATTTGGGTCACTCTGGTACACTGTCATATCATCTACAAATATTGATACTTTGATTTCTTCCTTTCTGATTCCTATTCCCTTGATCTCCTTCAATTATCTTATTCTCTAGCCAAGGTTTCCACAACTATGTTGAAGAGATATGGAAAGAGTGTGCAGCCTTGCCATGTTCCTGATTTCAGTAGGATTGCTTTAAGTTTCTCCCAAATCTCAAAAGATAACACATGCTGATAAGATTGTGGATAAAGGGGGATCCTCCTTCCTTGCTCGTGGGAATATAAACTTGTACAACCACGCTTGAAATCAATCTGGTGCTTTCTCAGACAAGTAGGAATAATGCTTCCTCAAAAACAAATTATACCACTCCTAGGCATATATCCAAAAGAGGCTCAAGTACACAATAAGGACATTTGCCCAAACAAGTTTGTAGCAGTTTTATTTGTAATAGACAAAACCTGGAAACAACCCATGTGCTCCCCCAACTGAAGAATGGATACACATATTGTGATATATACACACAATGGAATATTACTCAGCAATAACAACAACAACAAAAAAAAACAAGGAAATCATGAAATTTGCAGGTCAATGGTGGGAACTGGAAAGGATGAATGATTATCCTGAAAGAGCTATCCCAGAAGCAGAAAGACACACGAAGTATATGCTCACTCATATAGACATATAATATAGGATAAACCTACTAAAATCTGTACACCTAAAGAAACTAGTTAAGAGGGAGAACTCTTGCTAAATTACAAAGAGGATGGATATAGAAAGAAGAAAATAGGGAACAAGTTAGGAGCCTGCCACAGAGGGCCTCTGAAAGACTCTGCCCTGTAGACTACCAAAGCAGATGCTGAGACTTATGGCCAATTGCTGGGAAGAGTGCATGGAACCTAATGAAAGAAGTGGGAAATAGTAAGATCTGGAGAGGACAGGAGCTCCACAAGTAGAGCAAGAGATCCAAAAACTCTGAGCACACGGGTCTTTCTTGAGACTCATACTACAACCAAGTACCATGCATGGAGATAACATAGAACCTCTGCACAGATGTAGCCCTTGGCAGTTCAGTGTCCATGTGGGTTCCACAGTAATGGAACAAGGACCACCTATGACATGAACTGATTAGCCTGCTCTTTGATCACCTCACCCTGATTGGGGAGCAGCCTTACCAGGCAACAGTGAAAGAGAATACAGCCACCCCTGATGATATCTGAAAGAGTAGGATCAAAAGGAAGAAGATGAAGACCTCCACTATCAGTGGACTTGGGTAGGAGCATGCATGGAGAAGGGGGAGGGAAGGTAAGATTGTGAGGGGATAGTGTTTTATGGGGGAATACAAAATGGATACAGTGTAATTAATAAAAACTAAAATAAAAAACTATTGAAAAATGTATTTCCTTTTGGATTTATATTATAGGAGGGTGTGCTTTGAGGTTGATATGCCAATGAAAGTGAACAGACTTAATGGAGTCTCTGTCACTTTACATCTTTGTTTCTGTTGGTCTCAGTCTCTATTTCTGAATTTGTCTCCCTAGCTCTCTCTTTGTCTCTTTCAGTCTCCCTCTCTCTGCCTCCAGCTTGTGGTTCAGTATGAAAAGTTCTCAGTTTGTGTGAAGGACTACAACAACATTACTGCTTGCTGATATGACATCATATATGGTCTCCTAAAAATATAAGCAATGTCCCAATAAATGATTTTTGTTTAAATATTTGCCTTGATCAGGGAGCATTTTCACAGAAAATTATTTAATGACTGTGCATTTAACAAATAATAATAGAATCTGTCATAATGTGAAACTCACAAGTGAAGGACACGTGACTTTATTAATGACCATTTGAAAGAATTATGTGATGCTCACTTTGGCAGCACATATACTAAAATTGGAACGATGCTGAGAAGATTATCATGGCCCTTGCACAAGGATGACATGCAAATTCCTGTAACATTCCATATTTTTGGAGAATTAAAGAAAACACAAATATTGGAAATTGCGGAGAGAAAGAACTTAGGGAAGAAATCAGGAACTACAGAGGTAAGCATGACCAATAGACTATATAAAATGGAAACAAGAAACTCAGTTGTGAAAGATACAATGGAAGAAAACAGTGTATTTGTCAAAAAAATGTTAAATATAAAAAATTCCTGCAACAGAAGATCCAAGAAATTCAAGACAAAATAAAAAGACAAAACATAAGAAAAATTAGAATAGAGGAAAATTATAGGCGATTCTCTCCTCCAAGGCCCAGAAAGTATTTTTAAAAAAATGAAGATAATTTCCCCAACTTGAAGGAGAGGCCAATAAGAATAGGAAAGATCTACAGAACACCCAAAAAATTAGTCCAGAAAAGAAAATCTTCCCATCACATAGTAATCAAAACAGCAAGTATACGGAAAAAAAGAAAAAAAAATACTAAAAGTTGTAAGGGAAAAAGGCCAAGTAACATCTAATGGAAAACCCATCAGAATCTCAACTGACTTCTCAGCAGAGACTTTGAAAGCCAGATGAATATCATGCAGGCCTGAAGAGAACACAGACATCAGCCAGGCTACTATACCCAGCAAAACTCTCAGTCCTCATACACAGAGAAAACAAGATATTCAAGGACAAAAACAAATTTCAACAATACCTACACACAAATCCAATATTACAGAAGACACTAGTAGGAAAAATTCAACCCAAGAAAACTAGCTACTTTCAAGAAAACACAGGAAAGAATTAACTTCACTACAGTAAAACAAAAGCAACCAAGCACAAAACCTTAATACCACAGCCAACATCAAACTCAAAGGACCTAACATGCACTGGTCATTGATCTCTCTCAATATCAGTAAACTCAATTTTCCAATTAAAAAATACAGACTAACAGAATGGATGCTTAAACAAGACCCAACAGTCTGTTGCATGCAAGAAACACACCTAAGTCACAAAGATAGATATTACCTGAGGGTAAAGTCATGGAAGACTGCTTTCCAAGGAAATGGACCCAAGAGACAAGTAGGAGTAGCCATTCTAATATCTGATAAAATAGTCTTTTAACCAAATTTAATAAAAAGAGATGTGCAAGGACACTTCATACGCATCAAGAGAAAATTCCACCAGGAAGATATCACAATCCTGAACATCTATGGCCCAAATACAAGGGCACCCACATATGTAAAACAAACATTGATAAAACTTAAACAGCACAGAGATGCCAACACATTAATAGTGGGAGACTTCAACACCCCATTCTCAACAAGACAGGTCAACAAAACAGAAATTAAACAAAGAAAATATGTCTCTGACAGAGATCATGAATCAAATGGACCTAGCAGATATTTACAGAACCTTACACCCAAACACAAAAGAATTTAACTTCCTATCAGCACCTCGTGGAACTGTCTCCAAAATAGACCATATGTTTGGCCAGAAAGCAAGCCTCAGCAGATAAAAGAAGACTGAAATATTCCCTTGATCTTCTCTGATCACCATGGAATAAAGCTTCACATCAACAGAAATAGCAAAAAGCCTAACACATGGAAACTGAACAAGTTGCTACTAAATGACACCTGGGTCAGGGAAGATATAAAGAAAGAAATTAAAGTCTTCATAGAATTCAATGAAAATGGAGGCACAACATACCCAAACTTATCGATACAATAAAAGCAGTACTAAGAGGAAAGTTCATAGCACTAAGTGCCTTCAAAAAGAAATTCAAGACACCTCATTCTAGAAAATTAATGGCTCACCAAAATACCCTAGGGGAAAAAAAAAAAAGCAGACACACCAAAAAAAGAGTAGACAGCTGGAAATTACAAAACTCAGGGCTGAAATCAATCTGTTAGAGAAAAATAAAACAATTCAAAGAATCAATAAAACCAAGAGCTGATTCTTAGAATGAAGAAGATAGACAAACCCTTAGCCAAACTAAGTAAAAGGCAGAGACACCATCCAAATCAACAAAATCAGAAATGAAAAGGGGGATAAAACTACAGACACTGAGGAAATCCAAACAATCATTAGGACTTCCTTCAAAAGTCTATATGCCACAAAATTTGAAAATCTAAATGAAATGGGCAATTTCCTTGATCTTTCCACTTAACAAAGCTTAATCAAGATCAGGTAAATCGATTCAATATTCCTATATCCCCTAAGTAAATAGATGTGGTCATTGAAAGACTTCCTTTGGAAAAAAAAAAAAAAAAGCCCAGGACCATATGGTTTCAACACAGAATGCTACCAGGTTTTCAAAGAAGAACTAACTCCAATTCTCTTCAAACTATTCCACAAAATAGAAACAGAAGGAACACTACCAAACTCATTCTAGGAAGCCACAGTGACATTGGTACCTAAACCTCACAAAAACCCAACAAAGAAACAGATCCAAAAATATTCAGCAAAATACTTCCAAACCAAATACAAGAACACATGAAAGTTATCATCCCCTGTGACCAAGTAGGCTTCTTACCAGGTATGCAGGGGTGGTTCAATTTATGGAAATCCATCTATGTGATCTACCATATTAACAAACTGAAAGAGAAACACAATGATAATCTCCTTTGTTGCTGAAAAAGCATTTGAGAAAATACAATATCCATTCATGTTTAAAGTATTGGAGAGATGAGTGATACAATGCATATACCTAAATATAATAAAGGCAATATATAGCAAGCCTATTGCCAACATCAAACCCATGAGAGAAACTGAAAGTGATTCCATTGAATTCAGGAACAATGCAAGGCTGCCCACTGCCTCCATATCTCTTCAACAAAGTTTTGGAATTCTTTGTTATAGCAAAAAAAAAAAAAAAAAAAAAAAAAAAAAAGGAAGGAAAAATTCTAAACTTCGTAAGGGAAAACAAGAAACCCAGAATTGCTAAAACAACCCTCTACAATAAAAGATCTTCTAGAAGAATCATCCCTGTTTTCAAACTGTACTATAGAGTAGCAATAATAAAAATGGATTGGTACTGGCCTAGAAAAGGAATGGTGGATCAATGGAACCTAATAGAAGGCCCAGAAATAAACAAACACACTTATGGACACCTGAGTTTTGATAAAGATGCCAAACATATACAATGGAAACAAGATGGCATCTTCAGCAAATGGTGTTGGTCTAACTGGATGTCACCATGTAGAAAGATGCAACTAGTATCATACTTACCACCCTGTACAAAAGTAAAGTCCAAGTGGATTAAAGACCTCAACATAAAACCTGACACATTAAATCAGGTAGAAGAAGAAGTGGGGAAGAGCCTTGAACTCATTGGCACAGGAGACCACTTCCTGAACAGAGCACCAACAATCAATTAATGGGACCTCATGAAACTTATCTAAAGGTTCTGTAAAACAGTCATCAAAACTAAACAAATGCTTACAGATTGGCAAAGAATCTTCACCCAGCCTCTAAGTGACAGAGGACTATAACCCAGTATATATAAAGAACTAAAGAAGTTGAAAAGAAACAAATCAAGTATTCCAATTAAAAATGGGGAACAGAGCTAAACAGAGAATTATTGATAGAAGAACATCAAATGGCAGAGAAACACTTAAAGAAATGCTTAACGTCATTCACCATCAGGGAAAAGCAAATCAAAACTACCCTGTGATTTCATCTTACACCCATCAGATTGGCCAGCAGGAAACCTAAAGTGACAACACATGCTGGAGAGGGTGTGGAGAAAGGGGAACCTTCCTTCATTGCTGGTGGGAATATAAACTTGTACAACCACTCTGGAAATCAATCTGGTGCTTTCTCAGACAACTAGGAATAGCACTTCCTCAAGTTCCAGTTATACCACTCCTAGGCATATATCCAAAAGAGGCTCAAGTACACAATAAGGACATTTGCACAACCATGTTAGTAGCAGCTTTATTTGTAATAGCCAAAACCTGGAAACAACCCATGTGCTCCCCCAACTGAAGAATGGATACAGAAATTGTGGAACATCTACACAATGTAATAATACTCAGCAATAAAAAACAAGGAAATCATGAAATTTGAAGGTAAAGGTGGGAACTGGAAGTGAGCTATACCAGAAGCAGAAAGACACAGTTGGTATATATTCACTCATGTAGACACATAGAATAAACCTACTGTTTATTTTATGGTACACCTAAAGAAAGTAATCAAGAAGGAGCACTCTGGCTAAAATGCTCAATCCCCATCCCAAAGGCAAAGAGGATGTTATCCAAAGAAGGAGAAAAATTGGAACAATTTAGGAGCCGACCACAGAAAGCTTCTGAAGGCTCTGCCCTGCAGACTATCAAAGCAGATGCTGGGACTGATGGACAAATGTTGGGCAAATTGCATGGAATCTAATGAAAAAAGTGGGAAATAGTAAGATCTGTAGGGGACAGTAGTTCCACAAGGAAGGCAACAGAACCAAAAAATCTGAGCACAGGGGTCTTTCCTGAGACTCAAACTCCAACAAAGTACCATTCATGGAGATAACCTAGAACCTCTGCACAACTGTAGCCCATGGCTGTGGGGTGTCCAAGGGAGTTCCATAGTAATAGGAACAGGGACTGCCCTTGACATGAACTGATTGAACTGCTTTTTGAAAACCACACCCTGATTGGAGAGCAGCCTTACCAGGCCACAGAGGAAGAAAATGCAGCCACTCCTAATGAGATCTGATGGACAAGGATAGAAGGAA
The DNA here is from genome assembly GCF_030254825.1 of Meriones unguiculatus. Classification (NCBI taxonomy): domain Eukaryota; kingdom Metazoa; phylum Chordata; class Mammalia; order Rodentia; family Muridae; genus Meriones; species Meriones unguiculatus. The sequence continues at coordinate 2,960,689 of NW_026843713.1, forward strand.
GTAGAGGAAGACCTCCCCCATCAGTGGACTTGGGGATGTGCATGCATGGACAAGGGGGATGAATGTTGGGTTTGGGAGGGAAGAAGAAGTGGTTTATTGGGGGATACAACCTGAATAAAGTATAATTAATAAAATTTAAAATAAAAATATTAAAAATATATAATTCCTTTTTGTGTTGTATTATAGGAGAATGTGCCTTGAAGTTGACATGCCAATAAAAGTAACCAGACAGAATGGAGTCTCGGTGTATTGGTGTCTTTCCATTTATATCTTTGTGTCTTCTGGTCTCAGTCTTAATATTTCCCAATCTGTTTCTCTAGCTTTTTCTCTTTCCTGCTCTCTATGTAACCCTCTCTCTGTCTGCCGATATGGGTATGAAAGTATGAAAGTATGAAAGGCTCTGACTACTACAAGAAGATGACTGCTTGCCAGTGTGACATCCTACACAGTCTCTAAATTTAAATGCAAGGTCCCAATTAAACACTTTTTGTTTAAAGAGTTGCTTTGGTCAGAGAGCATTCTCACAGTCACTAATTCCCTGAGTGTGGACATACATGTGTATTTAACAAATAATAATGGAATCTGTGATAATGTGAAAGTCACATGTCAAGGACTAGTGACTTTATTAAAGACCACTTGAAATAAATATGTGACTCTTTTCCTGAACTAAGAGTATTGGACACAGGAACTGTCATCTCTGGGTTGTGTGCTTTCAGCTGGGAAGATTGAGGCATGTAGGGCTGCTCAGCCTTTCTATCATGCTAGTTGTCTTCTTGGCCCTTTTAATAACAGGCTCATGAAACTCTTACTGGCTTTCACCTGTTTTGTGACATCATTCTCCCTCTCAGCCAGTCATCATCTGAGAATCTGGATGTTTCAATAGAGATGAGTAAAGAAACTTTCCTTTCTGCCAGTATGTCTGATCCTGTACACAAGTGACTGTTTCTTTGAAACCCAACATGCCTTTATCTTATGTGTTTATCCAGATCACACACCTTTACTCCTGTTTACCTCTGTGACAATGTCATGTAGGAAATTAAACTTTATTGTTCATTGAATTAGACAGCTTCCTAAGTAGTGAAGCTTCAAAGTGATGTGGGATTAAGGGGAATGCACTTATTGACAAGGTGAATTCCTACTATTGCCTTGGATCTGAAATATCCTAGGTTGTGATTTTGAACTGAGCATCTACTGCTGTACTCACTAAATGTATCTTCACATTCTTATCGATATAATAGGCATTCTGGGCCTAGGTTTACCTGGGGTATTGATTCTTTAAGAGCAGGGAAAAGAGAAGGAAAGCAGATAACTCCTGTGACTAGTTTGGCTGAAACAGAGAAATATCTGTCACTTTAAAAGGAAAACCGAGGGGCAATAAACTATTTGATAGCTGGTGCTACTTCACACTAGAGTTGCCAGCCCTCTAGGGTTGCCTTGTCTGACCTTTCTGGATTGGCAGCTGTGTCCTACTCAGTGGTCAATTCTCCTTGTCTTGATTTACAGTTCAAACTAGCCCTTCAGGACAGAAAAATATGTCCAAGTTATATCCATAGGTCAGAAGAGCAGAAGATTTTCCTGCAGTGCTCCCCCAGGCAAATACTCCAAACATAATTTTATTGCCAGCACTGCTTGTTGAGAGGTGCTACCAGGCTGCATGTGGTCTGAGGTCAGTGGGTAACCACTAGTTCATGACTATGATTCTCTGCTACAAAATGACTTTCTGAAAGCATGCATTACAAAGTCATATTCTGCCCTCCTTTAGTGGAATATTTTCTCCAGGTTAAAAGTCATTGTAAAATTGTCAACATATTATTTTTATTGATTTTCTGGGAAATTCATATACTATACATTATGCTAGTTTTCCATTGCTCCAAGGTTCAAATCCATACCCATGTGTCACACTATTTTTTTTCTGTCTTTAAAATACATCAATTGAAGTGTGCGTTGTTCATTTACTCATTGAAACAAAGTCAGAGTCTCAATGCCAAGTCCCTTAAAGAAAACTTAGTTCATCAGCTGGTACCACCCCAAGAAAAGCCATCAGTCCTGAAGAGCTCTGTAATTCATTAAATTTATCACAGTTGTTCAATTTGTATCCCCTCTGCTGCCCCCTCCTTCTCCTTGCACTCCCTCTCCCACTCCTTTCTCTACCCCTATGACCTTTCTCTAGTTATCCGATAGGGGAAGTCCTCCTCATCCTTCTAGCTGATCCTAGCTTGTCATTTCTCATCAAAGCTGGCTGCATCGGCTTCCTCTAAGCTTTGATTCTCAGGGCATTGTTCTCCTTGTGTCCTCAGTTCCCTCTACTTAGGACACTCGTCCTGCCTCCTCTCCTGCCAGCTTCACAGAGCTGTGACAGGTGGGAGAATTTCATAGGGAAATTCCATTTAGAGCTGGGTGTTTTAAAGTCTCTCTGTTCATAATATTGGACTTTGGGTCTCTGTAGGCAATCTCAGTTGATGCAGAAGGAACCATCCCTCCATCTTCTTACACTTCCTAGTGACTTGAAATGCAATGTCCCTGTGAAGTTCATCTGTTTACATGTTGAGTCACCATTGAGGAAATGTCTGGAAAGTGTTAGGAGGTATGGCCTTGTTAGATAATATAACTCATTATATTATCTATAGTTATATAGATATATCCTATATCTATCTATCTATCTATCTATCTATCTATCTATCTATCTATCTCCTATATCTATATATCCTAGTTATATCCTAGGAGAGTGTGATGTGAGGTTGATAGTCCAATGAAAATAACCAGACAGAATGGGTCTTTGATTCTCAGTCACTATATAATTTTATTTTCTGTTGTTCATGGTCTCTATTTCTGAACCTGTCTCTCTAGCTCTCTCTCTCTCTCTCTCTCTCTCTCTCTCTGTCTCCATCTCTCTGCTTTCTGCTTGTCTTTCAGTATGAAAAGCTCTCAGTTCTGCTGACAAGTACTTGATAAGGATATTTGCTGTCCTAGCACAATTCACTTCAAAATACAAAGTCATAATAGCAATGTGATGTCAAAATAATATTGTGAAATCTTTTTTTATGGTCTCATGTTTTGTTTTTATATTTTTTTCTTATTATTTTATTTTATTTTTCTTTATTACTTATACTTTACTCACTTTGTATACCCCCCGTGGTTCTCTCCCTCCTCCCATCCCAATCCCTCCCTTCCTCCACCCTCTGCATCCATGTCCCTCCCAAAGTCCACTAATAGGGGAGGACTTCTTTTCTTTTTTTCTGATCCTAGTCAATCAGGACTCATCAGGAGTGGCTGCCTTGTCCTCTTCTGTGGCTTTACAGAAGCTTTTCAGTTTAATGAGGTCCCATTTATTGATTGTTGCTCTTAGAGCCTGTGCTGTTGGTGTTCTGTTCAGGAAGTTGTCTCCTGTGCCAATCAGTTCAAGGATATTGCCCACTTTTTCTTCTAAGCGGTTTAGTGTGTCTAGTTTTATGTTGAGGTCTTTCATCCACTTGGATTTTAAGATTTGCAGGGTGATAAGTATGGATCTATTCACATTTTTCTACATGTAGACTTCCAGTTAGACCAGCACCATTTGTTGAAGATGCTGTCTTTTTTCCATTGAATGGATTTGTCATCTTTGTCATAAATCAGGTGTCCATAAATATGTGGATTTATGTCAGGGTCATCTATTCGATTCCATTGACCGACCAGTCTGTTTCTATGCCAGTACCATGCAGTTTTTAGTATTGTTGCTCTGTAGTACAGCTTGAGATCAGGGATGGAGATACCTCCTGAAGATCTTTTACTGTAGAGAATTGTTTTAGCAATTCTTGGTTTCTTGTGATTCCATATGTAAGTGAGAACTTTTCTTTCAAGGTCTTTAAAGATTTGTCTTGGTAATTTGTTGGGAATTGCATAGAATCTGTTGATTGCTTTAGGTAAGATGGCCATTTTTACTATATTAATCCTGCCAAGCCATGAGCAGGGGAGATCTTTCCATCTTCTGATAACTTCTCCTAATTCTTTCTTCACAGACTGGAATTTTTTTTTCATACAAGACTTTGACTTGGTTGGTTAGATTCATTCCAAGGTACTTTATGTCCTTTGTGGCTATTGTGAAGGGTGTTGTTTTCCTAATTTCTTTCTCTGCCCTTTTGTCCTTTGTATACAGGAAGGCTACTGATTTTTTTTTTTTTTTTGAGTTAATTTTGTATCCATCCACTTTATTGAAGGTGTTAATCAGCTGTAGGAGTTCCCTGGTAGAGTTTTTGGGGTCACTCAGGTATACTCTCATATCATCTGCAAACAGTGATAATTTGACTTCGTCCTTTCCAATTTGTATCCCTTTGATCTCCTTCAATTGTCTTACTGCTCTAGCTAGGTATTCAAGAATATTGTTGAAATGATATGGAGAGAGTCGACAACCTTGCCTTGTCCCTGATTTCAGTGTGAAAGATTTAAGTTTCTCTCCATTGAGTTTGATTTTGGCTCTAGGCTTGCTGTATATCGCCTTTACTATGTTCAGGTATGTGCCTTGTATCCTGATCCTTCCAATACTTTAATCATGAATGGATGTTGGATTTTGTCAAATGCCTTTTCAGCATCTATGGAGATGATCTTGTGGTTTTTCTCCTTCAGTTTGTTTATGTGGTGAATCACATTGATGGATTCCCGCATATTGAACCACCCCTGCATGCCTGGAATGAAGCCTGCTTGGTCATGGTGGATGATGTCTTTGATGTGTTCTTGGATTTGGTTTGCAAGGATTTGGTTGACTATTTTTATTCAATGTTCATGAGGGAGATTGCCTGAAATTCTCTTTCTTTGTTGGGTCTTTGTGAGGTTTAGGTACCAAGGTGACTGTTGCTTCATAGAATGAGTTTGATAGTGTTCCTTCTGTTTCTATCTTGTGGAATAGTTTGAAGAGTATTGGTGTTAGCTCTTCTTTGAAGGTCTGCTAGAATTCGGTGTTGAAACCATCTGGCCCTGGGCTTTTTTTACATGGTAGACTTTTGATGACAGCTTCTATTTCCATAGGCGATATAGGACTATTTAATTGGTTTACCTCCTCTTGACTCAGCTTTTGGCATGGTCAAGAAAATTTTTAAGTGAGCCATTAGGGTGCTTGAATGAGCTGTCTCGAATTTCTTCTTGAAGGCACTTAGTTCTATGAACATTCCTTTTAGCACTGTTTTCATTGTGTCCCATAAGTTTGGGTATGTTGTGTCTTCATTTTCATTGAAGTCTAGGAAGTCTTTAATTTCATTCTTTATTTCTTCTCTGACCCAGCTGTCATTTAGAAGCAAGTTGTTCAGTTTCCATCTGTGTGTTGGCCTTTTGCTATTTTTTTTTCATTGAGGTCCAGTTTTAGTCCATGGTGATCAGATAGCATACAAGGGATTATTTCAATCTTCTTGTATCTGCTTAGGCTTGCTTTGTGACCAGCTATATGGTCTATTTAGGAGAAGGTTCCATGAGGTGCTGAGAAGAAGGTAAATTCTTTTGGGTTTGGGTGAAAAGTTCTGTAGATGACTGTGAGGTCCATTTGATTTATGACTTCTGTCAGAGATATTGTTTCTTTGTTTAATTTCTGTTTTGTTGACCTGTTCTTTGTTGAGAGTTGGGTGTTGAAGTCTCCCACTATTAATGTGTGGGGTTCTATGTGTGGTTTAAATTTTATTAAAGTTCTTTTAAAAATGTGGGTGCCCTTGCATTTGGGGCATAGATGTTCAGGTTTGTGATATCTTCCTGGTGGATTTCTCCCTTGATGAGTATGAAGTGTCCTTCTCTATCTCTTTTGATTGATTTTGGTTGAAAATCTACTTTATTACATATTAGGATGGCTACTCCTGCTCACTTCTTGGGTACAATTGCTTGGAAAATATCTTCCAGCCCTTTACTCTCAGCTAATGTCTATCTTTGTGTTTTTTTTTTTTTTTCAATGCAGTTTATTCAGGAACATTGAACAATCCTCGGACCCCGGGGAAAGCCAGCCCACAGCTTAAATAGCCTCTGGGTAGCCAACCCAGGCGTGCCACGGGGGCAATGCAGATAGGTCCACATACATGGAAGCAAGCCAGATCCTCGGCCTTAGCCAAATGTGGAGTTGTTCGTGACAGAGAGCACTCACCATCGGGAAGGTGGAAGGCGGAAACCAGCTCCATCTTTAAGGCATAGCATTCCGCAGCTCTCTACAGTTCCCCCTTTTTGTTTTAGACGCATCAGGCAAGAGTAGAGGTCTGATCTCTGATATTAGAAATAAATTGGGACTTTGTACAGATGTTCATTTAGGTGTCATCCACCCAAAGAGCATCAGACCCGTCGGATACCTTTTTCTCAGAGGCGGGACCTGGGGCATCAACCCGCATGCAATCAGACATGCTCTTCTCTGGGTCCAAAGCGGCTGACCCTGAGTGCAGTGCTTAGCCTCGCATCCTGAGCGTATCATTTTAGCTTTTTATGGTATCCAACCATGCTTGGGGAGAATGTCCTGCTTCAATGGCTGTAAAGGCCTGAATGATCATGGCTGCATCACACTGTTGTGAGACTCTAATCTTGCATATATACCGCAGTCAAACCAAGGAGACCAACACCAGAAGGCCTGCTAACACTCCCATGCCCGCCCATTCCTTCAGATGATTCATGGCTGCAGCAATCCATGTTGATAATCCTGTGGCTAGTCCTGTGTCCACTCCGGTAGAATTTACTGTGACAATGGCCATTCTCACCTGCTCCATCGTAGTATCGAATTCTCCAGTCCAATTACCTAAAATATAGCTAGACAATTGTTTAGACAGATTTGCAGCACAGGAAAAATTCTCATGTTGTATGCTAGTGACACAAAGTGCAGCATACTTTCATTGACAGCCAGGTTGAGCGATTTGCCATAGGGTATCAATTTGCTCCTGCACGAGGTCAATCCTCTGATTGAACACCATCAAGCTTCACTTTAGTTGAGCATTAATTCCTTTATGTACAACTAAGGCATGAGCTACATTGGCTAAATGATTATTCAGGGTCTGAGCAGTCTGCCCTGTATGGACTTGGGGAGTGGCATGCAAGCAGAGGGAGGAGGGAGGGTGGCTTTGGGAGGAGAGGAGGGAGGGGCTTATGGGGGGATGGAGAATGAATAAAGTGTAATTGATGAAAAATTTAAGAAAAAAGGGAAAAATAATTTAAGAACCTTAAATGACTTTCAAAATTGGAGGAAAACATGGAGTTAGTCAATTGGCATGGAGCACGTCTCGCCCCTGGGGGCAATGGTCTCCTGAACCTACTCAGACCTTGGACACCACCACTGCTATTTCTAGAACTGACGCAGGATGTTCCAACGAGGGGTTAAGGCCTCTCATAATATTTCCTATAAGCCCACACCTGTTTGTCTATATCCCCCATTTTTATTCATTATTAGCCAGATAGAGCCAAGTAATTGTGGTAATGATACTTGCTTTTTTGCCCAATGCTGGAATGCTAGTAAATTTAGGTATGCTCTGGTACTCGCATGCCTCACTGGGTGCTTGTGCCCATTGATGCCCCTCACGCTATGACTCTCTTCAGACAGAAAAGAGATCTTGGAACTACAGCCACCATTGTTACTACCATCTCATTGACGGCTGTTGGAGCTACCACCAGGGCATTATCTTTGTGTTTTAAGTGTGTTTCTTATATGCAACCGATTGTTGGGTCTTGTTTACTCATCCGTTCTGTTAGTCTGTGTCTTTTTATTAGAGAATTGAGTCCATTGATGTTGAGGAAAATTAATGACCAGGGGCTGTTAGATCCTTTGATAGTGATGTTGGCCATGGTACTATGTTTGTGTGTTTGACTACTTTTGTTTTGCTGTAGTGAGGTTATTTATTCCTATGATTTCTTGAAAGTAGTTAGTTTTTTTGGGTTGTATTTTTTCTTCTAGTATATTTTGTAAGCTGGATATGTGTGTAGGTATTGTTGAAATTTGTTTTTGTCATTGAATGTCTTGTTTTCTCTGTCTATGAGGACTGAGAGCTTTATTGGGTACAGTAGCCTAGGCTGACATCTGTGTTCTCTTAGGCTCTGCATGATATCCATCCAGGCTCTTCTGGCTTTCATAGTTTCTGTTGAGAAGTCAGGTGTGATTCTGATGTGTTTGCCATTATATGTTACTTGGCCTTTTTCCCTTGCAGCTTTTAGTATTTTTTCTTTGTTCTGTTTACTTACTGTTTTGATTATTATGTGACAGGAGGATTTTCTTTTCTGGTCTAATTTATTAGGTGTTCTGTAGGCCTCTTGTATTCTTATAGGCTTCCCCTTTAAGTTGGGGAAATTTTGTTCAATGATTTTGTTAAAATATTTTCTGGGCCTTGGAGGAGGGAATCTTCATTTTCCTCTATTCCTATTGTTCTTAGGTTTTGTCTTTTTATGTTGTCTTGGATTTCTTGGATGGTTTGCATCAGGAATTTTTTAGATTTATTATTTTCTTTGACGGATATATCAATTTCTTCCATTCTATGTTCCACACCTGAGATTCTTTCTTCCATCTCTTGTAGTCTGTTGGTTATGCTTACCTCTGTAGTTCCTGTTTTCTTTCCTAGGTTCTCCCTCTCCGTGATTTCCTATGTTTGTGTTTTCTTTAATTCTTCCAATTCTATGTTCAGATCTTGAACCATTTTGTTGATTTCCTTCACCTGTCTGGCTCTATTTTCCTGTTTTTCCTTTGACGTCTTCTGCTGTTTGTTTGAATGTTCCTCTGTTTCTTTTATTTCTTTCAGTGACACAGACTGTTTGGCTGCATCTTCCTGTATTTCTTTACAAATGACCACAATCTCTTTTATTATATCTTCCCCTAATTCTTTACACATTTTCTTTACTTCCTCCATTAACCACTTCATTAGCATAAATGTAAGGTTATCTTCTTGAATTTCACTCATGTTAGGGTGTCCAGGGCTACTTGCCCCTGAATAACCTGGTTCTGGGAATGCCATATTGTTTTGCCTTTTGTTGGTTGTGCTTTTTCACTGACCTCTACCCATCTCTCTGTCTCAGGTGCTGTCTGTTAATTTGTGATGCCTGCTGAGTCCTGGGGTGGGAAGAATCCACTTGGAGGGGTTTCTGAAGTTCTCCTCTGCTTTTTGGGTATGGTCAACTGAATAGTTGTGCTTCTCAGGAACTGTCACAGTTCACTTCAGGTGTATGGACCTATACGGTAACTGTGGTATTCAGGAAGGGTCTCCTCTCATCAAGAGAGTTCCTGCTGATGGCTGCCCTGCTGCTGGGTTTCTTGCTCTGAATTTAGTGAGCAGCAGTTGTTATTATTTAGGTGTAATTGTTGGGTGCAGCCCTCTTGAAGGACCAGGGATTCCCACATTTTTGTCAGTCTAGGTAGGGATAACTGGTTGATCCTTGGCACAGTAATTAAGGGCTGCTGTAACAGCTTTCTTGTTTTTGTAGGTCTGAGGACCAGGGATTCCCACATTTTTGTCAGTCTAGGTAGGGATAACTGGTTGATCCTTGGCACAGTAATTGAGGGCTGTTGTAACGGCTTTCTGATTTTTGTAGGTCTGAGGATGCAGCTGTGTGCCCTAGTTCCCTAGAGGTACTCAATAATGGCAGGTGAGCACAGAGCTTCTGCCTGCAGTAAAAGGCTAGAGTCTAGAGTCTGCATGAATCTAGAAAGTGCTTTGGTGCTGAGTGTCCTGAGCGTTAGACCTGATGATCTCCCTACTGTGGAGTTTCCTCCTGACAGGGACACCCAGTCTTTGCTTTGGGGACTGTTGTTCTGTCTGGGATGGCGACTAGAACCCACAAGCACAGACATGTGTGGCTCTGCCTTTCTGGCTTTTGGGAGCCTGGGCGTCTGCCTAAACTTGGTAATTTTTCCTGAGACCTTTTTGGGATGGTGGTATCGGCTGAGTGCTCTGAGATCAGACCAGCCCTCCCTGTGGGTTTGCACTCGACAGTGAAACTCAGTATTTGGTGCCCTGGCGGCCACAGTTCTATCTGAGGCAGCAAATCAGCCATGCAGGCAGGGCTCTGTGCTGGTGCCTGGGTCCCCAGCTCTGGATCTGGGCTGGCTCCTGGGGTGCCCAAGGAACCCGAGTCTTTTCCAGGAGATGTCTGGGTGATCTAAGGTTGGTCCAATTGTTTTCTGCACCATGGGATTATCTCTCAACTGGAAATTCCAATCTGTGATGTTGTGGTGCCCACAGTTCATTCTGGGATAGTGACCAGTGCACCCTGGTGTGTGGCTCTGGGCTGGTGACCAAGCGCCTGGTGGAACTGGGATCTCTTCAGTGGGTTAGCTGGGTGAGTTAAAGCTGATTGAATCCCCCACTGTGGGGTCTCTTCTCACCTGGAAAACACAATCACTTTTGTTTCATGGCCGTGAGCTCTGGTTGCTGGTCACAGTGCAGATCCTGTTGTGCTGCTGGTTAGAAAGAGAGTCGTCCCAGCACTGCCATCTTGCCCAGCCTCATAATATTATAATGCCATAATAGCATTGAGATGTCTTAATACCATTGGAAAGTCATACTGTTGTGAAGTCATAATGTCATTGTGATGTCATAATACTATTGAGATGTAACATTGTGATTTCATAAGGGTATTATCATGTCATTATACCTTTGTGATGTTATAATATCATTGTGATTTTAATATCAGTGTAATGTCTTAATAACTTTGAGACATCATAATAGCATTGTGAAGCCATAATAGCATTGTGGTATCATAATACAATTGTGATGTCATATCATTGTGGTGTCATAATAACATTTTGAAGTTATAATAGCATTATGCTGTCATAACAGCATTGTGATGTTATAAGAGCATTGTGATTTTATAATAGCATTGTCATATCTTAATAGCATTGTGATGTCATAATATGGTGATTGTCAAAATTCCATTGTGATGATATAAAACAATCATGTCGTAATATAATTTTGATGTCAGAATAGGATTGGGATGTCATGATGAATTTTGATATCATAATGACATTGTGATAGCAAAAATCGCATGTGATGTCATCAGATTATAGTGATGTCCTAATGTGAAGCCATTCCATTATGAAGTCATGATAGTATTTTGATGTCAAAATTCTGTTGTGATGTCATAGCACAATCTTGATGTATTAATAGCATGATGATGTCATAATACCATTTTGAAGTAATACCATTGTGATGTCAACATAGAATTGTGATGTCACAATACCATTGTGCTGTCATATTAGCATTATGCTATCATGATAGTATTCATATGTCATACAATTACCATTGTGATATCAGAATTCCATTACGATGTTATCATAGTATTATGGTGTCCTAATACCATCACAATGGTATAATTCCATAATACCATTCACAATGGTATAATGCCATAATAACATTGTGATGTCATAGTAGAATTGTGCATTTTAGGTCATAAGAGCATTGTGATGTCATAACATCATTGTAATGTCATATTAGGATAGTGATGTCAAAATTCCTTTGTAGTGTCATAAACAATCATGCGATAATAGCATTGTGATGACAGAATAGCATTGGGATTGTATGATGAATTTTGATATCATACTACCATTGCAATAACATAATAGAATTGTTATGTCATCATACCATTGTGAAGTCATATAGTTGTGAAGTCATAGTAGCGTTTTGATGTCAAAATTCAATTTTGATGTCATACCACAATCATGTTGTAATACCACTGTGATGTCATAATACCATTGTGAAGTCATAATGCCATTGTGATGTCAACATAGCATTGTGATGTCATATAATTGTGAAGATATAGCATTGAGGTGTCATACCATTGTGATGTCATAATAGCCTTGGGATACAATAATTGGTGATGTCACCATAGCATTGTGAATTCATAAGAGCAGTATGATGTCATAATACCATTGTGATGTCATAATAGCATTTAGGTGATTTCATGATTGCATTATGTCATAAGACCATTGTGAAGTTATGATACCTTTGTAATGTCATAATAGCATTTTGAGGACATAATAGGATTGTGATGTCATAATACCATTGTGAAGTCATAACACCATTGTGATGTTATAATAGCTTTTTGATATCATATCACTTGAGGACATTATTGCTTTGGGATGTCTTACCATTTTCATGTAATAATTCCAGTAGATGTCATAAGAGGACTCTGATATCATAATGCCTTTTTGATATTATAATATAATTGGAATGCCATATTATTGTGATGTTATAATATTATTGTGATTTCATAATACCATTGAGATTTCATGACACCATTTTTAATTCATTATACCATTGTGATATCTTAAAAGCACTTTTATGTGATAATGGATTACCATTGAGATGTCATAATAAAGTTGTGATCATAAATACCCTTGTGATGAGATTGTATCAGTAAGATATCATAATACGATTGAGATGTCATAACAGCATTTTGATATACTATTAGCATTTTGATGTTATAAAGCCATTGTGATATCATAATACCATTGTGATGTTATAACACCATTGTGCTATGTTATCATTGTGATGTCATAATAGCATTGAAATGTCATATATCATTTTATGTCATAATTGTGATCTCATAATATCAATGTGATATGAAAATACTATTGTGATGTTAATTGTATTGGCATGTCATACTATTTTGATGTCACAATAGCATTTTAATGTCATAATACCCTTATGAGTTAATAATATCATTGTGAAGTCATAATACCATCATGATATCATAATAAGATTGTGATGTCATCAGTGCATTTTGAGGTGATATTGCCATTGTGATTTCAAAATTCCATTGTGATTTCATACCACAATCATTTCAAAATAACTTTTTAAAATTTTTTTATCTAACTTTTATTAATTACACTTTATTCATTTTGTATCCCTCCATAAGCCCCTCCCTCCACCCCTCCCTTCTCCCCTCCCTGTCCCACCATCCCCCCCTTTCTGCATGCATGCCCCTCCCCAAGTCCACTGATAGGGGAGGTCCTCCTCTCCTTCTTTCTGATCTTAGACTATCAGTTCTCATCCGAAGTGGCTGCATTGTCAGGATTCTAGGTTATCTCCATGAATAGTCCTTGGTTGGAGTATGAGTCTCTGGGAAGTTCCCTGTGTTCAAATTTTCTTGTTCTGTTGCATTCCTGTCCTCTCCAGCTCTTGCTATTTCTCACTTCTTACATAAAATTCCATTCACTCTGCCCAACAGTTGGCCATCAGCCTCAGCATCTGCTTTCACAGTCTGCATGGCAGAGGCTTTCAGAGGCCCTCTGTGGCAGGTTCCAAGGTTGTTTCCTGTTTTCTTCTTCTGGCTTTCAGAGGCCATCTGTAGCAGATTCCTAGGTTGTTTCCTGTTTTCTTCTTCTTCTGATGTCCATCCTCTTTGCCTTTCAGGATGGGGATTTTAGTAAGGGTTTTCTCTTATCCTTAGTATGTTTAGATGTATAGATTTTAGTGGGTTTATTCTATGTTGTATGTTTACATGAGTGAGTATATACCGTATGTGTCTTTTTGCTTCTGGGACTAATCACTCAGGATGATCCTTTCCAGGTCCCACCATTTACCTGCAAATTTCATGATTTCCTTATTTTTCATTGCTGAGTAATACTCCATTGTATAGATGTACCAGGGTAAAAGGTTGGAAGACATCAAAATAACTTTTTAATGTAATAATTTCATTGAGATATCATGACACCATTGTTATTTCATAATACCATTGTGATGTAATAAAAGCAATGAGATGGCATGACACCATTGTTATGACATAAAAACCTTGAGATGTCGTAATAAACTTGCAATGTCATAATACCATTGTGATATCCTAATAGCATTTTGATGTCTTAATGTTTTTGTGATGTCATACCATTGTGGTGTCATAACACCATTGTGTTGTCCTATCATTGTGATATCATAACATTGGGATGTCAGACCATTGTAAAGTCATAATAGCCTTTTGAGATCATAATGCCATTTTGACGTCAAAATTCTATTGTGAATAAATAGAATAACACAAACATGTTGAAATTCCATTGCGATGTCATAATAGCATTGTGATGTTATAATACCATGGTGATGTCATGATAGCACTGAGATGTCATGACACCATTGTGATGACATAATAAATTGGATGTCATAATAAAGTTTTGATATCATTATAGAATTTTGATATCATAATATAATTGACATGTCATAATACCATGGTTATATTATATGTGCACTGAGATATTATGGCACAATTGTGAAGACATAAAACAATTTACATGTCATAATAAAGTTGGGATGTCATATTATAATTGTGATGTCATGATACAATTGTGGAGTAAAAATACCATTGTGATGTCACAATAGCATTTTAGTGTCATAATGCCACTGTGATGTCATAATAGCATTGTGTCGTCATCATATCAGTTTGATATAATACCGTTGTGAAGTGATTATGCCATTGTGAGTTCATATTACCATTGAGATATTGTATCATTGTGAAGACATTATCACATTGAGATGTCATAATAGTATTGTGATTTTATAATAGGTTTGGGATATCATAATGCCATTGGGATATTGTGAAACAAATGTTATGTCAAATACCATTATGATATCATAATATCACTGTGATACCACTATAACATTGTGATGTCATAATACCATTATGGAATCATACTATCAGTGATATTATAAGAGTTTTGCGATGATGTAAAAATATTTTTAGGTCATAATTCAATTGTGATGTCAAAATTCCAAGGGGACATCATACCACATATTCCAATTATGTTGGAATAGGTTATGATATTATAATAACATTGTAATGTCATAAAAGCATTGAAATGTCATATAAGCATTGGGATGCCATGACTACTTTGTGCTGTCCTAATAGCATTGTAATGTTGTAATAAAATTAAAAGTCATAATAGCATTGTGATGTTATAATACCATTGTGATGTCCTAAAATTGTGATGTCATAATAGCAATGAGGTGACATACCATCTTGATGTCATTATAGCATTTTGACGTCATAATACCACTGTTTTGCTATAATACCATCGTGACGATGTCAAAACAGCATTGTGATCTCCTAATACCATTGTGATATGAAAGGATAGCATTGGGATGTCACATTTGCATTGTTATGTTACATTATTAATATTGTGATGTTATATTTCCATTGTGATAATATACCAAATGATGTCATAATAACAGCATGAAGTCCTAATAGCATTGTGAAGTTGAATAGTACTGAGAAGTCAAGACACAGTTCAGATGTCATAATAAAGATGTGATGCCATAATAGTATTTTGATCTCATAACACCATTGTGATGTCATAATAGCAGTTTGATGTCATAATATCCATGTGATGTAATAATAGCATATTGAGGTCATACCCCATTGTGATATCATAATAGCATTGTGATGTCTTTATAGCATTGCAATTTGTCATAACATTGTTGGTATAATGTTTTTGACATGTATACACCTTACCGTTGCACATTCAAATGCTGATTTCTACCCTCCACTCTCTGGTTTCAATCTGGATATTGCATTGTGATACTTATTCTAAGCATCTTATCTGAACTTTGTGTAAACAGGCCAGAATAGAGCCGCTAGCCACAATGTCGAGCAATAGGAGACAGAGTGAAGGAAATGAGTGGGAAGAGAGAGGGCTTGAGAGCAGAGCTTGGAGAACATAGAGTGAAGAGAGATATTGGAATAGTGTGGAGAGAATGAATCAGACCTAACACTTCACAAAAAAGCAAATATAATGGGTAAAATCTAACTGTTAGGAAACCATGATGGCTTGAAGGTTTAGAAGGGAGTAACTATTGGACAGCACTGTGTTCTATGTTAACTAAATGAACCCAGTCACTGTGTGGTGAATTGGTTATACAGCTGTTTAATATTAATAACAAGCATGGATAAAAGGTAAATCATAAATAATTATCATTATTAATAATCAGTAAATAATTATCATTACCTAAAACATACCTTTCTGAAGACATTATACTATCGTGATGTCATAACACTATTGTAATGACATATTGTGAATATATAATAGCATTGTGATGTCATAATAGCATTGGGATGTCATATACCACTGGGATATTATGACAACATTGGTATAGCATCATAAAATGGTGATGTCATATTACCATTGGGATGTCATCATAACATTGTCATGTCTTGTTCTTGTGATGTCATAATATCATTGTGATATCATATATCATTGTGATATCATAAAAACATTATGATATAATAGTATTTGAGGGCATAATGCCACTGTGAATTGAAAATTCCATTGTGATGTCACACCTCAATGATGTCGTAATAGCATTGTGATGTCATAATACAATTGTGATATGATAAAAATGTTCTGATAGCATTGTGATGCCATAATTGCATTGCTTTGTTATATTATTTTTTGATGTTATACTTGCATCAAAATATTAAACCATATGAAGTCATAATAGAATTGCTATATCATAATTCCATTGTGATGTCATAATATCAATGTGATGTCATAATAGCATATTGAGATCATAACCCTATTGTTATTTCATAATAGCATTGTAATGTCATCATAGCATTGTGAGGTAATAATTCCATTTTGATGTCAAAATTCCATTTTTCTGTCACACCAGGCAATTTTATTTATGACCTCTTGAAAGAAATATGTGACACTATTCCTGAAATAAGAGTCTTGGACATGAACTGTCATCTCTGAGTTGTGTGCTATCAGCTGAACAGATTGAGGTATATAGGGCTTCTGAGGTTTTCTCTCAAGCAAGCTATGTCCTACTCAGTAGTCAGTGAGGAACCCTCCATGTCCTGGGGTTTGCAATTATACCTGGCCCTTCAAAACAGAGAAATGGGTCCATGCTATATGCCTAAGAAACAAGAGCAGCTGGGTTTCCTTCAGTTGTGCTCCACACAAACACTCTAAAAGGTAGTGTTAGCACCAGGACTGCTTCTTTAGTGGAATCTTTTCTCCATTTTCACAGTCATTGTATAAGGTGCCAACATATTATTTTTACTGATTAGGTGGGAATTTCATAAAAAAAAACACTACTTTTCAGTTGCTCCCAGTTTCAAATTCATAACCATATGTCACACTGATTGTTTTTTGTTTGTTTGTTTGTTTTTTAAAATATACCAATTCAAGTATGTGTTGTTCATATTCTCATTGGAACATGATCAGAGTTTCAGTCCAAGTCCCTTAAAGAAAACTGAGTTCATCCTCCCTGTAACCTGCAACCACATCTAAGAAGAAGCCATTAGTCCTGAAGAGGTCTATACTTCATCTCTTTGATCACAGTTTTTATTTATTATGATTTGTTCACTATGTATCAACTCTATTGCCCCCTCTGTTTTCTACTTCCAGTCCCACCCACCCACATTCTTCTATCCACATGCCTTTTCTCTAGTTCCTTGACAGGGGAGATACTCCTCCCCCTTCTATCTGATTATAATATATCAGTGCTCATCAAGGCTGGCTGCATCATTTCCTCTGTGGCCTGATTCTGAGGGCATTTTTCGTTTTGTGTCCTGAATTCCCTCTTCTTATGACACACTTCCTGCCTCCTCTCCTGGAGACTTCTCAGAACTCTGAATGGAGGGAGAATTACAGAAAGAAATCTCATTTACAACTGGGTTTAATAAGGTATCTCTCTCTGCACAATATCGGACCGTGGGCCTCTGTATGCATTGCCATCACTGTGGATCCAAGAATATGGCACTGATCTCTCAGTTCAGGGCAGAGAGAAACACATTTAAATAAAAACAGTCTGGGTTGCTTGAAAATTTCCATAGGATGCCCTGGGCAACAACTCAATTAACTGCCACCCAAAATCCCTATTGAAACACTGTTTTGGTCACAACAAATGGCCTATTGGAACTTTATCCCCCACTATTAGGAGACCTCCTAATATGTGAATACATATGATATTTTTCTTTCTGCATTTTAATTACTTCACTCAGGATGATTTTTTTCTGGTTTCATTCATTTGCCTGAAAATAACATCATGACGTTTTCTTAGCTGAGTAATACTCCATTATAGAAATATTCCACATTTTTCCCAATGGAGTGAGTCAGTCCTATTCTTTGGACCTCTGAAGTTGCTGGGATTTTAATCATTGTATGGAATGAAAACTCTCTGGATAACTATGTTCTTTAGGCTAGAACTCCCTCCATTTCTTCCACTCCCTGGTATTTTAAATTGAAATGTCCTCTTCAAGCTCATCTATTTACAAGTTTAGTCCCCAGTAAGCTAATATCAGGGAATGATTATATAGTATGGCCTTGTTAGATAATATAATTATTGGAGTTATATTATAGGAGGGCGTGCTTTGAGATTCATATGTCAATGAAAGTGAACAGACAGAATTGAGTCTCTGTCTCACAGTCTTTAAGTTTTTTATCTGTATTGCTATCAATCTGTCTCTATTTGTGATTCTGTTTCTCTAGCTCTTTCTATCCCTGTCTACATCTCTCTGCCTGCTAATAATAGTATGAAAAGCTCTAATTTCTGTTGAAGAACAAGAACAATATGACTACTTGAATACATGATATCCTGGATAGTTTCTGTAAAAACATAAGCGAGGTCCCAAATAAATGCTTTTGGTTCAAAGATTTGCCTTGGTCAGGGAGTATTTTCAGTGAGTAATTCACTGATTAAGGACACATCTGTGCATTTAACAAATAGTAATAGAATCTGTGATAATGTGAAAGTCACATGTCAAGGACAGTTGACTTCAGTAATGACCACTTGAAAGAAATACATGACACTTTTCTGAACTAAGACTCTTGGACACAGGAACAGTCATCTCTGGGTTGTGTGCTTTCAGCTGAAAAGATTGAGTCATGTATGGCTCCTCAGCTTTTCTCTCAAGCTTGTTGTCCTCTTGGCCCTTTTAATAACTGGCTCCTCTTATCACAGGCTTTCACCTGTTACATGCCAATATTCTGCCTCTCAGCCAATCAGCACCAGAGAGAATCTAGAGGTTTCTGTGGAGATGAGTAAACAATCTTTTCTCAGTGTCCAGTATCTCTGATCCTGTGCACATGTGACATTTTATTGTGAAACCCAACATGCTTTTATCTCATCCCTTTATCCAGATCCCACACCTTTACTCCTATTTACCTCTGTGAAAATGTCAGGTAGGAAATGAAACTTTAATGTTTATTTAGATTGACAGCTTCCTAAGTAGGAAAGCTTCAAAGTGATGTGGGATTAAGGGGAAGGTACCAAATGACAAGGCAGTCTCCTACTGTGGACTTGGCCCTCAAATTTTCTAGATTGTGACTTTGAACTGAGCAGTTACTCATGTCCTCACTAAATTTACTTTCACATTCTTATTGATATAATAGGCTGGCAGGGTCTAGGGTTCCCTGGAGTATTGTATCTTTAAGAATAGGTAAAAGAGAAGAACACCAGACAATTCTTAGAACTCGATTGGCTAAAAAAGAGAAAGGTCATGTATGTAAAATGAGAACTGAGGGGCAATAAACTATTTAACAGCTGGTGCTGTTACACACTGGTGTTGGCAACCCTCTATGAGTAGGGTTACCTTGTCTAACCTGGCTGGATCAGCAGCTGTGTCCTACTCAGTGGTCATTGAGGAACCCTCCTGGTCCAGGAGTTTCACTTAAAAATTTTCCCTAAAGGCAGATAAATCATTCCATGTTAAATGGCTAGGACACAAAAGCAGCTGTGTTTCTGCTGTGGTACTCCAGACAAACCCTCTAAATGTAATGTTAGTGAGTGTTAGGGCCAGGACTGCTAGTTGAGTGGTGCCGCCTGAGCTGATGGGGTCTGAGGTAGCTAGGTAAACACTAGTTCATGGCTGAGGTTCTCAGCTATATAATGAGATTCTGGAAAGCATGCCTTATAAAGTCATACTTGGCCCTCCTTTAGCGGAATCTTTTATCCATGTTAAAAGTCATTGAAAAATTTGTCTCCATATTATTTTTATTGATTATGTGGTAATTTCATATAATATACATTACACCTTTTTTCCATTGCACAGAAGTTCAAATTCCTACCGATGTGTCACTCTAAATATTTTTTCTTTAAAATACCTCAACTGAAGTATGTGTTGGTCAACTATTCATTGGAACATGATCAGAATCTCAATGCCAAGACCCTGAAAGAAAACTAAGTTCATCTTTACACCGCCCTGGCACAATCCACAAGAAGAAGACATCACTTTTTAAGAGCTCTATACTTTATCACCTTGAACACAGATTTTCTTATGTATTTACATATTACAATTTGTTTAATTTGTATCCCTTCTGTTGCCCACTCCCTCTTTTCCTTCCAGTCCCACCCACACTCCTTCTTCTATCACTATGCTCTTTCTCTAGTTCCCTGATACGGGAGTTACTCCTCCCCCTTTTATCTGACCCTCGCTTATCAGGTCTCATTAAGTCTGCCTGTATCATCTTCCTCTGTGTCCTGCTTCTCAAGGCATTGATCTTGTGTTCTCAATTCCCTCTACTCATGACACTCTTCCTACCTCCTCTCCTGTAGATTTCCTAGAGCTTAGAGGGGAGGGAGAATTTCATAGGTAAATCTCATATAGAGCTGGGTGTTTTAAAATCTCTCTCTTCATAATATCGTACTGTGGGTCTCTGTGTGAAATCCCATTTGATGCAGAAGGAAGCATTTCTTTGGATCCAAGAATATGGCACTGATCTATTAGTTAAGGGCTGGGAAAAACACATTTTAATAACAAGAGTCTGGGTTGTTGAAAATTTGTAACAGATGTCCTGGCTGACCAACTCAAATTAACTGCCACCCAAAGCCTCCAGGGGAACACTGGTTTGGTCACAACGGATGGCCTATTTGGAGACCTTCTAATAAGTGAATACATACTATATTTCTCTTCGGCATTTTAGTTACTTCACACAGGATGATTTTTCCTGGTTCCATCCATTTGCCTGAAAATATCATGATGTCATTTTCTTAGCTGAAAATTACTTCATTAGAGAAATATTCCACATTTTCCCTAAAGTAGATTGTCAGTCCTGTTTGTTAGAACTTGGAAGTAATTCGGTCTGTAAACATTGTATTGAATGATAAAATGTCAGGATAATTATGTTCTTTTAGTCTAGCAATCCCTCCACATTCTTTTACTTCATGGTGATTTGATGTTTGGTTCCATTGATCTACTTTCTGCTGGTATGCCAATACCATGCCATTTTTATTACTATTGCTCTGTAGTACAGCTTGAGATCATGGATGGAGATACCTCCAGATGATCTGTTGTTGCACAGGATATTTTTGTAAATTCTGTGTTTTTGGTTTTTTTTTTTTTTTTTGCTTTTTTTTGTTTGTTTGTTTCTCCATATGAAGTTGAGAATTTTCTTTCAATGTCCTTACAGAATTGTATTGGTATTTTTTTTTCAATGCAGTTTATTCAGGAACCTTGAACAATCATCGGACCCTGGGGAAAGCCAGCCCACAGCTTAAATAGCCTCTGGGTAGCCAACCCCAGCATGCCACATGGGCAATGCAGATAGGTCCACATACATGGAAGCAAGCCAGATCCTCAGCCTTAGCCAAATGTGGAATTGTTCGTGACAGAGAGCACTCACCATCTGGAAGGTGGAAGGCAGAAACCAGTCAATCTTTAAGGCATAGCATTCCGCAGCTCTCTACAGTTCTCCCTTTTTGTTTTAGACGCATCAGGCAAGAGTAGAGGAATGATTTCTGAAATTAGAAATAAATTGGGACTTTGTACTGATGTTCATGTAGGTGTCATCCACCCAAAGAGCATCAGACCCATCCGATACCTTTTTCTTAGAGGCGGGACTTGGGGCATCAACCCGCATGCAATCAGACATGCTCTTCTCTGGGTCCAAAGTGGCTGACCCTGAGTGCAGTGCTTAGCCTCGCATCCTGAGCATAACATTTTAGCTTTTTATGGTAGCCAACCATGCTTGGGGAGACTGTCCTGCTTCAATGACTGTAAAGGCCTGAATGATCATGGCTGCATTACGCTGTTTTGAGACTCTAATCTTGCATATATACCACAAGCAAACCAAGGAGACCAACACCAGAAGGCCTGCTAACGCTCCCATGCCCGCCCATTCCTTCAGATGATTCATGGCTGCAGCAATCCATGATGATAATCCTGTGGCTAATCCTGCGTTCACTCTGGTAGAATTTACTGTGGCTATGGCCACTCTCAGCTGCTCCATCGTAGTATGGAATTCTCCAGTCCAATTACCGAAAATATAGCTCGACAATTGTTTAGACAGATTTGCATCACAGGAAAAATTCTCATGTTATATGCTAGTGCCTCAAAGTCCAGCATATTTTCATTGACAGCCAAGTTGAGCGATTTGCCATAGGGTATCAATTTGCTCCTGCACGAGGTCAATCCTCTGATTGAACACCATCAAGCTTCTTTTTAGTTGAGCATTAATTCCTGTTTGTGCAACTAAGGCATGAGCTACATTCGCTAAATGATTATTCAGGGTCTGAGCAGTCTGCCCAGCATGACTCATGGCTAATGCTGCAGTGGTAGCTCCAACAGCCTCCAATGAAATGGCAGCAGCAATGGTGGCTGTAGTTCCAAGATACCTTTTCTGTCTGAAGACAGTCATAGCGTGAGGGGCATCAACGGTCACTGTATTGGTATTGTGATGGGAATTGCATTGAATCTGTAGATTGGTTTTGGCATAATGGCCATTTTCACTATGTTAAACCTACCAGTCAATGAACACAGGAGATCTTTACATCTTCTGATATCTTCTTCAATTTCTTTCTTCAGAGACTTGAAGTTTTTTTTTTTTTTTTTTCAAAAAGATGTTTCACTTGTTTTGTTTAAGTTACCCAAAGGTACTTTATGTTATTGGTGCATATTGTGAAGGGTGTCGTTTTCCTGATTTCTTTCTTGGCCCTTTTGTCTTGGGTATACAGGAGGGCTTCGGGTTTTTTGAATTAATTTTGTATCCAGCCACTTTGCTGAAGGTGTTTATCAGCTGAAGGAGTTCTTAGGTTGATTTTTTTTGATCACTCAGGCATACTATTATGTCATCTGCAAATAGTGAAAGTTTGACCTCTTCCTTTTTGATTTGTATCCTCTTCATCACCTTTACTTGTCTTATTGCTCTAGCTTGGACTTCCAATACTTTGTTGAATAGATACGGAGATTGTGGGCAGCCTTGCCTTGTCTCTGATTTCAGTGGAATTGTTTGAAGTTTCTTTCCATTGTGATTGATGTTGGCTATAAGATTGCTGTATATTGCCTTTACTATATTTAGGTAATGTGCCTTGTATTCCTGATCTCTCCAGTACTTTAAAATGAATGGATATTGGACTTTGTCAAATGCTATTTTTGGCATCTAAGGATATGATCATGTGAGTTTTCTCCTTTAGTTTGTTAATATGGTGGATTACATTGATGGATTTCCACATAATGAACCATCCTTGCATGACTGGGATGAAGCCAACTTGGTCATGGTGAATGATATCTTTCATGTGCTCTTGGATTTGGTTTGTGAGTATTTATTGAGTATCTTTCCATCAATGTTCATAAGAAAGATATATCTGAAGTTCGTTTTTTTTTTTTTTTTTTTTTTTTGTTGGGTCTTTGTTGGTTTTAGGTTTCAAGGTGACTGGAGCTTCATAGAATGTGTTTGGTAAAGTTCCTACTGTTTCTGTTTTTTGAATAGTTTGAAGAGAATTAGAATTAGCACTTCTTTGAAGGTCCGGTTGAATTTTGCACTGAAACCATCTGGCCCAGGGCTTTTCTTAGAGGGGAGACTGTTGATCACAACTTCTATTTCCTTGGGGTATGTAGGCCTACTCAATCTTTCTACCTGACCTTGACTTAATTTTGGTATATGGAATCTATCTAGAAAATTGTCCATTTCATTTAGATTTTCAAATTTTGTGGCCTGTATGCTTTTGTAGTATGACCTGATGATTGTTTGGATTTCCTCACTATCTGTAATGATGTCCCCCTTTTTATTTCTTATTTTGCTGATTTGGACATTGTCTCCCTTCCTTTTAGTTAGTTTGGATAAGGGTTTGTCTATCTTGTTGATTTTCTCAAGAATCAGCTCTTGGTTTCATCAATTCTTTAAATAGGTTTATTTGTTTCTAATTGATTGATTCCAGCCTTAAGTTTGATTACTTGCAGCCATCCGATCCTTTTGGGCATATATTCTTCCTCTTCTTTTTTCCTAAAGTTTTTAGTTGGGCCATTAAGTTGATTGCATTCAATGTTACAAATTTTTTCTTGTAGGCACTTAGTTCTATAGATTTTCCTCTGAGCACTGCTTTCATTATGTCCCATAAATTTAGGTATGTTGTATCTTCATTTTCATTGAATTGTAGGAAGTCTTTATTTATTTATTTATTTATTTATTTATTTATTCCTTAATCCAGATGTCATTGAGTAGCAAGTTGCTCAGTTTCCATATTTGTTTAGGCTTTATATTATTTCTATTGTTGTTGAGGTCCAGCTTTAGACCATGGTGGTCAGATAGAATACATAGAATACATGGGATTATTTCCATCTTCTTGTATCTGTTGAGGTTTGCTTTGTGACCAACTATATGGTCTATTTTAGACAAGGTTCCATGAGGTGCTGAAAAGGAGGTATACTCTTTTGTGTTTGGGTGAAAAGTTCTGTAGACATGTATTAGTCCCTCTACCCAGGCCCTTCTGGCATTCACAGTTTCTGATGTGAAGCCCAGTGTGATTCTGATAGGTCTACCTTTATATTTTACTTGGCCTTTAACCCTTGCTTCTTTTAATACCTTTTCTTTGTTCCATATATTTAATGTTTTGACAATGATATAGCATGAAGATTTTCTTTTCTGGTCTAGTCTATTTGGTGTTTTATAGGCCTCTTGTATGTTTATGGACCTCTCTTTCTTTAAGTTGGGGAAATTTTCTTCTATGATTTTCTTGAAGATATTTTTCTGGACGTTGGAGCCTGGAGTCTTCTTTTTCATCAATCCTGTTATTCTTAGATTTCACCTTTTCATTATGTCTTTGATTTCTTGGATGTTTTGTGTTTGGGACTTTACTGATTTTCCATTTTCTTTGAGAGAAATAATCAGTTTCTGCAAGCGAATCATCAGCTCCAGAGCTTCTCTCTTCCATCTCTTGTATTCTCTTGGTGATGCTTACTTTTGGGGTTCCTGATCTTTACTCTAAGTTCTCCAGCTTGAGGGTTTTCTCTGTTTGTGTTTTCTTTATTGATTCTAATTCTATTTTTATGTCTTGTACCATTTCCTTCATCTGTTTGAATGTGGCTTCCTGTCTCTGTATGATGGCCTCTATTTTTTTGTAAGTTTCTTTTCTATATGCCACTAAATTTGCCTCTTCTTGTCCTTCTATTTGCATGACTATTTCTCTGAGAGATTTGTTTGTTTCCTTTTTATGTGACTGTAATAACTGGATAAGCATATCTTTAAGGTCATTTTCCTGTGTCCGTACAGAATTGGGGTATCCATTGATCTGGGGGATTGCTGGTGAGGCCATGAAATTCCCTGATTTTTGTTGGGTGTGTTCTTTCACCAACCTCTAGGCATTTCCTTATCTCTGACCTTCACTGTTTTTTTTTTTCTTGTATTGTGCAGTTCAGATTATTTTCCATCTTTCTCTAGTGTCTGGAGAATTCTTCAGGAAAATTAGAGAGGTCCGAAGGTTTCAGCCTGTGCATTGGTGCTTTACCTGTTCCTGTGAGGGGGAAGTCTGCAGGTGCAGAAGGACAGATGCAGGCAAGGTGTATGCATATGTTTTCATGGAAGTTTTTTTTGAGGGACAGGGTATTAGAGAATATAGAGACCTTCAGTGTGAGGGAAACATGCCTTGAGGTCACCAAAGGGTTTGCAGGCACTGAAGTTATCACATGCTCTGGTTTGATTGTGTGGGCAAATTTCCTGGGTATGTCAGTGGCTTACAGACTATTGGTATTGTCTCTAACTGAGCTCCAGGAGTTTTTTGCCTAAACTCCACTGGTGGTGCCACAGTGCTGAATTATCCCTGACTCATGATACTCTATGTTTTCCACAGTTGATGTGTGGGTGGGAATGTTTCTGATGTCTTGCTGACAGCTTAGAAGCACCATGGTTCTGGGGCTCTGTATGCCCAAGGGGACATATTCACTCTCTAGCAGGTCAAATCATAAAGCACATGTGATCCTATGTGTGTTCAGACACCTCGGTGGTTGTTGTGGCCCCTGGACCTGGGAGTCCAGCTGCGGTTGCAGACTGAGGTGTCTAGTTCACAGCCAGGAAGTCCTGTGGAGCCAGTTCCCTGGCTTAGAGCTTGGCACACCTGGGTGTTTTTGCAGGACCTCCACACAGCCCATAGCACAGCCCTCTGTCCACCACTGAGGGACTAAGCAGCCCCATGCAAGTATACAGTTAGACTCTGTGGAGTCAATAGAGCAGGCCACTTTAGGGATTGTGACCCAGGCAGGCTTTTATCATGGATCTGGGTTTTGGCAAGTAGGTTAGGCTGACTGCTGAGTGTGTGGTTCTAGTGTTCCCACCTCTGCTCTCTCAGTTCTCAGAAGGAAGATCTGCATCACTGGTACTATGGCTCCACTACTCCTAGGTGGAGAGAGGCCCAAGAAAGGAAAATGCCCTTTTTCATTCACAAGAAGTCCCTGTCTGACCTAAATCAAAGAGTTCTCCACTCCTGTGCTGTCCCTCCTCCTTCAAGAAGTCACAAAGTCGATTTCCAGGATTCAGTTGCCTCTTCACTCCCAAGTTTCAGTGTTATCTGCTGGCTCTCAGAAACAATGGACAGTGATGGCCCCCATCTTGTCCCACCCCCATTTCATCAACTTAATTACAGTTGTTTTTTATGTATTTATTTATTAAGATTTCTTCATTTTGTATCATCTATGTGGTCTATTGTCTCTTTGCTTTCCAGTACAGCCCACACTGCTTCTTCTACCCATATTCCCATTATCTAGTTCCCTATTAGAGGAGGTCCTCCTCCCCATTCTATTTGGCCCTCCCTTATCAGGTCTCATCAAGCCTGGCTGCATCATCTTCCTCTGTAGCCTGATTATCAGAGCATTGTTCTTCTTGTATCCTCAATTCCCTCTATTTATGACACTCATTCTGCCTCCTTTCTTACAGGCTTTCAAGAGATCTGAGGGGAGGGAGTATTTCATAGGGAAATCCCATTTAGAGTTAAGTTTTTAAAGTCTCTGCATATTATTGGACTGTGGGTCTCTATATGCAATCCCATTTGATTCAGAGGAAGCATATGTGTGGATATAAGATTGTGTCACTGATCTGTCAGTTGAGGGCAAAGAGCAACATACTTTAATTGCAACAGCCTAGGTTTCTTGAGTTTAGATTGGCAACTCTGGCCCAACATCTCAATTAACTGTCACTCAGTAGGAGTAGTGAAAAACTGGTGTGGTCACCATAGACGGCCTATTGGTACTTTATCTCCCACCATTAGGGGACCACCTAATAAGTAAATAAATACCGTAATTTTCTTTCTCCATTTTAGTTACTTCACCAAGGATGATTTTTCCTGGTTCCATCCATTTGCCTGAAAATATACTGATGTCATTTTCTTAGCTGAATCATACTCCATTACGGAAATATTCCACATTTTCCCCAAAGGAGATTGTCAGTCCTGTTCTTTAGTCCTTGGAAGTTGTTGGGACTTTACTCATTGTATTGAATAACAAACTATCAGGATAACTATGTTCTTTTAGCCTAGAAGTCCCTCCATTTTCTTCCACTTTCTGGTGATTTGAATTGCATTGTCCTCCTGAAGCTCATCTTTTTACATGTGGATTCCCCAGTAAGGAAATATTTGGGAAGGGTTAGGATGTATGACCCTGCTAGAAAATATAATTCCTATTGGAGTTGTATTGTAAGAGGGTGTGCCTTGAGGTTGATATGCCAATGAAAGTGACCTGATGAAATGGAGTCTCTGGCTCTCAGTCTCTGTCACTATAAACCTTTGTTTCTGTAGGTCTCAGTCTCTTATTTCTTAATCTGTCTCTCTAGATCTTTTGTGTCCAGTCTCTCTCTGTCTCCCTCTGTTTGCCTCCTCTTCTATCTGACCATAGGTTATCGGGTCTCATCAAGTCTAGCTGCATAAAATTCTCCTGTGGCCTGATTCTCAGGGCATTATTATCCTTGTGTTTTAATTCCCTCTACTTATGACACTCTTCATGCCTCCTCTCCTGCAGACTTCTCAGATCTCTGAGGGGTGGATAGTTTCATAGAGAAATCTCATTTAGAGCTGGGTGTTTTACGATCCTTCTTTGCATAATATCCGACTGTGAGTGTCTGTATGCAATCCCATTTGATGCAGAATGAAGCAACGCTGGGGATCCAAAAACATGACACTGATCTATCAGTTGAGGGTGGAGAGCAACATTTTAATAACAATAGCCTGCGTTGATTGAAAATTCCCATAGGATTCTGTCACCCAAAAAATTAATTAACTGCCACCCAATACCCTAGGAGATATTGGTTTGGTCACAATAGATGGCTTCTTGGAATTTTATCACCCACTATTAGGAGACATCCTAATAAGTTAATACATACCATATATATATATATATATATATATATATATATATATATATATATATATTGCATTTATTACTTCATCCAGGATGAGATTTCCTAGTTCCATCAATTTGCCTGAAAATGTCATGATGTCATTTTCTTAGATGAATAATACTCCATTATGGAAATATTCCGTGCTTTCCCCAAAGGAGATTGTCAATCCTGTTCTTTAGTCCTTGGAAGTTGTTGAGACTTTAATCATTGTATTGAATGACAAACTATCAGGATAACTATATTATTTTAGCCTAGGGGTCCCTCCATCTTCTTCCAATTCCTGGTGATTTGAATTGCAATTTCCTTTGAAGCTCATATGTTTAGTCCCCAGTGCGGAAATGTCTGGTTAGGGATAAGAGGTATGGCCTTGTTGGATAATATAATTTCTTTTGTTTCCCTAATTTATTTTTCAGCCATTTTGTCTTTTGTATACCTGAGGTCTACTGATTTTTTGAGTTAATTTTGTATCCACCCACTGTGCCTAAGTAGTTTATCAGGTGTAGGAGTTCCTTGGTACAATTTTTCTGGTAACATCTCATACATTCATAAATTTAGAACTCTATAATGCTTATGAGAAATTATATGTTTGCAGAATAAAAGAACTGGCCACGAGAGATGCTCGATCAAACCTGACAGAATCATTCTTCAGCGTGCTGAGACATTGACACATCTGTTCCAGCATCTTGCATGTTCCAGCATTCTGCTTGTTTCTGCCTCAACTGTTTCAATTGCTATTTCTCATCAAAACCTGCTCCCAAAAGAACTTTGAAGAAAGCTACTGATTTTAATTGGTCCAGCATTTTAGACTGTTCCAAAGAGGACTTTTATTAAGCCTGAAATTTCTCAACATTCAAAGACTGTTATCACCTGCTTATTTATTTATTGCTTACTCAATTAATGTTATTGTTTGCTTAATTAACCATTTTTCTCAATTTCATTTGGGCTCCCTACAGGATTTCTACATGTCCAAACTGTCAGCTAGAAGAAATTCATGAGAACAGCATCCAATTTCCCTTAAAGGGTGTTAGGTATGATTTTGCGGGTTTGCTATGGCTACGAAATTTTATTGTGATTGGGAGATGTTTATTATTAATGGTCTTATTCAAAGTAAAACAAGGAATATACAGGGATATCTTATAGGAATAGAAAAAAAGGTAGATTATTGAATCTACTCAACTTAGGGTTTTATTTGTTATTCTCAAATGAGGTTAATATTAACTTTGTTAATATTAATAAGTATTTTTGATAGATTGGTATAATAAGCTTTATTATATATGGATAGGAGGCAAGTTTACTTCCAATACTTTTAAACTGCTATTAAAAACTGGTTAGGGTATTAAGTAATTGAAGTTATTTGCTAGTTATTGAACTCATAGGCATGTCAGTCACTAGTCTATGTTATCACAGGAGTATATATCCTAGGCTTAAAAGATAGACATGATTTTATAGACAGATCTATTTATTATATAAAGATAGGTAGACTTCAAAAACTTCAGAGACCTACAGATTATGGCATTTAAAAATATTTTTATTACTTTAAAGATTCTTTCACAGTGAAACTGGCAGCACCCCATCTGCTTGAAAGAAAATAATGAGCATCAAAAAACCCCAATATGAAGATGGCCTCAAATGTAGCAAATGAGCCACTTGGGTACAGAAAATATCCCCACTTCTTGACAGACAAATTCTGCAAAAAAATAAGCAAGCTAATGCAGGACAAGTGGACTGCTGAAATCTGCCAAAGGTAAGAAAGTCCAAAATAGTTCCTGCTTCACATATATGTTTGTCAAATAGTCTAGAGAGAGAAGGCTGAAGATGACGCTTCAACTTTATAGAGAGTTATGGGTAACTTTTTGGGCAGCAAACTGTTTCTGAGATTGTTTGATTTTTTGGAAGCTGCTAATACGCAATTCTTATATACTCAAGTAACTAATTTTATTCCTTCTCAAGTCTCTGATGTGGTTAAAGACCAAATAGCCATAGTGCTACATTTAGGGTTAAGTTGTTTAGAAGTTAAGAAATCCTTTCATATAGGTAATACCAATAAAGATAAAAGTTCATTTAGGTATAGAACTTTTAACTTGTCAAGATAGATAGGATAATCAGATACATTTCTCCTAAGTTTCTAAATACACATGGACTGGACATTGCACATGTAGATTTTACCTAATAGTTTCATCAATTCATAATTATTATTGTATTGAAAGAAAAGCAGCCATTTATTGGACTTAAAGGTGTAAATGTTGATATAATGTTCTTTTGAAATGTATACACCTTACCCTGTTCATTCAAATGCTCATTTCTATCCCCCACTCTCTGGTTTCATTCTGGAAATTGCATTGTGACACTTATTGTAAGCATCCTGTTGTTGTGAGCCGCGTGGTCATCTTGCCAGCAATAACGCACGCAGACAACAGGATCCTTCTGCAGCAAGCTTTATTGCAGTCAAACGATGATAGGAGGAAGACCGGAGCCCTGAAGTGGCGCTGTTTATATAAGCCCTGCTTACACCAGAGTGGTCTGAGATGATGTATCATTCCCTGATTGGCTGCTCACCCATGGTGTGAGATGACGTATCATACCCTGATTGGCTGCTCACTCACCCATCACCCCAGCCCCGGGCTGGGCTCGTGATGACAGTTGCCCAATGGTCATAATGGTTTACCAGTTTTGAGGGCGGAAGCCAGCGCCATGACAACCAAACCCCAGCTCTCCACATCTCCCCCTTTTTTATTTTGTTTGAAGAGTAAGCTTCCTACTGTCAATACAACATTATGCCAGACAGCCAACATCTGAGCCTGGTGGAAGGCAAAGCTTCAGCCGTTGCCCGTCATTAGAGCAACCTCCTCACTGTGAGGCTGTCCTGTCTTAGGTCAGTGAGGACTTATTTGCGCTCTTCCGTCACTGACTTTCCAGATTGTTTGGCAACAGAAAAATTGTGATTTACACCCATCCCCGTGCAATGAGAAACAGATCCCCAGGGAGTGCCAGGGCTGTAAATCCAGATTGTGGCATGTGCCTGCAAACACAGAGGTAACCTTGTCAAACATTAATTTTTCAGCATGGATAAACAAATATTGGGGGAGGTGCATTGCTCCAGAGCGGCTAGCACCTGTATGATCACCACCTTGTCCCATTTTTGTTGGGGTTTGAGTTTGCAGAACAAGCAGAGGACAAATAACCACAGCACAGGGCAGTGCCAAACATTCCAATGCCCACCCATTTCTTAAAATAAGAAAAGGTGGAAGAAACCCAGGATAATAAGCCATCTGTGAGTGATAAATCCATTCGAGTAGAATTAATGGTCACCACCACCGCCCTTAGCTCTTTGAGTAGTTGCAGGCATATTTGTTGAAAGATCATCTTCAGCTGTAACGAGCTTTCGCGTGAGGCGCTCCGGTACCCAGAATGGATTGTTTTCTTCCTGTGGGAAAACACAGACAGCTCTCTGGGATCTTATTAAGATAGTATCCGGGCCTTTCCATTAACCAGTCAAGAGATCCTTCCATTTGACCATTTCCTTAGGCCTATTAGGCTCTACAGGGCCTGGCTTGCATCATGCCATAAAGCTTTCCATTCCAAATACACTCCCATATTGGGGAGGGCAGCTTTTACTACAGTCTGCCAATCATTTGGGGTCATTGCTGTAGAGTCCAGCCTCTCAAGCTGCATGATTCTAAAATTAGCATCCACCCCGTACTTGTTAACTGATTCAGCAAGTTCTTTAACAAGGGGATATTCTACCGGTGCATGAACACGGTCCCCTTCCTTGGCTTCAAATACAGGGA
The DNA here is from genome assembly GCF_030254825.1 of Meriones unguiculatus. Taxonomy (NCBI): domain Eukaryota; kingdom Metazoa; phylum Chordata; class Mammalia; order Rodentia; family Muridae; genus Meriones; species Meriones unguiculatus. The sequence goes on from NW_026843713.1 coordinate 2,992,963, forward strand.
AGGCCTGCAAAAGCTTCCTTTTATCCCTTTTTGAAAAGAAGGAATCTAAACCGTGCCTCTCAACATAAGGCAGAGGGGCAGTAGGGGTTAATGAGAAAGCCCCGTGAGTTCCAGCTCCTCCCCTCTGTTTCTCTCGATTTGGTGGTAACTGCTGCTCATCAGGGTGGTGCCTCTCTTCCTCATAGCGAGCTGCTTCCTCCTCTAAGTCCTCTTCCTCAGAGGAATTCAGCTGCTCAGATTCAGAGCTATCAAGCCCCAAAGCCTCCAATTCTTTTGTTGGATAAAGAGGCTTCTCTTTGGGTTTCTCCTTCCCTTTTCACCTTTCTCTTCCAGGGCGTCCTTTCCCTTACCTCTCGCTCCCGTGGCTTTAACATGCACAGAAGGGCCTTTTTTTCTTAGAGACATCTTTATTTCTATCCATTGGGGCCCCTAATCTTTTGTCACATTCTGTTTCTGACATGCTGTCTTGTATCTCCTCTAACACTCCCTTAGTGTCTACTCTTAGCTTTTCGTTAATCTCTTCCCTTTTGAGGTCGCCCTCAAGCTTGTATGAAACCAAAAGAAAAAGGACGAGGGCAACAGTCAGAACAAGGAAAGGAATAAGGGCTCCTGCTAGCTGAGGTGAAAGATGAGATAAATCAAGACCAAACATACCTCTCAGAACTTACCTCGCTGCTGCAGTTCTGAATCCTCCCCGCGAACTGGGGGTCTCCTTGGCACCGGCGATGGCAGGCTCCCGGCATCCCGGATTTCAGCACCAGATGTTGCCAGCCATGTGGTCATCTTGCCAGCAAGAACGCACGTGGACAACAGGATCCTTTTGCAGCAAGCTTTATTGCAGTCAAATGATGATAGGAGGAAGACCCCGAGCCCCGAAGTGGCGCTGTTTATATAAGCCCTGCTTGCACCAGAGTGGTGTGAGATGACGTATCATTCCCTGATTGGCTGCTCACCCATGGTGTGAGATGACGTATCATTCCCTGATTGGCTGCTCACCCATCACCCTATATGACGCCCAGGGCTGGGCTTGTGATGACAGTTGCCCAATGGTCATAACGGTTTACCAGTTTTGAGGGCGGAAGCCAGAGCCATGGCAACCAAAATCCCAGCTCTCCACATCCTGTCTCAACTGTGTGTAAACTGGCCAAAATAAAACAACTAGCCACAATGTTGTGCAAAGGGAGGAGCCAAAGGACAGGAAATAGGGGAGGAGCTAGAGGGCAGAAAATGAGTTGGAAGAGAAAGGACTAGAGAGCATTGTAAGAGATCTCTAGGAGAGATCTTGGAGAAGTGGACCATGAACCAGAACTAAGATATCACTGAGAGCAAGTACAATGTGGGAAAGCTAAATGTTAGGAAACTATGAGGGATTGGAGGATTTAGGAGGGAATAACTATTTCCCAGCATTGCGTTCTAGGTTAAATAAATGAACCCAGTCTCTGTGCAGTGAATTGGTTATACAGCTGGTTAGGATTAACAGCAGTTTTATTAAAAGATAAATTCATAGTAAATTGCAAGAGATTCTAACAACAGCCATCTGACTTTATTATTGAATACATGAAAGAAATATGTGACAGTTTAACTGAACTAAGAGTGTTGGACATAGGAACTGTCATCTCTGGGTTGTGTTCTTTCAGCTGCCCTGAGGCATGTAGTGCTGCTCAGCCTTCCTTTAAAGCAGGGTATCCACTTGTCCCTTTTAACAACTGGCTCCTGAAACTCTTACTAGCTTTAACTTGTTTCAGGACATCATTCTCCTGCTCAGCCCATCCACACCTAATCATTGTGATGTCATAATAGGATTGGGATGTCATGATGAATTTTGATGTCATTGTAATGACATCGTAGCGTTTGTGTCCTAATGTCATTATGGAGTCTTACCGTTGTGCAGTCATAATAACATTTGATGTCAAAATTCCATTTTGATGTCATATCATGATCATGTTGTAATATAATTGCAATGTCATAATAGCAAGGTGATGTCATAACACCACTGTGAAGTCAATAAACCATTCTGATGTCATAATAATATTGTTATGTCAAAATAGCATTCTGGTGTCATAAAAGCATTAAGAAGTCATAACACCACTTTATGTCACAACAGAATTGTGATGTTATAATGACATTGTGATCTCATATCATTGTGATGTCATTATAACATTCGGACATCATACCAGTGCCATGTCAAAAGAGAATTGTGATGTCATAATTCAATTGCAATGTGAAAACACAGTCATATACTAATAGCTTTGTAATGTCATAATAGCATGGTGATGTGATATTATCATTGTGATTTTATAATTGTATTGGGATATCATATTACCATTGGGAGTCTTGACAACAGTGAGATGTCATCATAACATTGTGTTGTCCTAATACCATTTTGATGTGATAATAGCTTTGGGATGTCATCAAAGCATTGTGATATCATCATACCATTGTGATGTCATCAAAGCATTGTCATATCCTAATATCTTTGTGAAGTCACAATATCATTGTGATGTCATAATAGCATTTTGAAGTCATAAACCCATTGTCATGTCATCATACCATTGCGATGTCATCAAGGCATTGTGATGTCATCAAGGCATTGTGATGTACTAATTCCATTGTGATGGACTTATATCATAACACAATCATTTCAAATAGCGTTGTGAAGTCATAATACCATTGTGTTGTCATATTAGCATTGTGTTGTCATAAAAGCATTGAGCTATCATACCAATGCCAGATATTAAAAGTATTGTGATGTCATATTAGTATTGTAATGTCATGATAGTATTTTGATATCATGATAGCACTGTGATGTTATAATAGCATTGGGATGTCATAATACCATTGTGATGATATAAAATCATTGTAATGTCATAATAGCTTTGTGATGTCATAATACAATTTTGACAGCAAAATTCCATTGTGATGTCATAATTCCATATAATATACCCCAACATGTAATAATAACATTGTGAGGCCATAATAGCATTGTGATGCCAACTTAGCAATGTTATGTCATAATACCATTGTGATGTCATAATACTATTTTAAAGTCACAATAACATTCCCATGTGTAATTGTGATGTCATAATAACAATGATATAACATAATAGAAGTTTTGTTCATAATGCAATTTTATTGTCATCATAGCTTGTGAAGTCATATCAACATTTTGATGTCATAATAGCATTGTCATGTCATAATAGTCTTTGATTTCATAATTCCCTTGTGATTTCATAAAACTATCTTATCATAATAGTATTGTGATATTGTTATAGAATTGTGATGTCAAAATTCTGTTTTGATGACACACCAAAATCTTGTCATAATAGCATTGAGATGTCACGATATCATTGTGATTTCAAAATTCCACTGTGATGCCATGCCACAATGATGTTGTAATACCATTTTGATATCATAAAAACATGGTGATGTCATAATACCATTGTGAAAAATAATGTCATTTTGATGTCATAATAGAATTGTAAGATCATAATAGCATTGTGAAGTCATAACACCAATGTGATATTCATCATAGGATTGTGAATTCATAACAACATTGTGATATCATAATACCATTGTGATGTCAGTTGGTGAAGGCACATGCCTTTCTTCCCAACACAAAGTAAAAAGGAACAGGCAGATCTCTGAGTTCTGGACCGAACTTATTTACATAATAAAAGCCAGGATGGCAACTCCTGCTGTTTAGCTACTTACAGAAATAGTCTAAGATTCTAAATGACAAAATTTTCCTTAAGGTTACCATGTAAATTCTTTTTTCTTAATAATAGATGTTATGTCCTTACTGTTCTGAAGGTTGGTATTTACTCACTTTACTTATTTACTTACTTTACTTCTAATTTACTCTAGTAACTAATTTAATTCCTTTTCAAGTCTCTGATGGGGTTGAAGACCAAATAGTTATAGTGCCACAAGAAAGGTTAAGTTGTTTAGAAGTTAAGAAATGCTTTCATATAGGTAATACCAATGAGTATAAAAGTCAATTTAGGTATAGAACTCTAAACTTTTCAAAATAGTTAGGATAATTTGATATTTTCACCTAAGTTGCTAAATACACATGGACTGGACATTGCACTTGTAGATTTTTACCTAACAGTTTTCATAATTTCATAATTATTATTGTATTCAAATTAAAGGAGTCTTTTATTGGACTTAAAGGGGGAAAGTTTGGTAAAATGTACTTTTAAAATATATACAGCTTAAGCTTGTTCATTCAAACACCGATTTCTACCCCTAACTCTTTGGTTTCAATCTGGATATTGCATTGTAATAGCTATTTTATGCATCCTGTCTCAAGGCCAATATAAAGCAACTAGCCACAATGTAGAGCAAGGAGAGGGGAGGAGCCAGAATGCAGGAAATGAGTGGGAGAAGAAAAAGGGGGAGGGTAGAGCAAGGAGAGATAAGCTGTGTGGGGAACTAGGAACTACTTGGAGAACGAACCAGAACTAAGATTTCACAAAAAAGTAAGTGAAATGGGTAAAATCTAAATGATAGGAAACTATAAGATTTTGGAAGTTTAGGAGGGAGTAACTATTGGCCAGCATTGTGCTCTAGGTTAACTAAATAAAACCAGAATCTGTGTGGTGATTTGGTTACACAGCTCCCTACGAATAACAGCAGCTTTTCCAGATGCTGTATCAAATGTAAATATTAATCGACACATACAACAGAGATGTCATACCATTGTGATGTCATACTAGCATTGTTATGCCATAATACCATTGTGAAGTCATAATAGCACTGAGTACATGGAATCTAATGAAAGAAATAGGAAATAGTAAGATCTGGAGAGGACAGGATATCCACAAGGAGAGCAACAGAACCAAAAACTCTGAGCACAGGGTTCATTTCCTGAGATTTATTCTCCAACCAATACTATGCATAGAGATAAACTAGAACCACTGCACTGATATTGCCCATGGCACAGGACTGCCCCTGACATGAACTGATTGGCCTGCTCTTTGATCACTTCACTCTGATAGGGGAGTAGCCTTACCAGGCCATAGAGGAGTAATGATAAACTAGGATCAGAAGTAAGGAGAGGAAGTCCTCCCCTATCAGTGTACTTGGGGAGAGGCAAGCATGGAGAAGGGTGAAGAAAGATGGACTGGTGAGGGGAGATAGGAGGGGTTTATGGAGAGATACAAAGTGAATAAATTGTAATTAATAAAAATTTAAATAAAAATATTAATATAATTCCTTTTGGATTTATATTATAGGAGGGTGTGCTTTGAGTTTGATATGCCAATGAGATTGACCAGACAGAAGGGAGTCTCTATCTCTTGATCTCTGTCAATTTATATCTCTGCTTCTGTTGGGCTCGGTCTCTATATTTTTTAATCTGTTTATCTAGCCCTTTCTCTGTCTTGCACTCTCTATCTCCCTCTCTCTGGCTGCTGCTTGTGTTTCAATATGAAAAGCACTCAGTTCTGCTGAAGGAAAACAATAAATTGACTGCTTGCTGACTTGAAATCAGGATTGGCTATGTAAAAATATAAACAAGGTTCTAATTAACCACTTTTTGTTCAAAGATTTGCCTTGGTCAAAGAGTGTTTTCACAAGAAGTAATTCACTGACTGAGAGCATATCTGTGCATTTAACCAATAATAATGGAAGCTGTGATGATGTGAAAGTTACCTGACTTTATTAATGACCACATGAAAGAAATATGTGACACTTTTCCTGAACTAATAGTCTTGGACACAGGAATTGTCATCTCTGGATTGTGTGCTTTCAGCTGCCCAGATAGAAGCAGGGAGGGCTGTTCAGCAGGCTGACCACTTGGCCCTTTTAATAACTGGCTCATGAAAGTCTTGCTGGATTTCAGCTGTTACATGACATCATTCTCCCTCTCAGCCAATCAGCAGCTTAGAGAATCTTGAGGTTTCCATGTAGATGAGTAAACAAACTTTTCTCAGTGTCCAGTGTCTCTAGTCCTGTGAACACACAATTTTCTTGTGAAATCCAAGAAACCTTTATTTCACCTCTTTATCCAGATCCCACACCTTTACTCCTGTTTACCTCTGTGACAATGTCAGGTTTGAAATGAAACTTCAATGTTTATTCAATTGAACAGCTTACTAACTAGGGAAGTTTCAAAGAATGTGGGATTAAGGGGAATGTACTAAATGACACGGTGGTTTGCTACTGTTGTCTTCATTCTGAAATTTCCTAGGTTGTGACTTAGAACTGAGCAGTTACTAACATACTCACTAAATGTACCTTCACAGTTTTATTGATATAATAATAGCACTACTAATGGTATTGAGTCTTTAAGAATAGGGAAAAAAGAAGCAAACCTGACAATTCCTATGAATGGTTTGGCTGAAAGCGATAAAGATCAGTGAGTGTAAAAGGAGAATTGAGGGCAAGGTATTTCTTGACAGCTGGTGCGTTAAATACTAGTGATACCAACCCTCTATTAGCAGGATTGTCTTGGCTGACCTGGCTTTATTGGCAGTTGTGTCCTAACAGTGGTCAGTGAAGAACCTTCTTGGTACTGGCTTTTGCAGTTAAAACAGAGCCTTCAGGATAGAGAAATGGTTCCATGTTTTAGACCTAGGACACAAGAGCAGCTATGTCCTCCAGACAAACTCTCTAAACATAGAATCAGTGTCAAGACTGATCATAGGTGCCAACTGAGCTGTGGGGTCTGAGGTAGCAATGTAACCACTAATTCATGGCTAGGATTCTCTGCTACATAATGAATTCCTGGAAAGCATGCCTTACAAAGTCAAACTCTGCCCTCCTGTAGTGGAAAATTTTCTCCATGTTAAGTCAGTATAAAAGTTGTCAACATATTATTTTTATTGATTATGTGGGACTTTCATATAATATACATTACACTCTTTTTCCATTGTTCCCAGGTTCAAATTCTTATCCATGTGTCACACTTTTTTCCATCCATTAAAATACATCAAGTGAAGTATATATTTTTTATATACTCATTGGAACATGATCAGAGTCTCAGTGCAAAGTCCCTTAAAGAAAACTAAATTCATCCTTGCTACACCCTGACACCACCTCCAAGAAGAAGCCATCAATACTGAAGAGGTCTATACTTCATTACCTTGATCACAGTTTTTCTTATATATTTATTTATTACGATTTGTTCACAATTCATGCAGATTGCTGCCGTCTCCCTCTTCTCCTTCCAGTCTCACACACCCTCCTTCTTCTACCTCTATACCCTTTCTCTGTTTCCCTGATATGGGAGGTTCTCCTTCACCTTCTCTCTGACCCTATTTTAACAGATCTCATCAAGGCTAGCTGCATCATCTCTCAGGCCATTCTTCTCCTTGTGAACTCAATTGCCACTACTTATGAAATTCTTCTTACATTCCCTCCTTTAGGCCCCCCAGATCTCTGAGGAGATGGAGAATTTCATAGGAAAATCCCATTTAGAGCTGGGTGTTTTAAGGTCTCTCTGTGCATAATCTTGTACTGTGGGTTTCTGCATGCAATCCAATTTGATGCAGAAGGAAGCATCTCTGTAGATCAAAGAACATGGCCATGGTCAATCAGTTGAGGGCAGAGAGCAGAATATTTTAGAAACAGCAGCCTGGGTTGCTTGAAAATTTCCATAGGATGCCCTGGCCCAACAGCTCAATTTCACTGCCACCCAGTTCCCCTAGCAGAAAACTAGTTTGGTCACATTTAGATGGCCTATTGGAACTTTTTCTAAAACTATTAGGAATCTTCTTAATAAGTAAAAACATATCATATTTGTATTATTGCATTTTACTTACTTTACCCAGGATGATTACTCCTGGTTTCATCCATTTGCCTGAAACTGTCATGAAGTCATGTTTTCAGGAGAATAATACTCCATTATGAAAATATTCCACATTTTTACCAAAGGAGATTATCAGTCCTGTTCTTTGGAGCTTGGAATTTGCTGGGACATTAATCTTTGTATTGAATAATAAACTATCAGGATGACTATGATCCTCTAGTCTAGAATCCGTTCCATCTTCTTCTCCATCTTCTTCCACTTCCTGTTGATTTGAATTACAATGTCCCCTTGAAGTTCATCTATTTACGTGATGAGTCCCATAAGGAAATGCCTGGCAAGGGTTAGGAGGTATGGCCTTGTTAGATAATATAATTCCTATTGGAGTTACATTGTAGGAGGGTGTGCTTTGAAGTTGATATGCCAATTAAAGTGACAAGACAGAGTAGAGTCTCTCACTCTAGGTCTCTGTCAATGTATATCTTTGTTTCTTTCAGTCTCAGTCTCTATTTCTGAATCAATATCTCTAGTTTTTCTCTGTTTCTCTCAGTCTCCCTCTCTCTGCCTGTCTCTTGTCATTCAGGATGAAAATCTCTCAGTTCTGCTGAAGGACTACAACAGGATGACAAGTGGCTGACATGATATCCTGGATAGTCTCTGTAAACAATTTAAGCAAAGTCCCAATTAAATGTTTTTTCATTCAAAGAGTTGCCTTGGTCAGTGAGCATTTTCCCAGTAAGCATTTCATTGACTTAGGAAATATCTGTGCAATTAACAATTAATAATGGAATCAGTGATAATGTGAAAGTCACATGTCAAGGACACATGACTTTATTAATGTCCACTTCAAAGAAATATGTGACATTATTTCTAAACTAAGAGTATTATTAACAATTGTTATCTTTGGGTTTTTAGCCTTCAGCTGCCCAGATTTAGGCATATAGGGCTGCTCTGCCTTTCTCTCAAGCATACACTTGACAATTTTAAAAACTGGCTCATGAAACTCTTACTGGCTCTTACCTGTTTCAAGACATCATTCTCTCTCTCATCCAATCAACACCTGAGAGTATCTTGACTTTTCCATGGAGATGAGTAAATAAATTTTCCTCAGTTTCCAGTATCTCTGATCTTGTGCACCTGTGACTTTTTCTTGTGAAACCCAAGAAGCCTTTATTCTCATCACTTTATCCAGATCCCACATAATTATTCCTGTTTACTTCTGTGACAATATCATGTCGAAAATCAAAATTTAATGTTTATTTAATTAGACAGCTTCCTAAGTAGGAAAGCTTCAAAGTGATTTGGAATTAAGGGGAATGTATAGAATGACAATCTGGTCTCTTACTGGGGTCTTGGATCTGAAATTTCCTAGGTTGTGACTTTGAACTGAGCAGTTACTTGCATATTCACTAAATGCACTTTCACATTCTTTTATATATAATTGGCTGACTGGGTCTAGGATTCCATGGGGTACTGATTATTTAAGAGCAGCGAAAAGAGAAGAAAACCAGACAGTTCCTGGGACTTGTTTGGCTCAAAAAGAGAAAGACATGTGAATGTAAAAGGAGAACTGAGGAGCAATAAATTATTTGACTCCTAATGATATTACACACTACAGATGCCAAACCTCTATAAGCAGGGTTTCCTTTGAGTACCTGGTTGGATTGAGAGCTGTGTCCTACTTAATGGTCAATGAGCAATCCTCCTGGTCCTGGGGTTTACAGTTAAAACTGAGCCTTCAAGATAGAGACATGATTCCATGCTATATGCCTAGGACAAAAGAGGAGCTGTGTTTCTTTCAGTGGTCCTGCATACAAACCCTCTAAACATTATGTTAGTGCCAGGACTGCTTGTTGGGATATGCTACCTGAACTCATGGGGTTTGAGGTAGCTGGGTAATCACTAGTTCGTGGTTAGGATTCTCTGGTACATAATGAGTTCCTGGAAAGCATGCCTTACAAAGTTGAACTCTGCTCTCCTTTAAAGGAATTTTTTTCCATGTTAAAGTCTTTGTAAATGTTGTGAACATGATATTTTCATTGCTTATGTGGCAATTTCATTTAATACATATTACACTCCTTTTCCATTGCTCCAAGGTTCAAATTTCTACCCATATGCCACACACACACACACTCTCTCTCTCTCTCTCACAAAACAAAACAAAACAAAACAAAACAAAACAAAAAACAATTGTTTTACTTCAATTCAACTATGTGTTGTTCATATACTCATTGGAACATGAAGAGAATCCCAGTGCCACATCCCTTAAAGTAAATTTAGTTTATCCTTACCATACACTGGCACCACTCCCAAGAAGAAGACATCAGTCCTGAAGGGCCTTGATCACAGTTTTTCTTATGTATTTATTTATTATGATTTTTTTTTCAATTTGTATCCCCTCTGTTGCACCCTCCCCTTCTTCCAATCCCACTCACCATCCTTCTACTGTAATGCCCTTTCTTTACTTCCCCGATAGGGTAGGTCCTCCTTCTCCTTCTATCTGTCCCTAGCTCATCAGGTCTCAGCAAGGCTGGCTACATTATCTTCCTCTGAGGCTTGATCCTCAGGGCATGTTCTCCTCAATTCCCTCTAATTATGACACTCTTGCAGCATCCTTTCCTGCAGGCTTCAGAGAGCTCTGAATTATTGAAAGAGGAATATTGAATGGCAGAGAAACATTAAAGAAATGCACAACTTCATTAGCTCTTGGAAAATGTAAATCAAAAGGACTCAGAGATTTCACCTTACACCCATCAGAATGGCCAAGGTCAAAAACTCAAGCGACAACACATGCTGGAGAGGTTGGGACAAAAGGGAGCCCTCCTCCACTGTTTGTCAGAATGTAAACTTATACCACCACTCTGGAAATCAATCTGGTGCTGTTTGAGAAACCTAGGAATAGTGTTTCCTCAAGAACCAGCTATACCGCTCCTAGGCATATATCCAAAAGAGGCTCAAGTACACAATAAGAATATTTGCTCAAACATGTTTGTAACAGCTCTATTTTTAATAGCCAGAATATGAAAACACCCTAATGCCCCCCAAGTGAAGAATGGATACAGAAATTGTGGAATATTAATCAGCAATAAAAAGCAAGGAAATAGTGAATTTTGCAGGTAAATCATGGGACCTGGAAAAGATCATCCTGAGTGAGCTACACAGAAGCAGAAAGATACACATGGTGTATTCTCACTCATAGACATATACAATATAAGATGAACCTACTAAAATCTGTACACCTAAAGAAACTGATAAAGAAGGAGGACTCTGGCTAAAACGCTGAATCCCCATACCTAAAGGCAAAGAGGATGGACATCAGAAGAAGGAGAAAACAGTCAACAAGTTAGGAGCCTACCAAAGAGGACCTCTGAAAGGCTTTGCCCTGCACACCTATCAAAGCAGATGCAAAGACTTATGGCCAAATGTTGGGCAGAATGCATGAAATCTAATGAAAGAAGTGGGAAATAGTAAGATTTGAAGAAGAAAAGATCTCCAGAAGGAGAAGAACAGAACTAAAATATCTGTGCACAGGTATCTTTCCTGAGACTCATACTCCAACCAAGTACTATGCATGGTGATAACCTAAAACCCCTGCACAGATGTTGCCCATGGCAGTTCAGTGTCCAAGTAAATTCTATATTATTGGGAAGATGCAATGTCTTGGACGTGAACTGATTTTTCTGCTCTTTGATTACCTCACCCTGATGGGTGAGCAGCCTTACCAGGCAACAAAGGAAGACAATGCAGCCACTTTTGATGAGATCTGATAGACTACAATGAGAAATAATGAGAGGAAGATCTCTGCTATCAGTGTACTTGGGCTGGCTCCAATGCATGGACAAGTGGGGGGAATATGAGAATCAGAGGGAAGAGGGGTTATGGGGTATACAAGTTGAATTAAGGGTAATTGATAAAAACTAAAATAAAAATATTAAAAAATATAATTCCTTTTGGAGATATATTATAGGAGGGTATACTTTGAGGTTGATAAAGCAATGAAAGTGTCCAAAGAGATGGAGTCTCTGTCTCTCAGTCTCTGTCACTTTGTATCTTTGTTTCAGTTGGTCTTGGTCTCTCTATCTCTGAATCTGTCCCTCTACCTCTTTCTTTCTCTCTGTATCTTTCAGTCTCCCTTTCTCTGCTTGCCGCTTGTGGTACAGTATAAAAAGCTCTTAGCTCTGCTGAAGGAGTACAACAAGATGACTGCTTGCTGACATGACAACCTGGATGGTCTGTCTAAAATTATAAGCAAGGTCCCAATTGAGTACCTTATATTCAAAGTTGTCTTGGTCAGGGAGCATTTTCCCAGTAATTATTTCCATGACAGAAAATATATCTATGCATTTAACAAATTATAGTGGATTCTGTGATAATGTAAATGTCACATGTCCAGGACAGGTGACTTTATTAACTACAACTTGAAAGAAATATGTGACAATTTTCCTGAACTAAGACTCTTAGACAGCAACTGTCATCTCTGGGTTGTGTGCTTTCAGCTGCCCATATTGAGAAATCTAGAGCTGCTCAGCCTTTCTCTCAAGCAGGCTGTCTACTTGGCACTTTTAATAACAGACTACTGAAATTCTTGCTGGCTTTCACTTGTTGCATGACATTAATCTCCCTCTCAGGCAATCAACACCTGAGAAAATCTTGAGCTTTCCATGGAGATGAGTAATCAAACTTTCCACATTCTCCAGTATATCTGATCAGGTGCATATGTGACTTTTTGTTGTGAAACCTACCAAGCCTTTATCTCATCCCTTTATCCAGATCTCACAACTTTACTCCTGTTTACCTTTGTGACAATATCAGGTAGAAAATGAAACTTTAATGTTTATTTAATATGAAAGCTTCCTAAGTAAAGATGTTTCAAAGTGATGTGGGATTAAGGACAATGTACCAAATGACAAGGTGGTCGGTCTCCTACTATGGTCTTTGATCTGAAATTAAATAGGTTGTAACTTTGAACTAAGCAGTTACTCGTGTACACATTAAATGTATCTTCACATTCTTATATCTTATTGATATAATAGGCTAGTGGTGTCTAGGGTTCCCTTGGGTATTGAGTCTTTAAGAGTAGAGAAAAAAGAAGGAAACTAGACAATTCCTGGGACTGGTTTGGATCAAACCAAGAAAGATCGGTGAGCATAATACAAGAATTGAAGGGCAATAAAATACTTGACAGCTGGTGCTGTTTCACACTTGTGTTGCTAACCTGCTATGAGCAGGTTTCCCTTGGCTGAGCTGGCTGTATCAGCATCTCTGTCCTACTCAGTGGTCAGTGAGCAAGCCTCCTGGTCCTGTGGTTTAAAGTAAAAAATGGTCATTCAGGAGAGTGAAATGTGTCCCTGTTATATGCCTAGGACACAAAATCTGCTGTGTTTCCAGCTGTGGTCCTAGAGACAAGCCCTCTAAATGTAGTGTTAGTGCCAGGACTGATTGTTCAGAGATGCCACCTAAACTCATGGTGTTTGAGGTAGCTGGGTAACCACTAGTTCATGACTAGGATTCCCTGCTACATAATGAGTTCCTGGAAAGCATGCCTTAAAAAGTCAAACTTGCCATATTTTAGTGGAATCTCTTAATCATGTTAAAAGTCATTGGAAAAGTTGTCTATATATTATTTTCATTGATTATGTGGGAATTTCATATAATATAAATTATACTACTTCTTCATTGCTCTCAGATTCAAATTTATAACCATGTATAACGGTAAAAATATTTTTTTTAAATACATCAATTCAAGTATATGTTTTTTATTAACACATTGTAAAATTATTAGAATGTCAGTGCCAATTCCCTTAAAGAAAACTTTGTTTATCCTTGCCACACCCTGGAACCACCCCCAAGAAGAAGCTACTGGTCCTGAAGAGCTGTATATTTCACTCCCTTAATCACAGTTTTTCTTATGCATTCATTTATTACTATTTTTTCACATTGTATCCCCTCTGCTCCCCCCTTTCTCTTCTCCTTCCAGTCCAATCTACCCTCTCCTCCTACCCCTCTACCTTTTCTAAAATTCCCCTTATAGGGGAAATCCTCCTCCCCATTCTAACTGACCCTAGCTTATTAGGTGTCATCAAGGCTGGCTGCATCATCTACCTCATTATTCAGATTCTCAGTGTATTGTTCTCCATGTGTCCTCAATTTTCTCTATTTATGACATTCTTCCTGCCTCCTCTCCTGCAGGCTTCCCAGAGCTCTAAGGGGAGGGAAAATTCCATAAGGAAATCACATTTAGATCTGTGTGTTATAAGGTATTTCTGTGCATAATATAGGACTGTGGGTCTCTGTATGCAATCCCATTTGTTTCAGAAGAAAGCATCTCCATAGATACACAAACATTGCCCTGATCAATCATTTGTGGGCAGGGAGTAACATATTTAAATAACAACAGCTTGTGTTTCTTGTAATTTTCCACAGGAATCTCAGGCCCAAGAACTCCATTCACTGCCACCCAATATCACTAGTGAATGAGTGGTTTGGTCACAACAGATATCTTTAGTGAAACTTTATCCCTCGCTATTAGGAGGCCTCCTTATAAGTGATTACATACCATATTTTTCTTTTTGCATTTTAGTAACTTCACCAATGATGACTTTTCCTAGTTACATCCATTTGTCTGAAAATATCATGATGTCATTTTCTTAGCTGAATAATAATCTATTATAGATATATTCCACATTTTCTCCAAAGGAGATTTTCACTCCTGTTTTGAAAAACTATGAAGTAGCTGGAACTTTAATCATTGTATTGAATGACAAACTATCAGGATAAGTATTTTCTTTAGCCTAGAAGTCCTTCCATCTTCTTCAAACTCCTGGTGATTTGAACTGCAATGTTCATTTGAAACTCATATTTTTACATGTCTAATCCCCAAAGAGAAAATATTTGGGGAAGGTTAGGAGGTATGTCCTTGTTAGATAATGTAATTCCTATTGGAGTTTTATTATAGGAGGTTTTGTTTTGAGGTTGATATGCCAATGAAAGTGACCAGATAAAATGGAGTCTCTGTCTTTCAGTCTCTGTCACTTCATTTGTTTCTGTTGGTATTGGTCTGTCTATTTCTCAATCTGTCTAGCTATTTCTCTATGTCTCCATGTCTCCCTCTCTCTTTCTACCTCTTGTGGTTTATAACAAATAGCTCTCAGTTATGTTGAATGATTACAACATAACTGTTGTAATGAGTGAGTGCTTACTGATGTGAAATCCTGGATGGTCTCTGTAAAAATATAAACAAGGTCACAATTGTATGCAGTTTTTCAAAGTTTTGCTTTGACAATGGAGCATTTTTCCAAAAAGTAATTCACTGACTGAGGAAATATCTATGCATTTAAAAAAAAAATAAAGTAATCTGTGATATACTGAAACTCACATGTCAAGGACATGTGACTTTATGAATGGCCACTTGAGTCTCTTTCTCTTGGTTTTTGTCACTTTATATCTTTGTTTCTGTAGCTCACAGTCTCTCTATTTCTGAATCTCTATCTCTTGTTCTTTCAAGCTCTGTCTGCCATTGTGGTTCAGTTTGTAAAGCTAAAGAAAGAGAATTTAAGGCCAATCTCGCTTAAGAACATTGATGCAAAAATACTTAACAAAATACTCGCAAACCAAATACAAGAACACATCAAAGATATTATCCACTATGACCAAGTAGGCTTCATCAAAGATATGCAGGGGTGGTTCAATATACAGAAATCCATCAATGTGATCCACCATATTAACAAACTGAAAGAAAAAGACCACATGATAATCTACCTACATGCTGAAAAACATTTGACAAAATCCAACATCCATTCATGTTTAAAGTATTAGAGAGATCAGGGATACAAGGCACATATCTAAACATAGTAAAGGCGATATACAGCAAGCCTATAGCCAACATCAAACTGAATGGAGAGAAACTTGAAGCAATCCCACCGAAATCAGGGACAAGACAAGGCTGCCCACTCTCTCCATATCTCTTCAGCATAGTGCTGGAAGTCCTTGCTAGACCAATAAGACAGTTGAAAAAGATCAAGGGGATACAGATGGGAAAGGAAGAAGTCAAAATATCACTATTTACAGATGATATGATAGTATACATGAGTAACCCCAAAAACTCTACCAGGGAACTGCTACAGCTGATAAACACTTTCAGCAAAGTGGCCGGATACAAAATTAACTCAAAAAAAAAAAAAAATCAGTAACACTCCTGTATACAAAAGACAAAAGGGCTGAGAAAAAAATTAGAGAAACAACACCCTTCACTATAGCCACAAATGACATAAAGTACCTTGGTTTAACCGTAACCAAGCAAGTCAAAGACTTGTATGAAAAAAAATTCAAGTCTCTGAAGAAAGAATTAGAAGAAGATATGAGAAGATGGAAAGATCTCCCATGCTCATGGCTTGGCAGGATTAACATAGTAAAAATGGCCATCTTACCAAAAGCAATCTACAGATTTAATGCAATTCCCATCAAAATGCCCACACAATTCTTTACAGACCTAGAAAGAAAAATTCTCAACTCCGTATGGAATAACAAGAAACCAAGAATTGCTAAAACAATCCTCTACAATAAAAGATCTTCTGGAGGTATCTCCATCCCTGATCTCAAGGTGTACTATAGAGCAACAGTTATAAAAAACTGCATGATACTGACATAGAAACAGAATGGTGGATCAATGGAACTGAACAGAAGACCCAGAAATAAACCCACACACTTATGGACACCTGATTTTGACAAAGATTCCAAAACCATTCAATGGAAAAAATGGCGCTGGTCCAACTGGATGTCTACATGTAGAAAAATGAAAATAGATGCATACTTATCACCCTGCATAAAACTGAAGTCCAAGTGGATCAAAGACCTCAACATAAAACCAGACACATTAAATTGGCTTGAAAAAAAAAAAGTGGGGAATACCCTAGAACTCATTGGTAGACGAGAAAACTTCCTGAACAGAACACCAACTGCACAGGGTCTAAGAGCAACAATCAATAAATAGGACCTCATGAAATTGAAAAGCTTCTCTAAAGCAAAGGACACAGTCATCAAAACAAAGCAACTGCCTATAGATTGGGAAAAAATCATCAACAACCCTTTATCTGACAGAGGACTCATATCCAGTATATATAAAGAACTAAAGAAGCTGAAAAGCAGAAAACCAAGTAATCCACTTAAAAAATGGGGAATAGAGCTAAACAGAGAATTCTCTGTAGAGGAATATCAAATGGCAGAGAAGCACTTAAAGAAATGCTCAACCACATTAGCTATTAGGGAAATGCAAATCAAAACAAACCCTGAGATTTCACCTTACACCCATGAGAATGGCCAAGATCAAAAACTCAACTGACAACACATGCTGGAGAGGTTGTGGAGAAAGGGAAACCCTCCTCCACTACTGGTGGGAATGTAAACTTGTACAACAGTGCTGGAAATCAATCTGGTGCTTTCTCAGACAACTAGGAATAGAGCTTCCTCAAGATCAAGCCATACCACTCCTAGGCATATCCCCAAAAGAGGCTCAAGTTCACAAAAAGGACATTTGCTCAACCATGTTTGTAGCAGCTTTATTTGTAATAGGCAAAAGCTGGAAACAGCCCAGATGCCCCTCAACTGAAGAATGGATGCAGAAACTGTGGTACATCTATACAATGGAGTATTACTCAGCAATGAAAAATAAGGAAATCATGAAATTTGCTGGTAAATGGTGGGATCTAGAAAGGGTCATCCTAAGTGAGTTGTCCCAGAAGCAAAAAGACACACATAGTATGTACTCACTCATATAATCACAACATAGAATAAACCCACTAAAATCTGTACATCTAAACATACTAAGCAAAAGTGAAGACCCTTACTAAAATGATCAGTCCCCATCTTGAAAGGCAAAGAGGATGGACATCAGAAGAAGAAGAAAACAGGAAACAACCTAGGAACCTGCTACAGATGGCCTCTGAAAGCCAGAAAAAGAAAACTGGAAACAACCTTGGAACCTGCCTCAGAGGGCTTCTGAATGCCTCTGTCATGCAGACTGTGAAAGCAGATGCTGAGCCTGATGGCCAACTGATGGGCAGAGTAAATGGAATTTCATGTAAGAAGTGGGAAATAGTAAGAGCTTGAGAGGACAGGAACTCCACAAGGAGAGCAACAGAACAAGAAAATTTGAACACAGGGAACTTCCCAGAGACTCATACTCTAACCAAGGACTATTCATGGAGATAACCTAGAACCCTGACAATGCAGCCACTTCTGATGAGAACTGATAGACTAAGATCAGAAAGAAGGAGAAGAGGACCTCCCCTATCATTGGACTTGGGGAGCGGCATAGATGCAGGAAGTGGGTAGGGTGAGTTCAGGAGGGGAGAAGGGAGTGGCTTGTGGGGGATACAAAATGAATAAAGTATAATTAATAAAAGTAAAATAAAAAAAATGAAAATAAATAAATAAATAAATTCAGTAGAAGAAAAAAAAGCTCTCAGTTCTACTGAAGAACTACAATAGGATGACTGCTTGCTGACATGACATCTTAGATGTCTCTGTAAAAGTATAAGGTCACAAACACTTTTTTACAAAGACTTTCCTTTATCAGGGAGCATTTTCACTGTAAGTAGTTCTCTGTCTGAGGACATATCTGAGCATTTAACAAATATAATAGAATCTGTCATAATGTGAAAGTCACAGGTCTTGGACACATGACTTTATTAATGGCCACTTGAAAGCAATATGTGACACTTTTCCTGAACTAGGATACTTGGAACTTGGACACAGGAAAACTCATCTCTGTGTTGTGTGCTTTAGACTGTCAGATAGAGGTAGGTAGGGCTGACCACCCTATGACTCCAGCAGGCTCTCCACTTTGCCGTTTTAATAACTGGCTCCTGAAACTCTTACTTGCTTTCACCTATATCCTGACATCATACTCCTTTTCAGCCAATCAGCACCTGAGAGAATCATTTCTATGAAGAGGAGAAAACAATCATTCCTCGGTGTCCTATATCTCTGATACTGTATACATTTGACTTTTTCTTGTGAAACTGAACAAGCCTTTATCTCATCCCTTTAGCCAGATCTTGCACCTTTACTCCTGTTTATCTCTGTGACAATTTCAGGTAGAAAATGAAAATTTAATGTTTAATTGGACAGCTTCCTAAGTAGGGATGCCTCAAACATTCTATTAACATTAACATTCTATTAACATTCTATTAAGTAGAATGTACCCAATGACAAAGTGGTCTCCTACTGCAGTCTTGAATCTGATATTTCCTTAGTTGTGACTTTGAACTGAGCAGTTACTCATGTTCTCACTAAATGTACCTTCATATTCTTACTGATAAAATAGGCTGGAAGGATCTAAGGTTCCCACGGGTATTGAGGCTTTAAGAGCAGGGAAAAGAGAAGGAGACCAAACAATTCCTGGGACTGGTTTGGCTGAAACAGGGAAAGATTGATGAATGTAAAAGGAGAACTGAAGGCAATAAACTATTTGACAGATGTTGCTCCTAATAAGTAAATTTATACCATATTTTCTGTCTGCATTTTAGTTTCTTCACACAGGATGATTTTTCCTGGATCCATGCATTTGCCTGAAAATGTCATGATGTCATTTTCTTACTTGAATAATTCTCCACTATGGAAATAGTCCACATTTTCCCAAAGGAGATTGTCAGGCCTGTTCTTTAGTTTTTGGAAGATATTGGAACTTTAATCATTGTATTGAATGGCAAAATGTTAGAATAACTGTCTTCTTCCCCTTACTAGTGTTTTGAATTGGAATGTCCACTTGAAGCCCATCTATTTACATGTAGAGTCACCAGTGAGGAAATATGTGGGATGGGTCAGGAATTAAGGCATTGATAGATAATATAATTCCTTTTGTATCCCTAATTTCTTTTTCAGCCTGTTTGCTTCTTCTTCTGATGTCCATTCTCTTTGCCTTTTGGGATGGAGATTGAGCATTTCTCTGAGTCCTCGCTATTGATTAGAAACTTTAGATGTACAGATTTTAGTAGGTCTATCCTATATTATATGTGTATATAAGTGAGTATATTCTGTGTGTGTCTTTCTGCTCCTGGGACAGCTCACTCAAGATGATTGGGAAAGAATCTTACCAACCCTCTATGTGATAAAGGGTTATTATCCACTATATATAAAGAACTAAAGTTGAAAAGCAACATATCAATTAATCCAATTAAAAAATGGGGAACAGAGCTAAAGAGAGAATTCTATATAGAGAAATATTGAATGGCAGAGAAACACTGAAAAAAATGGTAAGCATTATTAGCCATCAGGGAGATGCAAATCAAAATGACCCTGAGATTTCACCTCACATTCATCAGAAAGGTGAAGTTCAGAACCTCAAGTGACAACACATGCTGGAGAAATTATGGACAAACAGATACCCTCCTTCACTGCTGGTGGGAATATATACTTTTACAGTCACTCTGGAAATCAATATGGTGCATTGTCAGACAAGGAGGAATCGAGTTATACCACTGGATATAGATCCAGTTATATATACTCCTCCTAGGCATGTATTGAAAAGAAGCTAAAGTACACAATAAGGACATTTATTCAAACATATTTATAACAGCTTTATTTCTAATAGCCAGAACCTGGAAACAACCCAGTTGCCCCCCAAATTAAGAATGGATACAGATATTGTGTTACATCTACATAATGGAATATTCCTCAGCAATAATTAAAAAAAAAATGGAAACATAATGGTGGATCAATGGAATAGAAGACCAAGAAATAAACCCACACACTTATGGACACCTGATCTTTGACAAAGCTCCAAAACCATACAATGGAAAAAAAGATAGCATCTTCAACAAACGGTGCTGGTCCAACTGGATGTCTACATGTAGAAAAATGAAAATAGATCCATACTCATCACCCTGAACAAAACTGAAGTCCAAGTGGATCAAAGACCTCAACATAAAACCAGACACATTAAGTGGACTAGAAAAAAAAAAGTGGAGAATACCCTAGAACTCATTCGTACAGGAGAAAACTTCCTGAACAGAACACCAACAGCACAGGCTCTAAGAGCAACAATCAATAAATGGGACCTCATGAAACTGAAAAGCTTCTGCAAAGCAAAGGATACCATCATCAAAACAAAGCAACTGACTACAGATTGGGAAAAAATCATTACCAACCCTTTTTCTGACAGAGGACTCATATCCAGTATATATAAAGAACTAAAGAAGCTGAAAAGCAGCAAACCAAGTAATCCACTTAAAAAATGGGGAACAGAGCTAAACAGAGAATTCTCTGTAGAGGAATAACGAATGGCAGAGAAGCACTTAAAGAAATGCTCAACCTCATTAGCCATTAGGGAAATGCAAATCAAAACAACCCTGAGATTTCACCTTACACCCATCAGAATGGCCAAGATAAAAAACAAGGGAATCATGAAATTTGCTGGTAACTGGTGGGAACTGGAAAAGCTCATCCTGAGGGAGCTATCACAGAAGCAGATAGACACACACTGTATATACTCACTCATATACACATATAATATAGGATAAATCTACTAAAATCTCTAGACATAAAGAAACAAATCAAGTGGGAGGACTCTAGCTAAAATGTTCAATCCCCTTTCTGAAAGGCAAAGAGTATGGATATCAGAAGAAGAAGAAAATAGGAAACAATCTAGGAGCCTGCCACAGAGGTCCTCTGAAAGTCTCTGCCTTGCAGACTATCAAATTGATGCTGAGACTTATGACCAACTGTTGGGCAGAGTGCAAGGAATCTAATGAAAGAAGTGGGAAATAGTAAGATTTGGAGAGGACAGGATCTCCAGAAGAAGAGAACCAAAAAATTTGAGCACAGGGTCCATTCCTTGGGCCCATACTCCAAACAAGAACTATGCATGGAGATAACCTAGAACCCTTTCACAGATGTAGCCCATGGCAGTTCATTGTCCAAGTTTATTCCATAGTAATGAGAACAGGGACTGCCTCTGACATGAACTGATTAACCTACTCTGTGATCACCTCCCCCTGAGGGGGGAGCAGCCTTACCAGGCCATAGAAGATGACAATGCAGACACTCCTGTTGAGATCTGATAGACTAGGTTCAGAAGCAAGGAGAGGAAGACCTCCTGCATTAATAGACTTGAGCAGGGGCATGTGTGGCAATAGGGGAGGGAAAGAGGGATTGGGAGGTGTTGAGGGAGTAGTTTATGTGGGGAGACAAAGTTAATAAAGTGTAATTTATAAAAAATAAAAGAAAAAAAAAAGAAGTATGTGACACTTTTCCTGAACTAAGTGCATTGGACACAGGATCTGTCATCTCTGGGTTGTGTGCTTTCAGCTGCCCAGATTGAGGCATGTACAGCTGCTCAGACTTTTTCTTAAGAACACTGTCCATTTGGCCCTTTTAATAACTGGCTCCTGAATCTTTTACTGGCTTTCACCTTTTGCATGACATCACTCTACATCTAAGCTAATCAGCAACTGAGAGATTCTGGAGGTTTCCATAGAGATGAATAAAGAAACTTTCCTCAATGTCCAGTATCTCTGATCCTGTGCACATCTACCTTTTTTCTTGTGAAACCCAACAGGCCTTCATCTCATCCTTTTATTTATATCACACACCTTTATTGCTGCTATCCTCTATGACAATGTCAAGTTGGAAATGAAACTTTAATGTTTATTTAATTGGAGTTCTTCCTAAGTAGGGAAGCTTCAAAGAGATGTGGGATTAAGGGGAATGTACCCAGGAGCAAGGTGGTCTCCTACTGTGCTCTTGGATCTGACATTTCCTAGGTTGTGACTTTGAACTGAGTAGTTACTCACATACTCATTAAACGTACCTTCATGTTCTAACTGATACAATGGGCTGGCAAGTCAAGGTTTCTCTGGTGTATTGAGACTTTAAGAACAGGGGAAGTATTATGAGAAGCCTTAACCCCCTCGTTGGAACATCCTGCATCAGTTC
Organism: Meriones unguiculatus; assembly: GCF_030254825.1. Lineage (NCBI taxonomy): Eukaryota > Metazoa > Chordata > Mammalia > Rodentia > Muridae > Meriones > Meriones unguiculatus. The sequence continues at coordinate 3,015,644 of NW_026843713.1, forward strand.
TAGAACTAGCAGTGGTGGTGTCTGAGGTCTGAGTAGGTTCAGGAGACCATTGCCCCCAGGGGCGAGACGTGCTCCCTGCCAATTGAATAACTTCATGTTTTCCTCCACTTTTGAAAGTCATTTAAGGTTCTTAAATTATTTTTTCCCTTTTTTTAAAATTTTTCATCAATTACACTTTATTCATTCTGCATCCCCCCATAAGCCCCTCCCTCCTCCCCTCCCAATCACACCCTCCCTCCTCCCTCTGCTTGCATGCCACTCCCCAAGTCCACCTCATGCAGGAGCAAATTGATACCCTATGGCAAATCGCTCAACTTGGCTGTCAATGAAAATATGCTGGACTTTGAGTCACTAGCATATAACATGAGAATATTTCCTGTGCTGCAAACTGTCTAAACAATTGTCTAGCTATATTTTAGGTAATTGGACTGGAGAATTCGATACTACGATGGAGCAGCTGAGAGTGGCCATTGTCACAGTAAATTCTACCAGAGGGGACGCAGGACTAGCCACAGGATTATCATCATGGATTGCTGCAGCCATGAATCATCTGAAGGAATGGGTAGGCATGGTAGCATTAGCAGGCCTTCTGGTTTTGGTCTCCTTAGTTTGCCTGTGGTATATATGCAAGATTAGATTGTCACAACAGCATAATGCAGCCATGACCATTCAGGCCTTTGCAGTCATTGAAGCAGGACAGTCTCCCCAAGCATGGTTGGTTACCATAAAAAGCCAAAATGTTACGCTCAGGATGCGAGGCTAAGCACTGCACTCAGGGTCAGCCGCTTTGGACCCAGAGAAGAGCATGTCTGATTGTATTTTCATTTTCAACCTGGGTTGATGCCGCAGGTCCTGCCTCTGAGAAAAAGGTATCGGATGGGTCTGATGCTCTTTGGGTGGATGACACCTACATGAACATCAGTACAACGTCCCAATTTATTTCTAATATCAGAGATCAGACCTCTACTCTTGCCTGGTTGACTGGTTTCTGCCTTCCACCTTCCCGATGGTGAGTGCTCTCTGTCACAAAGAATTCCACATTTGGCTAAGGCTGAGGATCTGGCTTGCTTCCATGTATGTGGACCTATCTGCATTGCCAACGTGGCACGCTGGGGTTGGCTACCCAGAGGCTATTTAAGCTGTGGGCTGGCTTTCCCCAGGGTCAGATGATTGTTCAAGGTTCCTGAATAAACTGCATTGAAAAAAAAAAAAAAAAAGAACAGGGGAAGGAGAAGAAAGCAAGACAATTCCTTGGACTGCTTCAGCTGAAACAGAGAAAAATTGCTGTATGTTAAAGGAGTAGTTTTTCAATTTTGTGGAATAGTTTAGAAAGAAATGGAGTTAGCACTTCTTTGAAAGTCTGGTAGAATTCTGCACTGAATCCATCTGGCCCAGGGCTTTTTTTTTTGTAAGGGAGACTGTTGAAGACTGCTTATTTCATTGTGTGATATAGGACTATTCATTTTTTCTGCCTGATCTTGACTTAATTTTGATAGATTGACTCTATCATGAAAATTTTCCATATCTTTTAGATTTTCGAATTTGTGGCCTAAAGTCTTTTAGTATGACCTAATGACCTAATGATTGTTTGGATTTCCTCACTGTCTTTAGTTATGTCCCTCTTTTCATTAATGGTTTTGCTGATTTGGATAGTTTCTCTCTGCCTTTTAGTTATTTTGGCTAAATGTTTGTCTATCTTGTTGATTTTCTCAAAGAACCAGCTCTTGCTTTAATGGATTCATTGAATAGTTTTATTTGTTTCTAATTGATTGATTTCCACCCTGAGTTTTATTATTTACAGCTGTCTGCTCCTCTTGGGTATTTCTATATCTCTTCTTCTTCTTCTTCTTCTTCTTCTTCTTCTTCTTCTTCTTCTTCTTCTTCTTCTTCTTCTTCTTCTTCTTCTTCTTCTTCTTTTTCTTCTTCTTCTTCTTCTTCTTCTTCTTCTTCTTCTTCTTCTTCTTCTTCTTCTTCTTCTTCTTTTTCTTCTTCTTCTTCTTCTTCTTCTTCTTCTTCTTCTTCTTCTTCTTCTTCTTCTTCTTCTTCTTTAGGGATTTCAGTTGGGCCATTAAGTTGTTTGTATGTTATGTCACAAATTTCTTCTTGAAGGCACTTAGCGCTATGAATTTTCCTATGAGCACTGCTTTCATTGTGTCCCATAAATTAGGGTATGTTGTATTTTCATTTTCATTGAATTTTTGGAAGTCCTTAGTTTCCTTCTTTATTTATTCTTTAACTCAGCTGTCATTGAGTAGCAAGTTGTTTAGTTTCCATGTGCTTATAGGCTTTTTTCTAATTCCATTTTTTTGAGGTCCTGCTTTAGTTCATGGTGGTCAAACTGAAAACAGGGAATATTTCAATCTTCTTGTATCTGTTGTGGTTTGATTTGTGACCAACTATATGGCCTATTTTGGAGAAGGTTCCATGAGGTGTTGAAAAGAAGGTATATTCTTTTGAGTTTGGTTAGAAAGTTCTTTAGGCATCTATTACATCCATTTTATTTAGGACTCTCTAAGTGCCTTTATTTCCTTATTTGGCTTCTGTCTAGATGATCTGTCCCTTGGTAAAAGTTGGGTGTTTAAGTCTCCCACTATTAAGGTGTTGTGATTGGTATGTGATTTATGTTTTAATAATGTTTCACTTATGAATGTAGGTGCTCCATTCCTGGTTGGAATGTAAACTGGTACAACCACTTTGTAAATCAATCTGGCTCTTTCTCAGACAATTAGGAATAATGCTTCCACAAGACCAAGCTAAACTACTTCTAGGCATATACCCAAAAATTCTTTTCAAGTACACAAGGACATTTGCTCAACCATGTTTGTAGCATCTTCATTTGTAATAGCCAGAACTTGGAAAAAACCTAGATGTCCATCAATGGAGGGAGGATACAGAAACTGTGATTTTTTTTTTTCACAATGGGATAGTACTCAGCAATCAAAACTGAGGAAATCATGAAATTTGCAGGCAAAGGGTTGGATCTAGCAAAGATCATTCTGAGTGAGGCATCCCAGAATGAGAAAGACACATATGGTATATAGTCACTTTATAGACCTATAAGATATGGTAAACATAATGAAATCTATACACCTAAATAAGATAAACAAGAAAGAGGACCCAGGGTACAATGATCAATCCTCACTGAGAAAGACAAATTGGATGTACATTGGACATAGGGGAAAACAAGTAACAGGACAGGAGCCTACCACAGAGGGCCTCTGAAAGACTCTACCTTGCATTGTATCAAAGCAGATACTAAGACTCATAACCAAACCTTTGGCAGAGTGCAGGGAATCATATGAAAAAAGGGGGAGTTAGTATGATGTGGAAATGATAGGAGTTCCACAAGGACCAAATATGTCTGGGCATATGTGTCTTTTCTGAGACTGATAATACTCCACCAACAACCATGTATGGATATAACCTAGAACTTTTGCTCAGATGTAGCCCTTGGTACTTCAGTAACCAATTGGTTTCCCATAGTAAGAGAAAGAGCATCTATTTTTGAAAGGAACAAGATGGCAGGCTCTTTGATCTCCCCACCCTCCCAAGGTAGGAGCAGTCCTGCTAGGTCACAGAGGTGGACTTTGCAGCCAGTCCTGAAGATACCTGATAAAACAGGGTCAGAAGAAAGGGCATAAGGGCTTAACCATTCAGAGGAGGTGAGGGAAAGACAGTGGGGTTGGAGGGAATAATGGAGCAGGATATAATTGGGATACAGAGTTAATATAAAGCAAGTAATAATAAAAATTAAAAAAAAAGATTTTAAAGAGTACTGAGGAGCAATAAACTATTTGACAGATGGTGCTGTTCCACAATAGTGTTGCCAAAACTGTATGAGCAAGGTTGAACCAGATGCTGTGTCCTACTCAGTGGTCAATGAAAAATCCTCCTGTTTCTGGGGTTTACAGTTAAAACTGGGCCTTCAGTAGAGATACAATAATCCATGTTAAATGCCTAGGACATAAGAGCAACTGTGTTTCCTGCTGTAGTCCTCCAGACAAACACTCTTACTGATGTGACATCATAGATGGTCTCTGTAAAAATATAAGCAAGGTCCCAATTAAACCCTTTTTGTTAAAATAGTTGTCTTGTTCAGGAAGCATTTTCACAGTATGCAATTTACTGACTGAGGACATATCTGTGCATTTAACAAATAATGGAATCTGTGATAAGGAACAAGCAACTTTATTAATGAACACTTGAAAGAAATATGTGACAATTTTTTTTTTGAAATAAGACTCTTGGACACTGGAACTGTCATTTGTGTTTCCTGTACATTCAGCTGACCAAATTGAGGCATGTAGGGCTGCTCATCCTTTCTCACAAGCATGCTGTCCACTTGACCTCACTAATGACTGGCTCCTGAAACTCTTACCTGCTTTCACCTGTTTCTTAACATCATTCTCTGTCTCAGCCAATCAGCACCTGAGAGAAACCAGAGGTTTTTTGGAGATGAGTAAACAAATTTTCTGCAGTGTCCAGTATCTCTGATTCTGTGCACATGTGACTTTTCTTGTGAGAGGCAACAAGCCTTTATCTCACTCTTTATGCAGTTCCCACACCTTTACTGCTTTTTACCACTGTGACAATGTCAGGTAGGAAAATGAAATGTTTATTTAATTGGACACCTTCCTAAGTAGGGAAGCTTCAAAGTGATGTGGGAATAAAGGGAATGTACTGAATGACAAGGTGGTCTCAGTTTGAATCCCCACTGCTGCTCTCTCCTTCTTCACCTTCCAGTCCCATCCAGTATCCTTCTTCTACCCTTATGTCCTTTCTCTAATTCACTAATAGTGGGGGTCCTTCTTGCCATTCTTTCTGACCATAGCTTATCAGGTTTCATCAAGTCAGGCTGTATCATCTTCCTGTGAGCTGATTCACAGGGCATTGTTGTCCTTTGTCCTCAATTCCTCCTACTTAAGACAGTATTCCTGCCTTCTCCTGCAGGCTTCCCACAGCTCTGAGGGAAAAGAGAATTTCATAGGAAATCCCATTTAGTGCTGAGTGTTTTAAGGTCTGTCTCTGCATAATATTGGACTGTGGGACTCTCTATGCAATCCCATTTGATGCAGACGGAGGCATCTTTGTGGATACAAGAACATAGCACTGATTAATCAGTTGAGGTTTTTTTCTGGTGAAACCCAAGCATCCTTTATCTCATCCCTTTATCCAGATCCCACAACTTTACACCTGTTATGTCTGTGACAATGTCAGGTAGGAAATACAAATTTACTGTTTATTTTATTGGAAAGCTTCCTAAGTAGGCAAGCTTCAAAGTGATTGGGATAAAGGGGAAGGTACCGAATGACAAGGTGGTCTCCTACTGTGGTCTTGGATCTGAAATTTCCTAGGTTGTGACTTTGAACTGAGCAGTTACTCATGTACTCACTAAATGTACCTTCACAACCTTTTTGATATGGTTATGAAGGCAGGCAGTGTCTATGGTTACCTTGGGTATTGAGTCTTTAAGAAAAAGGAAAATAGAAAGACACCATACAATTCCAAGGACAGACTCTGAGAAATGGAACTTAGATGGCATACACATTTGCCAAAGCCAGGAGGCAGATTTGCAATTACCAGACCCTTTCAGAAACCAGACAATTTCTAGGATTGGTTTGGCTCAATCAGAAACCAGTCAGTGTAAAAGGAGAAATGAGGGGAAATGAAATATTTGACAGCTGGTTCTGCTCCACACTCCTGTTGCCAAACCTCTATGAGCAGGGTTGCCTTGGCTGACCATGGTGGATGGGCAGCTATGTCCTACTCAGAAGTCAGTGAGGTACCCTCTTGTTCTGGCATTTCCATATAAAACTGGGCCTTCAGGAGAGTGAAATGTGTCAGTGTTATATGCCTAGGAAAAAAGAGCAGCTGTGATTCTTCTTGTGGTCCTCCAGACAAACACTCTAAATGTAGTTTTACTGACAAGACTGTTAGTTCAGAGGTGCCAACTGAGTTCTTGAAGTCAGAGGTAGCTGGATAATCACTAGATCATAGCTAGGATTCTCAGATAGATTGTAAAAGTTTAAACATATTATTTTTTATTAATTATGTGGGAAATTCATATAATATACCTCTACATTACACTCCTTTCCATTGCTCCCATGTTCAAATTCCTACCCATGTTTCATATTAATTTTTTTCTTTAAAATACATCAGTTCAATTATGTGTTGTTCATATACACATTGGAAAATGATTAGAGTCTTAGTGCCAAGTCCCTTAAAGTAAACTGAGTATATTCTTCCCACACCCTGGCACCACCCCCAATAAGAAGCCATCAGTAATAAAGAGCTCGATAATTCATCCCCTTGATCACAGGTTTTCTTATGAATTTATTCTTTTATTATGATTTCTATACCCTCTGCTGCAAAGTCCCTCTTCCCCTTCCAGTCCCACCTACCCTCCTTCTTCTCCTCCTAATATCCTTTCTCTAGTTTGCTGAAAGGCTAGGGTGTATTCCCCCTGTTTTCTTACACTAGCTAATCAGGTCTCATAAAGGATGACTGCATTGTCTTCTGTGTTCTGATTCTCAAGATATTTTTCTCCTATTGTACTCAATTCTCTCTACTTATGATAGTCTTCCTGCATCCTCTTCTGCAGGCTTCCTAGAGCTCTGACATGAGGGAGAATTTCATAATGAAATCCCAGTTAGGGCTGGGTGTTTTAAGGTCTCTCTCTCTCTCTCTCTCTCTCTGCATAATATTGGATTGTGGGTCTCTGTATGCAATACCATTTGATGTAGAAGGAAGTATCTCTCTGGATCCAAGAACATGGTATTGATCTATCAGTTGTGGGCAGAGAGCAACATATTTTAATAACATCCTGGGTTGCTTTAAAATTTCTGTAGGATGCCCTGGCACCAACTCAATTAATTGCCACCCAATCACCCTAGTTGAAGACAGGTTTGTTCAAAATAGATGGCCTAGTAGTAATTTATCTACCCCTATTAGGAGACCTCAAAATAAATGAATACATAACATAATTGTCTTTCTGCATTTTAGTTTCTTCATCCTGGATGGTTTTTCCTGGTTCTATCCATTTGCCTGAAAATACCTTGTTGTTTCTTACCTGAAGAAACTCTGTTATGGAAATATTCCACATTTTCCCCAAAGGAGATTGTCAGTCCTGTTCTTTAGTCCTTAGAATTTTCTGGAAAAATAATCACTATATTGAATGACAAACTATCAGGATAAATATGTTCTGTTAGTCTAGAAGTCTCTCCATCTTCCACTTTCTGATGATTTGAATTGCAATGCCCATGTGAAGCTCAACTGTTTACATGTTGAATCTCTGTGGAGGAAATGTCTGGGAAGTAGTAAAAAGTATGGCCTTGTTAGATAATACAATTCCTATTGATGTTATATTATAGTAGGGTGTGTTGTGAGGTTGATGTGCCAATGAAAGTTACCAGACAGAATGAAGTCTCTGACTCTCAGTTTCTGCACTTTATATCTTTATTTCTACCAGTGTTGCTCTTTCTATTTCTGAATCTTTCTCTTTACCTCTTTCTCTCTCTGTCTCTATCAATCTCCCTCTCTCTTCATTGACAATTTTGGTTCAGTAGCAAAGGATCTCATTTCTCTTGAAGGACTACAACAAGATGAATGAATGCAGATGTGATATCCTGGATGGTGTCCCTAAAAATGTAGACAAGGTCCCAATGAAATGCTTTTTGTTCAAAGAGATGCCTTGGTAAGGGAACATTTTCCAAGTAAGTAATTCACTGACTGAGAACATATCTGTACATTTAACAAATAATAATGGAATCTGAGATAATATGTAAGTCACATATGAAGGACACTTGATTTATTAATGACCAACTAAAAAAAAATATGTGACACTTTTCCTGAGCTAAAAGTCTTGGACACAGGAACTGACATCTCTGGGTTGTGCTTTCAGTTTCCCAGATTGAAACATGTAGGGTTGCTTAGCCTTTCTCTCAAGCAGGCTGTCCACTTGGTCCTATTAATAACTGGCTCCACAAACTCTTACTGGCTTTCACCAGTTTTGTGACATCATTCTCCCTCTCAGGCAATCAACACCTGAGAGACTCTTGAGGTTTCCATGGTGATGAGTAAACTAACTTTCCTCAGTGTCCAGTATATCTGGTCCTGTGCACAGGTGACTTTTTACTTGTGAAACCCAACAAGTTTTTTATCTCCTCCTTTTATCCAGATCCCACACATTTATTCCTGTTTACCTCTGTGACATAGTCAGGTACAAAATAAAACTTTAATGTTTATTTATTTGGACAGCTTCCTAAGTAGGGAAGCTAAAATGTGATGTGGGGTTAAGGAGAATGTAGCAAATGACAAAGTGATCCACTACTGTGATGTTGGATCTGAAATATCCTAGGTTGTGAGTTTGAACTGTGCAGTTATTCCTTTCCTCACTAAATGTATCTTCACATTCTTATTGATATAATAGGCTAGCAGGGTCTAGGGTTCCCTGAGTTATTGAATATTTAAGAGCAAGGAAAAGAGATGGAAACCAGACAATTCCCTTGACTGGTCTGTCTGAAAGACCTGAATGTAAAAGGAGAACTAAGAGGCAACATATTTTTTCAGAGCTGGTGCTGTTCCACACTAGTTTTGCCAAACCTCTATGAACAGGTTGCCTTGGGTGATCTGGATGGATTTGCAGCTGTGTCCTCCAAAGTGCTCAGTAAGCATTCCTCCTTTTCTGGGATTTACAGTTAAAATTCTGCCATCAGTACAGAGAAATGGGTCAGTGTTATATACCTAGGACATAAAAGCAGCTGAGTTTACTGCTGTGGTCCTCCAGACAAATTCTCAAAATGTAGTGTGAATGCCAGGACTGCTCATTCAGAGGTGCAACGTGAGCTCATAGGGTCAGAGGTAGCACAGTAAACACTAGTTCTTGGCTAGGATTCTCTGCTACATAATGAGTTCCTGGAAAGCATGCCTTGAAATGTCAAACTCTGCCCTCCTTTAATGGAATATTTTCTCCATGATAAAAGTCATTGTAAAAGTTGTTAATGTATTATTTTTATTGATTATGTCAGAATATCATATATTATATATTACAATCCTTTTCCATTGCTCCCAGATTCAAATTCCTACCATGTGTTACACTAAAATATTTATCTTTAAAATACATCAATTGAAGTATGTGTTGTTCATCTTCCCAATGGAACATGATCAGAGTCTTAGTGTCAATTTCCTTAAAAACAAAACTAAATTAATCCTTGTTGTACCCTTGCACTACCCCCAAGGAGAAGCCATCAGGCCTGAAGAGCCTTATAAATCATTACCTTGATCATATTTTTTCTTATCTATGTATTATGATTTGTTCATTTTGTATCCATTCTGCTCCCCACTCCCTTTTCTCCCAGTACCACCCACCCTCCTTCTCCTTTTATACCCTTTCTCTAGTTCCTAGACAGGGGAGGTCCTTCTACCCTTCTAACTGACCCTAGTTTATCAGGTCTCATCAAGGCTGGCTGCATCATCTTCATCTGTGGCCTGATTCTCAGGGAATTGTTCTCCTTGTGTCCTCAATTGCCTCTACTTATGACACTCTTCCTGCCTCCTCTCCTGCAGGCATCCCAGAGCTCTGAAAGGAGGGAGAATTTCATAGGGAAATCCCATTTAGAGCTGGGTGTTTTAAGGTCTCCCTCTGTGCATAATATCAGTGTGTGGGTCTCTGTATGTAATCCCATTCGATGCAGAAGGGAGTCCCTTGTGGATCCAAGAGCATGGCACAATCTATCAGTTGAGGGTAGAGAGCAACATATTTTAATAACAGCAACCTGGGTTGCTTGAAAATTTCCATAGGATGCCCTCACCCAACATTTCAATTAACAGCCACCCAATCTCCCTAGTGGAACTCTGGTTTGGTGACAATAGTTGACCTATTGGAACTTTATCCCCCATTATTAGGAGACCATCTACTAAATGAATACACACCATATTTGTCTTTCTATATTGTAGTTACTTCACCTATTCCATCAATTTGTCTGAATTATCTTGATGTCATTTTCTTAAAAGAATAATACTCTGTTTTGGAAATATCCCCCATTTTCCCCAAAGGAGACTGTCAGTACTTTTCTTTAGATCTTAGAATTTGCTGGGGATTTAATCATTTTTTTGTATGACAAACAATGTTCCTGGAAGTCCCTCCATCTTCTTCCACTTCCTGATGATTTGAATGGCTATGTCCCCTTGAAGCTCTCTATTTACATATAGATTCCCCAATAAAGAAATGGCAGGGAAGGGTTAAGTGGTATGACCTTGATAGATAATATTATTTCTATTGCAGTTAAATTTTAGGAGGGTGTGATTTGAGGTTGAAATGCCAAAAAAGTTATCACACACAATGGAGTCTCTGTCTCTTGGTCTCTGTTACTTTATTTCTTTGTTTCTTTCATTCTTGGTCTCTTTATTTCTGAATCTATCTTTCTAGCTCTTTCTCTCTCCATCTATATCATTCTCCCTCTCCCTTCATTGTTGCATGTGGTTCAATATGACCATCTCTCAATTCTGCTGAAGGACTGAAACAAGATTACTACTTGCTGAGATGACATCATGGATGGTCTGTGTTAAAATACCAGTAAGGTCCCAACAAAACGCTTTTTGTTCAAAGAGTTGCCTTGGTCAGGGAGCTTTTTCACAGTAAGTAATTCACTGACTGAGGACATATCTGTGCATTTAACAAATAATAATAGAGAAGGACAAGATGGCAAAGACAGGAGAACACTGCATCTGAGGAGCAGGACAGCATTTTTCGTATGGTGACAAAGAGACTGAACGCTGGGCCCTAAAACAACAGTGATCATGTTTGCAGGTGAAAGGAAACCCCCACATCATGGGAATCAGTCGGGTCCACTCTCAGGTCACCCATCCAGAGCCCAGAAGAAATTCCAGGTCGAGCAGGCACTAGGTCACCAGACCTGAGCTACATGCCTGCATGTCCTGATCACCTTCCCAGGCTGAACTGTGGGCACAAAAACACCAGAGACTAGGAGTCCCAGTTTTGAGACAAACCCACAAGTAAGGAAGGAAATGTTACTGGCCATGGTTCACCCAGTCTTTCTCTGAAAAAGGTCTTGCAGAATGGCCAGAATGCAGAATGGTGCAAGCAACCATTCTGCACCAGAATGCAGAATGGTGCAAGCAACCATCACTGAACTGGGCTCCAGCCACTAGCACAGAGACTTGCTATGCACCCAGCTCTCCATCACAGAAAGAGCTAGGCGCCCCAGGGCAGCAGAGACTGAGAGTCCCTGTTGGGAGTAAACCTCACAAGGAAGGGAGGAAATGGGGACTCGAATTAGGTCATCCAGTATATCCCTGGAAAAGTTCCCACGGAGAAGCACGTACATGCCACTAGCCCAGAGACTTTCTCTCTACCAACTATTCCTCACAGACATAACTGTGCACCCCAGGACACCAGAGACTTGGAGTCCCTGTCAGGAGAAATCATGACAGGGTACAAAGCAAATGGGACCGACATAGGCAAAACAGTATATCCCTGGAAAAGTTCCCGGAGACATGCCCAACCCAGGGACCTGCTATGCACCAGCTAGGTTGTTGCTAAAAAGAGCGCAGTACTCACCTGCCACAGATTACTGTGTGGGTACTGGGGCACAGAGCCCCAACCTCAGACCTACAGAAGCTCTGGATCCCCAAGATCAACCACCAGATACTGCTCCAAGGGGCAAACAGTTATCCCTAACAAAATGACAAAACCACTGTACATCCAGATTGCAGCAGCAGCTCACTAAATTTACAGCAACAAACAAAGAAGGAGGGCAGCTGTCTCCTCCTTCATGTCTGGGAAAGAGGAGAGCCCTCTTGACTAACAAGGACCACAGTTACCAATCAGGTCTCTACCCTGAAATGAGCTGTGGCAACTCCTGAAAAACACCCGCCATACAGTGATCATAGCCAAGAAGTTGAGGAGGCTTCCTTCAGGAAAAGCCATATTCCTGCCAAGGGGTTTCTATCCACCACAGGATTTCAGGAACCACCAGAAACTAACTCCAAACACCTAAGATAGCCCAATGGTTAGAGGCCAGCATAAATGCTCAACCAACAAAATATAGAGCAATATAACATCTACAGAAACCAGTTATCCAGGGGCAAGTAGCCCTGCACACCCCAGCAAAATTGAAATTCAAAAGATAACCTAACATCAATGCTCATGAAGAGTATAACAGAGGAAACAAATAAAATGCATAAAGACCTAGAGGAAGATAAACCCAAACAGATTATGGCCATGCAAAAGAAATAGAAGATAAAGAAAAACACATTATGGCCATACATAAAGAAAAAGAAGTTGCAGCCAAACAATTTGTGAACTTTAGAGAGGAAATAATTAAATCACTGAAAGAAATAATAGAAACAGAGGATTGTTCAAACAAAAAGCTGAAGGAACTGAAGGAAAAACAGAAAAATACAGTCAGAGAGGTGAAGGAAATCAACAAAACAGCTCAAGATATGAAGATAGAATTGGAGAAATTAAAGAGAACACAAATGGAGGAAATAATGAAGAGAAAGAACTTAGGGAAGAAAACAAGAACTATAGAGGTTAGCATAATCAATAGACTACAAAAGACAGAAGAAAGAATCTCATTTATTCAAGATATGATGGAAGAAATAGATGTATCTGTCAATGAAAATGTTAAATCTAAAAAAAATCCTGACACAGACCAGCCAAGAAATTCAAGACACCATAAAAACACAAAACCTAAGAATAATAGGAATAGAGGAAAAAGAAGATTCTCTTCTCCAAGGCCCAGAAAATATTTTCAACAAAATCTTTGAAGAAAATTTCCCCAACTTAAAGGAGAGGCCAATAAGAATACAAGAGGCCTACAGAAAGACCCAATAAATTAGACCAGAAAAAAAAATTCTCCCCCCACAAAATAATCTAAACAGTAAGTATACAGAACAAAGAAAAACTACTAACAACTGCAAGGGAAAAAGTCCAAATAACATAAAATGGAAAAGCCATCAGAATCACACCTGACTTCTCAACAGAGACTACTAAAGCCAGAAGGGCCTGTGTGAATACATGCAGGCCCTAAGAGAACACAGAAGTCAACCCAGGCTATGATACCCATAAAAACTCTCACTCATCGTAGACTGAGAAAACAAGTTATTAAATGACAAAAACAAATTTCAACAATACCTACACACAATTCCAGTGTTATAGAAGACAATAGAAGGAAAAATACAACCCAAGAAAACTAGCTACTTTCAAGAAAACATAGGAAAGAATTAATTTAACTACACAACAAAAAGCAAACAAGCACACAAACTTACTACCACAGACAACATAAAAATCAATGGCTCTAACAGCCACTGCTCATTAACCTCTCTCAACATCAATGGACTCAATTATCCAATAAAAAGACACAGACTAACAGAATGGATGGGTAAACAAGACCCAGCAATGTGTCACATGTAATAAACACACCTAAGCCACAAAGATAGATTACCTGAGGGTAATGGGCTGGAAGACAGCTTTCCAAGAAAATGGACCAAGAAGCAAGCAGGAGTAGCCATTCTAATATCTGATAACATAGTCTTTCAACCAAAATTATTTAAAAGTGATAGGGAAGGACACTTCATACACATCAAGGGAAATTCTACCAGGAATACATCACAATTCTGTACATTTATTCCCCAAATAAAAGGGCACCTATGTTTGTAAAAGAAACAATGATAAAGCATAAACCACACATAGATCCCCACACACTAATAGTGGGAAACTTCAACACCCCACTATCAACAAAGGACAGATCAACAAAACAGATATTAAACAAAGAAACAATGTCTCTAACAGAGGTCATGAATCAAATGGACCTAACAGACATTTACAGAATCTTACACCCAAGCACAAAAAAGACCTTCTTCTCAGCATCTCATGGAACCTTCCTACAAAATACACTATATAGTTGGTCACAAAGCAAGCCTCAACAGATACAAGAAGATTGAAATAATCCCTTATGTCTTATCTGATCACAGTGGAGTAAAGGCTGATCTCAACAAAAACTGAAATAGCAAAAAGCCTACACATACTTGGAAACTGAACAACTCACTACAAAATGACAATTGGGTCAAGGAAGAAATAAGAAAGAAATTAAATTCCTCCTAGAATTCAATGAAAATGAAGGCACAACATACCCAAACTTGTGGGACAAATTGAAAGCAGTGCTAAGAGGAAAGTTCTTAGCACTAAGTACTTTCAAGAAGAAATTTGAGACAGCTCATTCAAGCAACTTAATGGCTCACCCTAAAATCACTAGAAAAAGAAGAAGCAGATACACCAAAAAGGAGTAGACAGCTGGAAATAATCAAACTCAGGGCTGAATTATATAAATCAGAAACAAATAAAACAATTCAAAGAATAAATGAAACCAAGAGCTGGTTCTTTGAGAAAATCAACAAGATAGACAAACCCTTAGCCAAACTAACTAAAAGGCAGAGAGAAACTATCCAAATGAACAAAATCAGAAACAAAAAGGGGGACAGAACCAGAGACACTGATGAAATCCAAACAATAATTAGGTCTTACATCCAAAGACTATATGCCACAAAATTTGAAAATCAAAATGAAATGGACATGCCAAAGCTGAATCAAGAACAGGTTAATCCATTAAATAGTCCTATATCCCCTAAGGAAATATAAGCTGTCATCAAAAGTCTACCATCCAAAACAAACAAACAAAAACAAAACAAAACAAACAAACAAACAAACAAAAAACAGGACCAGATGCTTTCAGTGTAGCATTCTACCAGACCGTCAAAGAAGAATTAACTCCAATTCTCTTCAAACTATTCCAAAACATAGAAACAGAAGGAACACTACCAAACTCATTCTATGAAGCCACAGTCACCTTGGTACCTAAACCTCACAAAGACCCAACAAAGAAAGAGAATTTCAGGCCAATCTCCCTCATGAACATTGATACACAAAATACTTCCAAAACAAATACAGGAACACATCAAAGACATCATCTACTATGCTCAAGTATGCTTCATCCCAGGTATGCAGGGCAGGTTCAATATATGGAAATCCATCAATGTGATCCACCATATTAACAAACTGAAAAAAGAAACATGTAATAGATGCTGAAAAAACATTTGAAAAATCCACCATCCATTCATGTTTAAAGTATTGGACAGATCTGGGATACAATGCACTTATCTAAATATAGTAAAGGCAATATACAGCAACCCTGTAGCTAACATCAAACTCAATATAGAAAAACTTAAATCAATCCCAGTGAAATCAGGGACAAGGCAATGCTGTCCAGTCTCTCCATATCTCTTCAACATAGTTTTGGAAGTCCTTGCTAGAGCAATAACAGTTGAAGGAGATCAAGGATATCAAGGATATGAATTGGAAAGGAAGAAGTCAAATCATCACTATTTGCAGATGATATGATAGTATACATGAGTGACCCTAAAAATTCTACCATAGAACTCCTGTAGCTGATAAACACGTTCAGCAAAGTGGCAGGTTATAAAATTAACAACAACAACAACAAATAGCCCTCCTGTATACAAAAGACAAAAGGGCTGAAAAAAAATTAGTGAAACAACACCCTTCACAATACCCACAGAGGACAGAAAGTACCTTGGTATAACCCTAACCAAATAAATCAGAGAATCAGAGTCTTGTATGAAAAAATTTCAAGTCCCTGAAGAAAGGATTAGATATATCAGAAGATGGAATGATCTTCCATGTTTCATGGCTTGGCAGGATTAACATAGTAAAAATGGCCATCTTACCAAAAGCAATCTAGAGATTCAATGCAATTCCCATCAAATTACCATTACAATTCTTTACATACCTGGAAAGAAAAATTTTCAACTTCATAAGGAATAACAAGAAACCCAGAATTGCTACAACAATCCTCTATAATAAAGGATCTTCTGGAGATATCTCCATCCGTGTTCTTAAGTTGTACTATAGAGGGACAGTTATAAAAACTGCATGTACTGGCATAGAAACAGAATGGTAGATCAATGGAACCAAAGCCCCAGAAATAAACACACACACTTATCGACACCTGAATTTTCAGAAAGATGCCAAAATCATACAATGGAAAAAAATAAGATAGCATCTCCAACAAATGGTGCTGATCTGACTGAATATCTACATGCAGAAAAATGCAAATAGATCCATACTTATCAGCCTGCACAAAACTAAAGTCCAAGTGGAGCAAAGACCTCAACATAAAACCAGAAATATGAAATCAGTTAGAGGAAAAAGTGGGGAATATCCTAGAACTCATTGATACAGAAGACAAATTCCTGAATAGAACACCAACAACATAGGCTCTAAGATCAACAATCAATAAATGGGACCTCATGAAAATGAAAAGTTTTTGTAAAGCAAAAGACATCGGCATCAAAAGAAAATTAATGCCTACAGATTGGGAAAGAATCCTAGCCAACCCTTTATCTGTCATAAAAGAGCATATCCAGCATATATAAAAATCTAAAGAAGATGAAAAGCCACAAATCAAGTAATCTAATTTAAAAATGGAGTACAGAGCTGAATAGAGAATACTTGATAGAGGAATATAGAATGGCAGAGAAACACTTGAAGAAATGCTTAATGTCACAAAGCCATCAGGGAAATGCAAATGAAAACAATCCTGAGATTTCATCTTACCTCCATCAGAATGGCCACGATCAAAAACTGAAGTGACAACACATGCTGGAGAGGTTGTGGAGAAAGGGGAACCTGCCAGTGGGAATGTAAACTTTTACAACTACTCTGAACATCAATCTGGCGCTTTCTCAGATAACCTGAAATTGCACTTCCTCAAGATCCAACCATAACATGCCAAGGCATATATTCAAAAGAGAGTCAAGTACAAAGTAAGGACATTTGCTCAACCATGTTTGTAGCAGCTTTATTTGTAATAGTCAGAACCTGGAAACAACACAGATGTCCCTCAACTGAAGAATGGATGCAGAAATTGTGGTACATCTACACAATGGAATATTACTCAGCAATGAAAAATAAGGAAATCATGAAATTTGTAGGTAAATGGTGGGAACTGTAAAGGATCATCTTGAGTAAACTGTCTCAGAAGCAGAAAGACAAACATGGTATATACTCACTCATATAAATATATAATAAAGGAGAAACCTACTAAAATCTGTACATCTAAAAAACTAATCAAGAGGGAGGACACTTATTAAAATACTCAATCCCCATCCGGAAAGGAAAAGAGGATGGACATAAGAAGAAGAATACAGGAAACAAGTTAGGAGACTGCCATGGAGGGCCTCTGAAAGGCTCTGCTCTGCAGACTAAGCAGATGCTGAGACTTATGGCCAACTGTTGGGCAGAGTGCATGGAATCATATGAAAGCTGGAAATAGTAAGATCTGGTGAGGACAGGAAAGCCACAAGGAGAGCAATAGAATCAGAAAATTTGGTTGGAGTACTCCAACCAAGTACCATCCATAGAGAAAACCTAGAACCCCTGCACAGATGTGGCCCATGGCAGTTTAGTGTCCAAGTGGGTTACTTAGTAATGAGAATAGGGACTGCCCTTGACATAATCTGTTTGGACTTCTCTTTGATCATCCCCCTGAGGGGAGAGAAGTCTTATGAGGCTACAGAAGATGACAATGCAGCCACTCCTGATAAGATCTGATAGACTAAGAGCAGAAGGAAGGACAAGAGCACCTCCCCTATCAGTGGACTTGGGGAGGGGCATGCATTATAAAAGGGTGAGAGAAGGTGGGATTGGGAATGGAGAAGGGAGGGATTTATGTGAGGAGACAAGGTAAATAAAGTGTAATTAATAAAAGTTAAAAAACATATAATAATGGAATCTGTGATAATGTGATAGTCACATATAAAGGACACATATTTTTTTTAATGACCCCTTGTAAGAAATATGTCATCTTTTTCCAAAACTAAGAGTCTTGGACACAGGACCTGACATCTCTGGGTTGTGTGCTTTCAGCTTCCCAGATTGAGGCTTGCAGTGCTGCTCAGCCTTTTTCTTAAGCAGGATGTCCACTTGATCCTTTTAATAATTAGCTTCTGAAACTTTTACTGGCTTTAACCTGTTTCATGACATCATTTTGCCTCTCAGCCAATAAGTGCTTGAGAAAAATCTTGAGGTTTCCATGGAGACTAGTAAACAAACTTTCCTCAGTATCCATTACCTCTAATCCTGTTTATAGGTGGCTTTTTCTTATGAAACTCAACAAGCCTTTATTTCATCCCTTTGTCCTGGAGCCACACCTTTCTCCTGTTAACATCATGAAAATGTCAGGTAGGAAATGAAATTTTAATGTTTATTTAATTTGACAGCTTCTTAAGTAGGGAAGCTTGAAAGTGATGTGGTATTAAGGGGCTTGTACTGAAAGACAAGGTGGTCTCCTACTGTTGTCTTGGATTTGAAATTTCCTAGGTTGTGACTTTGAATTGAGCAATTACTAGCATACTTACTAAATGTACCTTCACATTGTTATTGATGTAATAGCCTGGCAAGGACTAGGGTTTAAGAGCAGTGAAAAATGATGCAAACCAGAAAATTACTGGGACTCATATGGCTGAAACAGAGAATGATCTGTGAATTTAAGAGGAGAACTGACAGGCAATAAAGGATTTGACAGTTGGTGCTGTTCTACACTAGAGTTGCCAACCCTTTATGATCAGGTGGCTGGCTTGGCTGACCAGGCTGGATGGGCAGCTGTATCCTACTCAGTGATCAGTTAGCAAGTTTTCTGGTCCTGGATTTTACAGTTAAAATAGGGTCATCAGAACAGAGAAACGGTTTGGTGTTATCTGCCTAGGATACAAGAGCAGCTGTTTTACCTGTTGTGGTCCTCCATATGAACTGAACCCTCTAAATATAATATTAGTGCCAGGACTGCTTTCTTTTTAAAGGGGCCACCTGAGCACATTGTGTCTCATGTAGCTGGGTAAATATTAGTTAATGGCTAGGATTTTCTGCTATATAATGAGTTTCTAGAAAGCATGCTTAAAAAGTCAAACTCTGCCCTATTTACACAATCTTTTCTTCATGTTAAAAGTCATTGTAAAAGTTGTGAACATCTTATTTTATTGATTATGTGGGAATTTCATCATATATTTATTACACTCCTTTTTCCATTGCTCCCAGGTTCAAATTCCTACCTAAATGTCACTCTATTTTTTTCTCTAAAATACATCAATTAAAGTAAGTGTCGTTACATCTATTCATTGGAAAATGATCAGAATCTCAGTGACAAGTCCCTTAAAGAAAACTTAATTCATCATAGCCACACAGTGACACCACATCCAAGAAGAAGCCTTCAGTCCTGAAGATCTCTATACTTCATTACCTTGTTCACAGTTTTTGTTACATATATATTTATTATGAATTGTTCACTTTGTATCCCCACTGCTGCTCTCTCCCTCTTCTCTTTCCAGAACTACCCACCCTCCTGCCTTTTTTTCTAGTGCCCTGATAAGGGGAGTCCCTCCTCCCCCTTCTATTTGACCCTAGCTTATCAGGTCTCATCAAAGATGGCTGCATCATCTTTTGTAGCCTGATTCTTAGGGAATTGTTCTCCTTGTGTACTCAATTGAATCTACTTATGACACTCTTCCTTCCTTCCTTGTACCCTACATACTTAGCAAAGAACTGAGGGAAGGTAGAATTAGAATTTCTTAGGGAAATCCCATTTATAGCTGGATGTTTTAAGGTTTCTCTCCATAATATTGGACTGTGGGTCTCCATATGCAAACCCTTTTGATGCAGAAGAAAGCATCTTTTCACAGATCTATCATTTGAGGACAGAGAGGAACATGTTTTAATAACAACAGCCTGGGTTGCTTGACAATTTCTGTAGGATATCCTGGTCTAATAAATCAATTAACTGCCATCCAATTCCCCTACTGGAAGACTGGCTTGGACACAATAGATGAGTTATTGGAACTTACTCCTCCACTATTAGAAGACTTCCTAATAAGTGAATACAAACCATATTTCTCTTTCTGTATTTTAGTTACTTCATCCAGTTAAATCATCCAGGATGATTTTTCTTGTATCTATCCATTTGCCTGAAAAGTTATGATGTCATTTTCTTAGCTGATTCCATTGTGGATATATTCCACATTTTCCCTGAAGGGATTGTCATTCATGTTCTTTAGTCTTTGGAAGTTGCTGGGACTTTAATCATTGTATTGAATGACAAAATTTAAGGATAACAACTTGCTTTTAGCCTAGAATTCCCTCCATCCTCTTCTACTTATGATTTGAATTACAGTGTCCCTATGAAGCCCATCTATTTACATGTGGAGTCCCAAGAGAGGAAGTGTCTGGGAAGTGTTAGGAGGTTTGGCCTTGTTAGGTAATTTAATTCCTTTGTTTCCCTAATTTCTTTCTCAGGTCTTTTTGTCTTTTGTATTCAGGAGGGCTACTGATTTTTTGAGTTAATTTTTTTTCCATCTGGGAGGTTTTTTAGGGGAAGGGAAAGTGGTCACAGAGACGGTCTCTGGACATGGCAGGAGAGAAAGAGAAAGAGGGGAGGGGCTTTGAGTTCTTTTTTTTTTTTCAATGCAGTTTATTCAGGAACCTTGAACAATCATCTGACCCTGGGGAAAGCCATCCCACAGCTTAAATAGCCTCTGGGTAGCCAACCCAGGCGTGCCATGTGGGCAATGCAGAAAAGTCCACATACATGGAAGCAAGCCAGATCCTCAGCCTTAGCTAAATGTGGAATTGTGACAAAGAGCACTCACCATCGGGAAGGTGGAAGGGGGAAACCAGCTCCATCTTTAAGGCACAGCATTCCACAGCTCTCTACAGTTCCCCCTTTTTGTAAAGCAAAGGACACCATCATCAAAACAAAGCAACCACCTACATATTGGGAAAGAATCTTCACCAACCCTTTATCTGACAGAGGACTCATATCCAGTATATATAAAGAACTAAAGAAGCTGAAAAGCAGAAAACCAAGTAATCCACTTAAAAAATGGGGAACAGAGCTAAACAGAGAATTCTCTGTAGAGGAATAACGAATGGCAGAGAAGCACTTAAAGAAATGCTCAACCTCACTAGCCATTAGGGAAATGCAAATCAAAACAACCCTGAGGTTTCACCTTACACCCATGAGAATGGCCAAGATCAAAAACTCAAGTGACAACACATGCTAGAGAGGTTGTGAAGAAAGGGGAACCGTTCTCCACTGCTGGTGGGAATGTAAACTTGTACAACCACTCTGGAAATCAATCTGGTGCTTTCTCAGACAACTAGGAATAACGCTCCCTCAAGATCCAGCCATACCACTACTGGGCATATATCCAAAAGAGGCTCAAGTACACAAAAAGGACATTTGCTCAACCATGTTTGACTTGAGTTAATTTTTTATCCAGCCACTTTGATGAAGGTGTTTGTCAGCTGTAGGAGTTTCCTGGTAGAAATTTTCGGGTCACTCATGTATACTATCATATCATCTGCAAATAGGTATACTTTGACTTATTGTTTTTTTTTTATTTATTTATATCCCCATGATCTCCATCAATTGTCTTATTGCTCTAGGAAGGACTTCCAGATCTTTGTTGAAGAGATATGGAGAGAGTGGGCAACCTTGTCTTGTCCCTGATTTCAGTGGGATTGCTTTATCTTTCTCTCCCTTTTGTTTGATGTTGGGTATAAGCTTGTTCTATGGCCTTTTCTATATTTAGGTATGTGCCTTATATCCCTGATCTCTCCATTACTTTAAATATGAGTTAATGTTGGATTTTGAAACATGCTTTTTCAGCATCTAAGGAGATTATCATGTTTTTTTTTTTTCTAATATGGTGGATCATATTGATGGATACCCATGTATTGAACTACCCATGCATACCTGGGATAAAGCCTACTTGGTCACAATGGATGATATCTTTTATGTGTTCTTGTATTAAGTGTAAGACATAAAGCACCTTCGTATGACCCTAAGCACGGAATCGAAGATGTGTATGAACAAAATTTGAAGTTTCTGAAGAAAGAATTAGAAGATATCAGAAAAATGAAAGATCTCCCATGCTTATAGCTTGGCAGACTTATCATTGTAAAAATGGCCATCTTACTAAAAGCAGTCTACAGATTCAATGTAATTTCCATCAAATTACAAACAAAATTCTTTATAGAACTTGAGAGAAAAATTCTCAAATTCAAATGAAAAACAAGAAACTCAGAATTGCTAAAACAATGGTTTACAGTAAAAGATCTTCTAGAAGTATCTGCATCCTTGACCTCAATCTGTACTATAGAGCAACAATAATAAAAACTCTATGGTAGTGACATAGAAATGGAGTGGTGGATCAATGGAACCTAATAGTTAGAAGACCCAGATATAAACCCACACACTTATGGACAACTGATTTTAGAAAAAAATAAAAAAAAGTAAAAGTATCTTCATTAAATATTGCTGATATAACTAAATGTCTACAAGTAGAAAATGCAAATAGATGCATAATTATCACCCTGCACAAAAGTAAAGTCCAAGTGGATCAAAGACTACAACATAAAACCAGACACACTAAATTGGTTAGAAGGAAATTGGGGAAGAGTCTTGAACTCATTGATACAGGAGACAACTTCTTGAACAGAATACTAAGAGCATGGGCTCCAAGAGAAACAATGAGTAAATGTGATCTCATGAAACTGAAAAGCTTCTGTAAAGCAAAGGACAGTGTCATCAAAAAAAAAATGAATGCCTACAGATTAGGAAAGAATCTTCACCAAGCCTCTATGTGACAGAAGGCTATTATCCAGTATATATAAAGAACAAAAGAAGTTGAAAAGCAACAAATCAAGTAATCAAATTAAAAAATGGAGTACAAAGCTAAACAGAGAATTCTTGATAGAGGAATATCGAATGGAAGATAAGCACTTAAAGAAATGCTCAACTTTATAAGCCATCAGGAAAATACAAACAAAATGAACCTGAGATTTCCTGTTAAACTGATCAGAAAGGCCAAGATCAAGTGACAACACATGCTGATGAGATTATGGACAAAAGGGAACCCCCTCCACTACTGGTGGGAATGGAACCTTGTAAAATCTCTCTGGAAATTAATCCGATGCTTTCTCAGATTAGAAATAGAGCTTCCTCAAGATCCAGCTATACCATTCCTAACTCTATCCAAAAGAGTATCAAGTACACAATAAGGACATTTGCTCAGTCATGTTTATAGCAGCTTTATTTGTAATAGCCAGAATCTGAAACAACCCAGATTCCCCACAACTGAAGAATGGGTACAGAAATTATGGTATATTTATACAATGGAATATACCTCAACAATTAAAAAACAAGGAAATAATGAAACTTGCAAGTAAAAGGTGGAAACTGGAAAGGATCATCCTGAGTGACCTGTCCCAGAAGCAGAAAGACACATATGGTATATACTCACTCATATAGAAATATAATATAGGATAAAGCAGCTAAAATCTGTACACCAAAAGAAACTAATCAAGAGGGAGGATGCTTACTAAAATACTCAATCCCTATTGTGAAAGGCAAAGAGGATACACTTCAGAAGTAGAAAACAGGGAAGGAGTTAAGAGACAGCCACCAAGGGCCTCTGAAAGGCTCTGCTCTGAAGACTATCAAAGCAGATGCTGAGATTTATGGCAAACTGAGTTCATCCTCGACACACTCAGGCACACCCCCAAGAAAAAGGTATGAGTCCTGAAGACCTCTATATTTCATCATCTTGATCACAGCTGTTTTTGTTTTTGTTTTTTGTTTTTTTAATGCAATTTATTCAGGAACCTTGAACAATCATCTGACCCTGGGTAAGGCCAGCCCACTTTAAATAGCCTCTGGGTAGCCAACCTCAGCATGCCATGTGGGCAATGCAGATAGGTCCACATACATGGAAGCAAGCCAGATCCTCAGCCTTAGCCAAATATGGAGTTGTTTGTGACAGAGAGCACTCACCATCTGGAAAGGTGGAAGGCGGAAACCAGCTCCATCTTTAAGGCTCGGCATTACGCAGCTCTCTACAGCTCCCCCTTTTTGTTTTGGATGCATCAGGCAAGAATAGAGATCTGATCTCTGATATTAGAAATAAATTGGGACTTTGTACTGATGTTCATGTAGGTGTCATCCACCCAAAGAGCATCAGACCCATCCGATACCTTTTTCTCAGAGGCGGGATCTGGGGCATCAACCCGCATGCAATCAGACTTGCTCTTCTCTGGGTCCAAAGTGGCTGACCCTGAGTGCAGTGCTTAGCCTCGCATCCTGAGCGTAACATTTTGGCTTTTTATGGTAGCCAACCATGCTTGGGGAGACTGTCCTGCTTCAATGGCTGTAAAGGCCTGAATGGTCATGGCTGCATTATGCTGTTGTGAGACTCTAATCTTGCATATACACCACAGGCAAACCAAGGAGACCAAAACCAGAAGGCCTGCTAATGCTCCCATGCCTGCCCATTCCTTCAGATGATTCATGGCTGCAGCAATCCATGATGATAATCCTGTGGCTAGTCCTGCGTCCACTCTGGTAGAATTTACCATGACAATGGCCACCCTCAGCTGCTCCATCTTAGTATCGAATTCTCCAGTCCAATTACCTAAAATATAGCTCGACAATTGTTTAGACAGATTTGCAGCACAGGGAAAATTCTCATGTTGTATGCTAGTGACTCAAAGTCCAGCATACTTTCATTGACAGCCAAGTTGAGCGATTTGCCATAGGGTATCAATTTGCTCCTGCACGAGGTCAATCCTCTGATTGAATACCATCAAACCTCCTTTTAGTTGAGCATTAATTAAATGTTGGGATCTGGAAAGGATCATCCTGAGTGAGTTGCCTCAGAAGCAAAAAGACACACATGGTATATACTCACTCATATAGACATACAACATAGGGCAAACCCACTAAAACCTGTGCATCTGAAGAAACTAAGCAAGAGAGAGGACCCTAACTAAAATGTCCAATCCCCATCCTGAAAGGCAAAGAGGATGGACATCAGAAGAAGAAGACAACAGGAAACAACGTAGGAACCTACCACAGAGGGCCTCTGAAAGCCTCTGCCCTACAGACTATCAAAGCAGATGCTAAGCCTAATGGGCAATTGTTGGGCAGAGTGAATGGAATTTTATGTAAGAACTGGGAAATAGTAAGAGCTGGAGAGGACAGGGTCTCCACAAGGAGAGCAACAGAACAAGAAAATTTGAACACAGGGAACTTCCCAGAGACTCATACTCCAACAAAGGACTATTCATAGAGATAACCCAGAACCCCTGCACAGATGTAGCTCAGGGCAGTTCAGAGTCCAATTGGGTTACATAGTAATGTGAAGAGGAACTGCCTCTGACATGAACTGACTGGCCTACTCTTTAGTCACCTCCTCCTGAGGGGGAGCAGCCTTACCAGGCCATAGTAGAGGACAATGCAGCCACTTTTGATATGAACTGATGGACTAAGATCAGAAAGGAGAGGAGAACCTCCCCTATCAGTGGACTTGGGGAGTGTCATGCATGCAGAGGGAGGAGGGGTGTAGGATTGGGAGGGGAGGGAGGGGCTTATGGGGGGATGCAGAATGAATAAAGTGTAATTGATGAAAAATTTAAAAAAAAGGGAAAAAATAACTTAAGAACCTTAAATGACTTTCAAAAGTGGAGGAAAACATGGAGTTAGTCAATTTACATGGAGCACATCTCGCCCCTGGGGGCAATGGTCTCCTGAACCTACTCAGACCTCGAACACCACCACTGCTAGTTCTAGAACTGATGTAAGATGTTCCAACGAGGGGGTTAAGGCTTCTCATAATATTTCCTATAAGCCCACACCTGTTTGTTTATATCCCCCCATATTTATTCATTATTAGCCAGATAGAGCCAAGTAATTGTGGTAATGATACTTGCTTTTTTGCCCAATGCTGTAATGCTAGTAAATTTACTAGGTGGTTACTCGTATGCCTCGCTGGGTGCCTGGGCCCGTTGATGCCCTCACGCTATGACTCTCTTCAGACAGAAAAGGGATCTTATAATTACAGCTGCCATTGTTACTGCCATCTCATTGGCGGCAGTTGGAGCTACCCCCACGGCATTAGCCATGAGTCATACTGGGCAGACTGCTCAGACCCTGAATAATCTTTTAGCCAATGTAGATCACAGTTTTTTTAAGTATATATTTGTTATGATTTATTCCCATTTTATAATCTAGTGCCCCCCCTCTTCACTTCAATTACCACCTCTTCCCTCTTTGCCCTTTCTTTAGATCACTGATAGAAGAGATCCTCCTCACTTTTCTATCTGACCTAGTTTATCAGATCTCATCAATGCATCATCTTCCTGCTGGCCGCATCATCTTCCTCTGAAGCCTGATTCCCAGGGTATTGTTCCCCTTGTGTGCTCAATTCCCTCTACTTATGACACTTTTCCCACCTCCTCTCCTGCATGCTTCCAAATAGCTCCATTTGAATGGAGAATTTCATGGGGAAATCTCATTTAGAGTGGGTGTTTTAAGGTCTTGCTCTGCATATTATTGGACTATGGTTATCTGTATGCAATCCCATTTGATGCATATGGAAGCATCTCAGTAATTATAAGAACATGGCATTGATCTATCAGATGAGGGCAGAGAGCAATATAGTTTAATAACTACAGTGTGGGCTACTTGACTATTTCCATAGAATATCCTGTCCCAACAACTCAATTAACTACCACTCAATTCCCCTAGTGGAAGCCTGGTTTAGTCACAATAGATGGTCTATTGGAACTTTAAACCCCACTATTAGGAGACTGCCTCATAAGTGAAAACATACCATATTTGTCTGTATGAAATTTAGTTACTTCACCGAGAACGAATTTTCCTGGTTCCATCATTTGTCTGAAAATATCATGAATTCATTTCTTTTTTTTTTTTCTTTATTAATTGTACTTTATTCACTTTGTATCTGCCCTGTGGTTCTCTCCCTCCTCCCATCCCAATTTGTCCCTTCCTCCACCCTCTGCATGCATACCTTTCCCTAAGCCAACTGATAGGGGAGGACTACTTTTCTTCCCTCTGATCCTAGTCAATTAGTTATCATCAGGAGTGGATGCATTGACTTCTTCTGTAGCCTAGTAATCCTGCTTCCCCCTCATGGGGAGATAATTAAAGAGCAGGCCAATCAGTTCATGTCATAGACAGTCCCTGTTCCTATTACAATGGAAACCACTTGGATACTGAACTGCCATGAGCTACATCTGTGCAGGGGTCTTAGGTTATCTCCATGCATAGTCTTTGGTTGGAGTATCAGTCTCAGGAAAGACCCCTGTGCTCAGATTTTTTGGTTCTGTTGCTCTCCTTATGGAGTTCCTGTCCTCTCCAGATCTTACTGTTTCCCACTTCTTTCATAAGATTCCCTGCACTCTGCCCAAAGGTTGCCCATAAATCTCAGCATATGCATTGATAGTCTGCAGGGCAGACCTTTTCAGAGATCCTCTGTATCAGGCTCCTGACTTGTTCCCTCTTTTCTCCTTCTTCTGATATCCAGTCTCTTTGTGTTTCTGGATAGGAATTAAGCATGTTAGCAAGAGTCCTCCCTCTTGATTAGTTCGTTTAGGTGTACAGATTTTAGTAGGTTTATCCTATATTATATGTCTATATGAGTAAGTATATACCATGTACATCTTTCTGCTTCTGGGATAGCTCATTCAGGATGATCTTTTCCAGATTCCACCATTTACCTGCAAAGTTCATGATTTCCTTGTTATTTTACTGCTGAGTAATAGTCCATTGTGTAGATATACCACAATTTGTGCATCTGTTCCTCCATTGAGGGGCATGTGGGCTGTTTCCAGCTTTTGGCTATTACAAATAAGGCTGCTACAAACATAGTTGAGCAAATGTCATTTTTGTGTGCTTGAGCCTTTTTTGGGTATATGCCTAGGAGTGGTATGGCTCTATCTTGAGGAAGCACTATTCCTAGTTGTATGAGAAAGCACCAGATTGATTTGTACAAGTTGTACAAGTTTACATTTCCACCAGCAGTGGAGGAGGGTTCCCCTTTCTCCACAACCTCTCCAGCGTGTGTTTTCTCTTGAGTTTTTGATCTTAGCCATTCTGATGGGTGTAAGGTGAAATCTTAGGGTCATTTTGATTTGCATTTCCCTGATGGCTTGTGACACTGAGCATTTCTTTAAATGTTTCTCTGCCATTTGATATTCCTCTGCAGAAAATTCTCTATTTGGCTCTCTACTCCATTTTTATTTGGATTTACTTGATTTTTTTGCTGTTTATCTTCTGCAGTTCTTTATATATACTGGATATTAGCCCTCTGTCAGATATAGGATTGCTGCAGATCCTTTCCCAATCTGTAGGCTGTCGTTTTGTTCTGAGGATCGTGTCCTTTGCTTTACAGTAGCTTTTCAGTTTCACAAGGTCCCATTTATTGATTTTTGTTCTTGGAGCCTGTGCTGTTGGTCTTCTGTTCAGGAAGTTGTCTCCTGTGCCAATGAGTTCAAGGATATTGCCCACTTTTTCTTGTAAGCGGTTTAGTGTGTCTGGGTTTATGTTGAGGTCTTTGATCCATTTGGACTTTAGTTTTGTGCACAGTGATAAGTAAGGATCTATTTGCATTTTTCTACATGTAAACTTCCAGTTAGAACAGCACCATTTGTTAAAGATGCTGTCTATTTTCCATTAAATGGATTTGGCATCTTTGTCAAAAATCAGGTGTCCATAAGTATGTGGGTTTTTGTCAGTGTCTTCTATTCAATTCCATTGATCCGCCAGTCTGTTTCTATGCCAGTACCATGATGTCTTTAATATTGTTGCTCAATAGTACAACTTGAGATCAGGGATGGAGATACCTCCTGAAGATCTTTTACTGTAGAGAATTGTTTTAGCAATTCTGGGTTTCTTGTTGTTCCATATGAAGGTGAGAAGTTTTCTTTCAAGGTCTGTAAAGAACTGTGTTGGTAACTTGATGGGAATTGCATTGAATCTGTAGATTGCTTTTGATAAGATGGCCATTTTATTACATTAATCCTGCCAAGCCATGAGCATGGGAGATCTTTCCATCCTCTGATATCTGCTTCTAATTCTTTCTTCAGAGACTGGAAATATTTTTTCATACAATTCTTTAACTTGCTTGGTTAGGTTCACACCAAGGTACTTTATGTCCTTTGTGGCTCTTGTGAAGGGTGTTGTTTCAATTTCTTTCTCAGCCCTTTTGTCTTTTGTATATAGGAAGGCTACTGATTTTTTTTAAGTTACTTTTGTATCCAGCCACTTTGCTGACGGTGTGAATCAGCTGTAGGAGTTCCATAGTAGAAATTTTGGCGTCACTCAGGTATACTATCATATAATCTGCATACTTTGATACATTGACTTCTTCCTTTCCCATCTGTATCCCCCTGATCTCCTTTAACTGTCTTATTGCTCTAGCTAGGACTTCAAGAACAATGTAGAAGAGATATGGAGAGAGTGGACAACCTTGCCTTGTCCCTGATTACAGTGGGAATGATTTAAGTTTCTCTTCATTGAGTTTGATGTTGGCTATAGGCTTACTGTATATCACCTTTACTATGTTCAGGTATGTACTTTATATCCCTGATCTTTCCAAAACTTTAAACATTAATGGGTGTTGGGTTTTGTCAAATGCCTTTTCAGCATCTAAGGAGATAATCATGTGGTTTTTCTCCTTCAGTTTGTTTATGTGGTGGATCACATTGATGGACTTCCATATTTTGAACTACCCTTGCATGCCTGCAATGAAGCCTACTTGGTAGTATTGGATAATATCTTTGATGTGTTTTTGGATTCGGTGTGCAAGGGTTTTGTTGAGGATTTTTGCATCAATGTTCATGAGGGAGATTGGCCTGAAATTCTCTTTCTTTGTTGGGTCTTTGTGAGGTTTAGGTACCAAAATGACTGTGGCTTCGTAGAATGAGTTTGGTAGTGTTCCTTCTATTATTTGGAATAGTTTGAAGAGAATTGGAGTTAATTCTTCTTTGATGGTCTGGTAGAATGCTACACTGAAACCATCTGGTCCTGGGGTTATTTTGGATGGTAGACTTTTGATGACAGGTTCTATTTCCTTCGGGGATATAGGACTATTTGATTGATTTAACTGTTCTTGATTCAGCTTTGGCATGCAGAATTGGTCAAGAAAATTGTCCATTTCATTTAGATTTTCAAATTTTGTGACATAAATTCTGTGGATGTAAGACCTAATTATTGTTTGGATTTCATCAGTGTCTCTGGTTCTGTCCCCCATTTTGTTTCTGTTTTTGTTAATTTGGATAGTTTCTCTCTGCCTTTTAGTTAGTTTGGCTAAGGGTTTATCTATCTTGTCGATTTTCTCAAAGAACCAGCTCTTGGTTTCATTTATTCTTTGAATTGTTTTATTTCTAATTGATTGATTTCAGCCCTGAGTTTGATTATTTCCAGCTGTCTACTCCTCTTTAATGTGTCTGCTTCTTCTTTTTCTAGGGTTTTTAAGTGATCCATTAAGTTGCTTGAGGGCACTGTCTAGAGTTTCTTCTTTGAAGGCACTTAGGGCTATGAACTTTCCTCTTGGCACTGCTTTCATTCTGTCCCACAAGTTTGGGTATGTTGTGTCTTCATTTTCATAGAATTCTAGGAAGTCTTCAATTTCTTTCTTTGTTCCTTCTCTGACCCATTTGTATTTAGTATCACGTTGTCCAGTTTTTTTTGTTTGTTTGTTTGTTTTTTTTTTGTGTGTGTGTGTGTGTGTAGTCCTTTTGCTATTTTTGTCATTGAGATCCAGCTTTAGTCCATGGTGATAAGACAGGATACAAAGGATTATTTCAATCTTCTTGTATCTGTTGAGGCTTGCTTGTTGACCAAATATATGGTCTACTTTGGAGAAGGTTCCATGACGTGCTGAGAAGAAGGTAAATTCTTTTGAGTTTGGGTGAAAGGTTCTGTACATGTCTGTGAGGTCCATTTGATTCATGACCTCTGTTAGATTTATTGTTTCTTGGTTTAATTTCTGTTTTGTTGACCTGTCCTTTGTTGAGAGTGGAGTGTAGAAGCCTCCCACTTTTAATGTGTGGGGGTCTATGTGTGATTTACATTTTATTAAAAGTTTATTTTACAAATGTGGGTGCCCTTGCATTTTGGGCCTAGATGTTCATGATTGTGATATCTTCCAGGCAGAGTTTTCCCTTGATGAATACGAAGTGTCCTTCTCTATCACTTTTGATCCATTTTGGTTGAAAATCTAATTTATTAGATATTAGGATGGCTACTCCTGCTTGCTTCTTGGGTCCAGTTGCTTGGAAAACTGTCTTCCAGCCCTCTACTCTCAGGTAATATCTATCTTTGTGATTTAGGTGTGTTTCTTGTATAAAACAGATTGTTGTGTCTTGTTTACCCATTCATTCTATTAGTCTGTGTCTTTTAATTGGATAATTGAGTCCATTGATGTTGAGGGAGATTAATGAGCAGTGGCTGTTAGATCCTTTGATATTGATGTTGGCCATGGTAGTATGTTTGTGTGTTTGGCTACATTTTGTTTTGCTTTAGTGAGGTTATTTATTTCCTGTAATATCTTGAATGTAGTTGGTTTTCTTGGGTTCTATTTTTTCTTCTAGTATCTTCTGTAATGCTGGATTTGTGTGTAGGTATTGTTGAAATTTGTATTTGTCTTTGAATATCTTGTTTTCTCCATCTATGAGGACTTAGAGTTTTGCTGGGTCCAGTAGCCTGGGTTGACATCTGTGTTCTCTTAGAGTCTGCCTGATATCCATCCAGGCTCTTCTGGCTTTCATAGTTTCTGTTGAGAAGTCAGGTGTGATTCTGATGGGTTTGCCATTATACATTACTTGGCTTTTTTCTCTTGCAGCTTTTTGTATTTTTTCTTTGTTCTGTAAACTTACTGTTTTGATTATTATGTGATGGGAGAATTAGACCTTTCTGGTCTAATTTATTAGGTGTTCTATAGGCCTCTTATATTCTTATAGGCCTTTTCTTTAAGTTGGGGAAATAATGATTTTGTTGAACATATTTTCTGGGCCTTGGAGGAGTGAATCTTCTTTTTCCTCTACTCCTATTATTCTTAGGTTTTGTTTTTTTATGTTGTCTTGTATTTTGTGGATGGTTTGTGTCGGGATTTTTTTAGAATCATTATTTTCTTCGACAGATACATTAATTTCTTCCATTGTATCTTCCATACCTGAGATTCTTTCTTCCATCTCTTGTAGTCTGTTCATTACGCTCTCCTCTGTAGTTCTTGTTTTCTTTCCTAGATTCTCCTTCTTCATGACATACTCTGTGTTTTCTTTAATTTTTCCACTTCAATCTTCAGATCTTGAACCATTTTGTTGATTTCCTTACCTGTCTGACTGTATTTTCCTGTTTTTCCTTCAATTCCTTCATCTGTTTGTTTGAACATTCCTCTTTTTCTTTTATTTATTTCAGTGACACAAACTGTTTGGCTGCATCTTCCTGTATTTCTTTATGGAAGACCATAATCTGTTTTATTATATCTTCCCCTAATTCTTTACACATTACTTCCTCCATTAACCTCTTCATAAGCATAGATGTAAGGTCATCTTATTGAATTTCCCTTATGTTAGGCTGTCCAGGGCTACTTGCCCCTGGATAACTGGGTTCTGGGGATGCCATATTGTTTTTCCTTTTGTTGGTTGTGCTTTTTCGCTGGCCTCTACCCATCTCTCTGTCTCAGGTGTTGTCTGTTATTTTCTGGTACCTGCTGGGTCCTGGGGCAGGGAGAATCCACTTGGCAGGGTTTTGAAGTTCTCCTCTGCTTTTTTGGTATGGTCAACTGAATTGTGGTGCTTCTCAGGAATTGTCACAGTTCATTTCAGATGTGTGGACCTGTGTGGTAATTGTGGTATTCAGGAAGGCTCTCCTCTCATCAGGAGAGGTCCTAGAGATGGCTGTCCTGCTTCTGGGTTTGTTGCTCTGAGTTTAGTGAGCCATAGCTTTTGCTCTTAATGTGTAATTTTTGGTTGCAGCCATCTTGAAAAACCAGGGATTCCCAGTTTTGTCAGTCTAGCTAGAGATAACTGGTTGATCCTTGGCACAGTATCTGAGGGCTGCTGTAATGGCTCTCTGGCTTTTGTAGGTCTGAGTATGCAGCTATGTGTACCAGTGGCTCTTGGTACTCAATAATGGCAGGTGACCACAGGGCTCATGACTGCAGTAGAAGGCTAGAGCCTAGAGTCTAGAAAGTCTTTTGGACCTGGGTGTCCTGAGGGTTGGACATGATGATCCCCCCGCTGTGAGGATTCCTCCTGACAGTGACACCTAATCTTTGCTTTAGCGATAGCCTTTCTGTCTGTGATGGCAAGTAGAACCTGCACGCACAGACATATGTGGCTCTACCTTTCTGCCTTTTGGGTGATTGGGTGCCTGGATATCTGCTGAAATTGGGTAACTTTTCCTGAGACCCTTTTGTGGTTGTGGTATCAGCAGAGTGCTCTGAGATCAGACCAGCCATTCCCCTCTCTGTGGGTTTGCACTTGACAGAGGAACTCAGTCTGTGGTCCTCTGGGGCCCACAGTTCTATCTGGGGGCATACAGGCAGGGCTCTGTGCCAGCACCTGGGTACCTGGCTCTGGCTCTGGGCTGGCTCCTTGGCACCCGCGGAACCTGAGTCTTTTCCAGGGAATGTCTGGGTGACCTAAGGTTGGTCCCAATTTTTTCCTGCACCATGGGGTTATTTCTTAACTTGAAATCTCAGTCTCTGATGTCGTGGTGCCCATAGTTCTGTCTGGGGCAGTGATCAGAGCACGCTGGCTTGTGGCTCTGGGTTGGTGACCAAGCGCCTGGCAGAACCAGGATCTCTTCTGTGGTTTAGCTGGGTGAGTTAAAGCTGATTGAATACCCCACCGTGGGGTATCCCTTCACATGGGAAACACAATCACTTGTGTTTTATGGTCATGAGTTCTGACTGCTGGTCACTATGCTGATCCTGCTGTGCTGCTGGTCAGAAGGAGAGTCATCCCAGTGCTGACATCTTTCCCTCCTTCTCCCATGATGTCATTTTCTTAGCTGAATAATACTTCATTATGGAAATATTCCACATTTTTCCCAAGTGAGAATGTCAGTCCTGCTCTTTATTCCTTTAAGTTGTTGATACTGTATTCAATGTATTGAATGACAAAATACCAGGATAACTATGTTTGTTTAACTTAGAAGTCCCTAAAAGTTCATCCACTTCCTAGTGATTTGAATTGCAACGTCTGCTTGAAGCTCATGTATTTATGTGTGGAGTCACTAGTAATGAAATATCTGGGAAGGGTTGGGATGTATGGCCTTGTTAGATTATATAATTCATATTGGAGTTATATTGTAGGAGGGTGTGTTTTGATAATGATATGCAAATGATAGTGACCATACTGAATGGAGTCTCTGTCTCTCAGTCTCTGTCACTTTATATCTTTGATCCTGTTGGTCTTAGTCTTGTTATTTCTAAATCTTTCCCTCTATGTTTTTATCTTTTATTTATTTATTTATTTTTATTTTATTTATTTATTTATTTATTTTTTCAATGCAATTTATTCAGGAACCTTGAACAATCATCATACCCTGGGGAAAGCCAGCTCACAGCTTAAATAACCTCTGGGTAGCCAGCCACAGCATGCCATGTGGGCAATGCAGATAGGTCCACATACATGGAAGCAAGCCAGATCCTCAGCCTTAGCCAAATGTGGAGTTGTTTGTGACAGAGAGCACTCACCATCTGGAAGGTGGAAGGCGGAAACCAGCTCCATCTTTAAGGCTCGGCACTACGCAGCTCTCTACAGTTCCCCCTTTTTGTTTTAGAAACATCATGGAAGAGTAGAGGTCAGATCTCTGATATTAGAAATAAATTGAGACTTTGTACCGATGTTCATGTAGGTGTCATCACCCAAAGAGCATCAGACACGTCCGATACCTTTTTCTCAGAGGCAGGACCTGGGGCATCAACCCGCATGCAATCAGACATGCTCTTCTCTGGGTCCAAAGTGGCTGACCCTGAGTGCAGTGCTTAGCCTCGCATCCTGAGCATAACATTTTAGTTTTTTGTGGTAGCCAATCATGCTTGGGGAGACTGTCCTGCTTCAATGGCTGTAAAGGCCTGAATGGTCATGGCTGCATTAAGCTGTTGTGAGACTCTAATCTTGCATATACACCACAGGCAAACCAAGGAGACCAAAACCAGAAGGACTGCTAACGCTCCCATGCCCGCCCATTCCTTCAGATGATTCATGGCTGCAGCAATCCATGATGATAATCCTGTGGCTACTCCTGCGTCCACTCTGGTAGAATTTTCCGTGACAATGGCCACTCTCAGCTGCTCCATCGTAGTATCGAATTCTCCAGTCCAATTACCTAAAATATAGCCAGACAATTGTTTAGACAGATTTGCAGCTCAGGAAAAATTCTCATGTTGTATGCTAGTGACAAATTCCAGCATACTTTCATTGACAGGCAAGTTGAGCAATTTGCCATAGGGTATCAATTTGCTCCTGCACGAGGTCAATCCTCTGATTGAACACCATTAAGCCTCCTTTTAGTTGAGCATTTATTCTCTTTTGTATATCTAAGGCATGAGCTACATTGGCTAAAAGATTATTCAGGGTCTGAGCAGTCTGCACAGTATGACTCATGGCTAATGCTGCAGTGTTAGCTCCAACAGCCACCAATGAGATGGCAGTAACAAATGCGGCTGTAGTTCCAAGATCCCTTTTCTGTCTGAAGAGAGTCATAGCGTGAGGGGCATCAATGGCACAGGTAAACAGCGAGGCTTGCGAGTAACCAGGGCATACCTAAATTCACTAGCATTCCAGCATTGGGCAAAAAAGGAAGTATCATCACCACAATTACTTGGCTCTATCTGGCTAATAATGAATAAATATGGGGGATATAAACAAACAGGTGTGGGCTTATAGGAAATATTATGAGAATCCTTAACCCCCTCTTTGGAACATCCTGCATCAGTTCTAGAACTAGCAGTGGTGGTGTCCGAGGTCTGAGTAGGTTCAGGAGTCCATTGCCCCCAGGGGTGAGACTTGCTCCATGTAAATTGAGTAACTCCATGTTTTCCTCCACTTTTGAAAGTCATTTAAGGTTCTTAATTTTTTTTTTCCTTTTTTTAAAATTTTTCCTCAATTACACTTTATTCATTCTGCATCCGCCAATCAGCCCCTCCCTCCTCTCCTCCCAATCCTAGACCCCCTCCTCCCTCTGCATGCATGACACTCCCCAAGTCCACTGATAGGGGAGGTTCTCCTCTCCTTTCTGATCTTAGTCCATCAGTTCATATCAAAAGTGGCTGCATTGTCCTCTACTATGGCCTGGTAAGGCTGCTCCCCCTCAGGAGGAGGTGACTAAAGAGTAGGCCAGTCAGTTCATGTCAGAGGCAGTCCCTCTTCACATTACTATGTAACCCAATTGGACTCTGAACTGCCCTGAGCTACATCTGTGCAGGGGTTCTGGGTTATCTCTATGAATAGTCCTTTGTTGGAGTATGAGTCTCTGGGAAGTTCCCTGTGTTCAAATTTTCTTGTTCTGTTGCTCTCCTTGTGGAGACCCTGTCCTCTCCAGCTCTTACTATTTCCCAGTTCTTACATAAAATTCCATTCACTCTGCCCAACAGTTGCCCATCAGGCTCAACATTTGCTTTGATAGTCTGTAGGGCAGAGGCTTTCAGAGGCCCTCTGTGGTATGTTCCTACGTTGTTTCCTGTTTTCTTCTTCTTCTGATGTCCATCCTCTTTGCCTTTCAGGATGGGGATTGGACATTTTAGTTAGGGTCCACTCTCTTGCTTAGTTTCTTTAGATGCATAGGTTTTAGTGGGTTTGCCCTATGTTGTATGTCTATATGAGTGAGTATATACCATGTGTGTCTTTTTGCTTCTGGGACAACTCACTCAGGATGATCCTTTCCAGATCCCACCATTTACCTGCAAATTTCATGATTACCTTATTTTCATTGCTGAGTAATATTCCATTGTTTAGATGTACCACATTTTCTGCATCCATTCTTCAGTTGAGGGGCATCTGGGTTGTTTCCAGCTTCTGGTTATTACAAATAAAGCTGCTACAAACATGGTTGAGCAAATTTCCTTTTTGTGTGCTTGAGTCTCTTTTGGATATATGCCTAGGAGTGGTATGGCTGGATCTTGGGGAAGCACTATTCCTAGTTGTCTGAGAAAACACCAGATTGATTTTCAGAGTGGTTGTACAAGTTTACATTCCCACCAGCAGTGGAGAAGGGTCCCCTTTTCTCCACAACCTCTCTAGCATGAGTTGTCACTTGAGTTTTTGAGCTTGGCCATTCTGATGGATGTAAGTTGAAATATCAGGGTTGTTTTGATTTGCATTTCCCTAATGGCTAATGAGGTTGAGCATTTCTTTAAGTGCTTCTCTGCCATTCAGTATTCCTCTACAGAGAATTCTCTGTTTAGCTCTGTTCCCCATTTTTTAAGTGGGTTATTTGGTTTGCTGCTTTTCAGCTTCTTTAGTTCTTTATATATACTGGATATGAGTCCTCTGTCAGATAAAGGGTTGGTGAAGATTCTTTCCCAATCTGTAGGCAGTCGCTTTGTTTTGGTGATGGTTTCCTTTGCTTTACAGAAGCTTTTCAGTTTCATGAGGTCCCATTTATTGATTGTTGCTCTTAGAGCCTGTGCTGTTGGTGTTCTGTTCAGGAAGTTTTCCCCTGTACCAATGAGTTCTAGGGTATTCCCCACTTTTTTTTCTAGCTGATTTAATGTGTCTTGTTTTATGTTGAGGTCTTTGATCGACTTGGACTTCAGTTTTATGCAGGGTGACATGTATGGATCTATTTTCATTTTTCTACATAAAGACATCTAGTTGGACAAGCACCATTTGTTGAAGATGCTATCTTTTTTCTATTGTATGATTTTGTCATCTTTGTCAAAAATCAGTTGTCCATAAGTGCATGGGTTTATTTCTGGATATTCTGTTCAGTTCCATTGATCCACCATTCTTTTTCTATGCCAGTACCATGAAGTTTTTAAAACTCTTGTTCTATAGTACAGCTTAAGAACAGTGATGGAGATACCTCCAGAAGATCTTTTATTGTAGAGGATTGTTTTAGCAATTCTGGGTTTCTTGTTATTCCATATGGAGTTGAGAATTTTTTTTTCCAGATCTATAAAGAATTGTGTTGGTAATTTGATGGGAATTGCATTCAATCTGTAGATTGCTTTTGGAAAAATTGCTATTTTTACTATGTTAATCCTGCCAAGCCATGAGCATGGGAGATCTTTCCATCTTCTCATATCTTCTTCTAATTCTTTCTTCAGAGACTTGAAATTTTTTTTCATACAAGTCTTTGAGTTCCTTGGTTAGGGTTACTCCAAGGTACCTTATGTTATTTGTGGCTATTGTGAAGGGTGTTGTTTCCCTAACTTCTTTCTCAGCCCTTTTGTCTTTTGTATACAGGAGGGCTACTGATTTTTTGGAGTTAATTTTGTATCCAGCCACTTTGCTGAAGGTGTTTATCAGCTGTAGGAGTTCCTTGGTAGAGTTTTAGGGTCACTCATGTATACTATCATATCATCTGAAAATAGTGATAATTTGACTTCTTCCTTTCCAATTTGTATCTCCTTGATCTTCTTCAACTGTCTTATTGCTCTAGCAAGGACTTCCAGCACTATGTTGAAGAGATATGGAGAGAGTGTGCAGCCTTTTCTTGTCCCTGATTTTAATGGGATTGCTTTAATTTTCTCTCCATTCATTTTGACTTTGGCTATAGGTTTGCTGTATATTGCCTTTACTATGTTTAGATATGTCCCTTGTATCCCTGATCTATCCAATACTTTAAACATGAATGGATGTTGCATTTTGTCAATTGCTTTTACAGCATCTAGGGAGGTTATCATGTGGTTTTTTTCTTTCAGTTTGTTAATATTGATTGTTGTGCTTAGAGCCTATGCTGTTGGTGTTCTGTTCAGGAAGTTTTCTCCTGTACCAATGAATTTTAGGGTATTCCCCACTTTTTTTTCTAGCCGATTTAATGTGTCTGGTTTTAGGTCGAGGTCTTTGATCCACTTGGACTTCAGTTTTGTGCAGTGTGATATGTATGGATCTATTTTCATTTTTCTACATGTAGACATCCAGTTAGACCAGCACCATTTTTTGAAGATGCTATCTTTTTTCCATTGTATGGTTTTGGCGTCTTTGTCAAATATCAGGTGTCCATAAGTGTGTGGGTATATTTCTGGGTCCTCTGTTCGGTTCCATTGATCCACCATTCTGTTTCTATGCCAGTACCATGAAGTTTTTAAAAGTGTTGCTCTATAGTACAGCTTAAGATCAGTGATGGAGATACCTCCAGAAGATCTTTTATTGTAGAGGATTGTTTTAGCAATTCTGGGTTTCTTGTTAATTCATATAAAGTTGAGAATTTTTCTTTCCAGGTCTGTAAAGAATTGTGTTGGTAATTTGATGGGAATGGCATTGAATCTGTAGATTGCTTTTGGAAAAATTTTTATTATGTTAATCCTGCCAAGCCATGAGCATGGGAGATCTTTCCATCTTCTCATATACTCTTCTAATTCTTTCTTCAGAGACTTGAAATTTTTTTCATACAAGTCTTTGAGTTCCTTGGTTAGGGTTACTCCGATGTACCTTATGTCATTTGTGGCTATTGTGAAGGGTGTTGTTTCCCTAATTTCTCTCTTAGCCCTTTTGTCTTTTGTATACAGGAGGGCTACTGATTTTTTTGAGTTAATTTTGTATCCAGCCACTTTGCTGAAGGTGTTTATCAGCTGTAGGAGTACCCTGTAAGAGTTTTTGGGGTCACTCATGTATACTATCATATCATCTGGAAATAGTGATAATTTGACTTCTTCCTTTCCAATTTGTATCCCCTTGATCTCCTTGAGCTGTCTTATTGCTCTAGCAAGGACTTCTAGAACTATTTTGAAGAGATATGGAGAGAGTGGGCAGCCTTGTCTTGTCCCTGATTTTAATGGGATTGCTTTAATTTTCTCTCCATTCAGTTTGATGTTGGCTATAGGCTTTCTGTATATCGCCTTTACTATGTTTAGATATGTGCCTTGTATCCCTGATCTATCCAATACTTAAACATGAATGGATGTTGGATTTTGTCAAATGCTTTTTCAGCATCTAGGGAGATTATCATGTGTTTTTTTCTTTCAATTTGTTAATATGGTGGATCACATTGATGGATTTTCTTATATTGAACCACCCCTGCATGCCTGGGATGAAGCCTACTTGGTCATACTGGATAATATCTTTGATATGTTCTTAGATTCAGTTTGCAAGTATTTTAGTAAGTATTTTTGCATCAATGTTCATAAGAGAGAGTGGACTGAAATTCTCTTTCTTTGTTGAGTCTTTGTGAGGTTTAGGTACCAAGGTGACTGTGGCTTCATAGAATGAGTTTGGTAATGTTGCTTCTGTTTCGATTTTGTGGAATAGTTTGAAGAGAACTGGAGTTAGCTCTTTTTTGAATGTTTGGTAGAATTCTGCGCTGAAACCATCAGGTCCTGGGCTTTCTTTGGATTGGAGACTTTCCATGACTGCTTCTATTTCCTTGGGGAATATAAAACTATTTAATTGATTTACCTGGTCCTGATTTACCTTTGGTAAGTAGAATCAATCAAGAAAATAGTTCGTTTCATTTAAATTTTCAAATTTTGTTGCATATAGACTTTTGAAGTAAGTCCTAATGATTGCTTGGATTTCCTCAGTATCTGTAGTCATGTCCCCCTTTTCATTTCTGATTTTGTTTATTTGGATGGTGTCTCATTGTCTTTTAGTTAGCTTGGCTAAGGGTTTGTCTATCCTGTTGATTTTCTCAAAGAACCAGCTCTTGGTTTCATTGATTCTTTGAATTGTTTTATTTATTTCTAATTGATTGATTTCAGCCCTGAGTTTGACTATTTCCAGCTGTCTGCTCCTTCTTGGTGTGTCTGCTTCTTTTTCTAGGGTTTTTAAGGCACTTAGTGCTATG
Organism: Meriones unguiculatus; assembly: GCF_030254825.1. NCBI lineage: Eukaryota > Metazoa > Chordata > Mammalia > Rodentia > Muridae > Meriones > Meriones unguiculatus. Next base: position 3,056,554 of record NW_026843713.1, read on the forward strand.
AACTTTCCTCTTAGCACTGCCTTCATTGTGTCCCACAAGTTTGGGTATGTTGTGTTTTCATTTTCATTGAGTTCTAGGAAAATTTTAATTTCTTTCTTTATTTCTTTCCTGACCCAGCTGTCTTTTAGTAGCAAGTTGTTCAGTTTCCATGTATGTGTAGGCTTTTTGCTATTTCTGTTGTTACTGAGGTCCAGCTTTATTCCATGGTGATCACACAGGATACAAGGGATTATGTCAATCTTCCTGTATCTGTTGAGGCTTGCTTTGTGACCAACTATGTGGTCTATTTTGGAGAAGGTTCCATGAGGTGGTGAGAAGAAAGTAAATTCTTTTGAGTTTGGGTGTAAGGTTCTGTAAATGTTTGTTAGGTCCATTTGATTTATTACCTCTGTTAGAGATATTGTTTCTTTGTTCAATTTCTGTTTTGTTGACCTGTCCTTTGTTGAGAGTGGGGTGTTGAAGTCTCCCACTATTAGTGTATGGGGATCTATATGTGGTTTAAGTTTTATCAATGTTTCTTTCACAAATGTGGGTGCCCTTGTATTTGGGGCATAGATGTTCAGGTTTGTGATGTCTTCTTGGCGGAATTTTCCCTTGATGAGTATGAAGTGTCCTTCCCCATCTCTTTTGATTAATTTTGGTTGAAAGACTATTTTATCAGATATTAGAATGGCTACTCCTGCTTGCTTCTTGCGTCCATTTGCTTGGAAATCCATCTTCCATCCCTTTACCCTCAGGTAATGTCTATCTTTGTGACTTAGGTGTGTTTCTTGTATACAACAGATTGCTCGGTTTTGTTTATGCATCCATTCTGTTAGTCTGTGTCTTTTTATTGGAGAATTAAGTCCATTGATATTGAGAGAGATTAATGACCAGTGGATGTTAGATCCTTTATATTTGATGTTGGCTGTGGTCATAAGGTTGTGTGCTTAGTTGCTTTTTGTTTTACTCTAGTGGGGTTATTTATTTCCTGTGTTTTCTTGAATGTAGCTAGCTTTCTTGGGTTGTATTTTCCCTTCCAGTGTCTTCTGTAATGCTGGATTTGTTTGTAGTTATTGTTGAAATTTGTTTTTGTCATTGAGTATCTTGTTTTCTCCATCTATGAGGACTGAGAGTTTTGCAGGGGATAGTAGCCTGGGCTGACATCTGTGTTCTCTTAGGGTCTGCATGATATCTGTCCAGGCCCTTCTGGCTTTCATAGTCTCTGTTGAAAAGTCAGGTGTGATTCTAATGGGTTTGCCATTATATGTTACTTGGCCTTTTTCTCTTGCAGCTTTTAGTATTTTTTCTTTGTTCTGTACACTTACAGTTTTAACTATTATGTGGCGGGAGGATTTTCTATTCTGGTCTAATTTATTGGGTGTTCTATAGGCCTCCTGTATTCTTTTTGGCCTCTCCTTTAAGTTGGAGAATAGGTTTTTCTCTTTCTGTCTTTCTCAGATTCCGTTTTATCTGTTTGCCACTTGTGATTCAGTATGAAAATCTCAAAGTTCTGCTGAAGGCTACAAGAAGATGACTGCCTGCTTATGTGACATCAGGGATAATCTTTGTGAAAATTTAAGCAAAGTCCCAATAAACCCTTTTTGTCAAAGATTTGCATTGTTAATGCAGCAATTTCCCAGTAATTAACTCACTGACTGAGGATATATATGTGCATTTAACAAACAATAATGGAATCTGGTATAATGTGATGGTCACATGTAAAGGACATGTGTCTTTATTAATGACCACTTGAAAGAAATATATGACACTTTTCCTTAAATAAGAGTCTTGGACACAGGAACTGACATCTCTGGGTTGTGTACTTTCTGCTGTCATGATTGAGACATGTAGCAGCTCAGCCTTTCTCTTAGGCAGGCTATCCCCTTGGCCCTTTTTATGTCTGGCTTTTGAAACTCATACTGCCTTTGACTTGTTGCATGACATCATTTTAACTCTCAGCCAATCAGCACATGAGAGAATCTTGTAGTTTCCATGGAGATGAATAAACTTTTGTCACTGTCTTGTATCTCTGATCCTGTTCACATGAGACTTTTTCTTGTGAAACCCAACAAGCCTTTATCTCATCCCTTTATCCATATCACACTCCTTTACTCCTGTTTACCTTTGAGACAACGTCAGGTAGGAAAAAGAACTATAATGTTTATTCAGTAGGACACCATCCTAAGTACAAGAACTTCAAAGTGATGTGAGATTAAGTGGAATGTATCAAATTATAAGGTGGTCTCCTACTGTGGTCTTGGATCTGAAATTTCCTAGGTTGTGACTTTCAACTGAGCAGTTACTCACATACTCATTAATGTCCCCTCATATTCTTATTGAATAATAGGCTGGTAGGGTCAAGGTTTCCCTGTGGCATGGATTCCTTAGAAACAGGGCAATGAGATGGAAACGACAATTCCTGGGCCATGTCTGGCTGAAACAGCAAAATCTTAATGTATGTAATTTGAGAACTGTGGGGCAATTAACTTTTTTACAGCTGGTGCTGTTCCACATTAGTGTTGTCAACCCTCTATGAGCTGGGTTGCCTTTGCTGACCTGGCTGGATCTGTAGCTGTGTGCTACTCCGTGGTCAGTGAACAATCCTCCTGGTCCTAAGGTTTTGCAGTTAAAACTGGGTCTTCAGGAAAGAGTAATTCATTTGGTCCATTTTATATGCCTAAGATACAAGAGCAGCAGTGTTTCTTTCTGTGGTCCTCCAGACATAACCTATAAACATAGTGTTGGAGCCAGGACTGCATGTTCAGAGGTGCAACCTGAGGTCCTGGTATCTGAGCTAGGTGGGTAAACACTAGTTCATGGCTAAGTTATTCTGCTACATAATGAGTTCATGGAAAGCATGCCTTACATAGTTAAAATTTGCCCTCCTTTAGCGGAATCTGTTCTCCCTGTTAAAAGTCATTTTAAAAGTTGTCAACATATTATTTTTATTGATTATGTGGGAATTTCAAATAATATACATTGCACTAGCTTTCCATTGCTCCCAGGTTCAAATTACTACCCATGTGTCACACAAAATTTTTTTTCTTTAAAATTCAAGAATTGAAGTCTGTGTTGTCTTTTGTACATAATATAGACTGTGGTTATTTATATGGAATTGCATTTTATGCAAAAAGAAGCATCTCTGTGAATGCAAGAACATAGCACCGATCTTTCAGTTGAGGGCAGAAAGCAGCATATTTAATAACACCCTGGGTTGTTTGAAAATTTTGTTAGGATTTGCAGGCCCTACAACTTAATTAACTGCCACCAATCCCCCTTGTGGAAGACTGGTTTTGTCACCACAGATTGACTGTTGGAACTTACTCCCCCACTGTTAGGATACCTCCTCATAAGTGAAAGCGTAACATATTTCTCTTTTTGCTTTTTAGTTATTACACTCAGGTTGATTTTTTCTGGTTCCATCCATTTGCCAAAAATATTATGATGTTGTTTTCTTAAGTGAAGAATAATTCTTTATGGAAATATTCCACATTTTTTTTTCAAATGAATATCGCAATCCTGTTCTTTATATCTTGGAAATTTCTGGGACTTTAATCATTGTATTTAATGATAAACTATCATGATAACTATGTTTTTTAGCCTAGAATTCCCTCCATCTTCTTCTACTTTCTGGTGATTTGAATTGCATATTCCCTTTGAAGCTCATCTCTTTAGTCCCCAGTTGAGCAAACATCTGGGAAGTTTTCGGTGTAATGGCCCTGTTAGATCATATCATTCCTATTAGAGTTATATTATAGGATAGTGTGCTTTGAGGTTAATATGCCAATGAAAATGAGCAGACAGACTGGAGTCTCTGTCTCTGAGTGTCACTTTATATATTTTTTGTAGGTCTCACTCCATTTCTCAATCTGTCTCTCTAGCTCTTTCTCTCTCTCTTTCTCTCTCTGTCTCCCTCTGTCTGCCTTAAGCTTGTGCTTCAGTTTGAAAAGCTCTCAGTTCTGCTGAAGGACTATAACAAGATGGTGTTGTGCCTGAATCTCGGTACCACAAATGATCACCACCAAGAGCCAAGTCCATTGTAAACCACATGACGATCTTTTTATTAGAAATCATTACAAGCTGCAGTTGGGGTCTCTTCCCCTAACACCAAAGTAGTGAGGGCCAAGAGTTCCTTGCTGAGGATCGTTGGGTGACTTAAAGATTCTGGTAGTTCCCAGCATGTCCAAGGCAGGGGTGATTCTTGCCTGACAAGCATTTATTGGTCAAAATGCTGAATTTTTAATTAATTGAGTATTGGAATATCCCCAAAACATTAATGATCTGGTGACCCTCTCTAGGGGGATGGGCCAGTTTCTAGCAACTAGTGGATGGGGAAATGTGGGCTCTTCCACTCAGAGCATTACTAGACCTCACCCAGCTTGCTCAGACATTAATTTTTAATAATAAGTGCTGATTTTTAATCTTTTAGTCTCTCATTCCCCCTCTTCATTTGAAGACCCAATCTTGGTTCTTCCAGATATGACCCTTTGTATTTCATAGATTTACCTTTCTACACTGGGATCTGAGTACCATTAGTGTATTGTTCTCAAATATTTTTCATGAGAACCATCAAGCAATTTAAAATACAAGACCAAAAGATAAAAATCAAAATGAGTAGGAGTTCCTTCAGGGAAGATATAGGGGTAATAAGCCAAGGGGAATTATTATCCTTTCTCTCTAGGTTTTCTCTAGGCCTTTAGCCCAGATGCTTCAATATTAGTTGCCATTTCAGCTAAGCAGATGCCCAAGATAATAGTTAATGCCAGGGAGCCCCTTTTGACATAGCCTTTCAGCCTGCTAGGTGGGATTTCGGGACAAAAGTCTCCTTTTCTGAAATTGCTTTCATGCTAACAAAGGACCATTGGCATCAGAGATAAGGAAGTCTGAAATGCCAGTCAAAGGCTGGGCAACAGGGCAGTTCTCAGAAGCCTCTGGTTAGTTGATCCACCCAAAGAGGCCAGGAGCAATTGTGTCAGTTTCCAGGAAATCCATATTTCAGCTCTCAGTCCATAGGTGATCCTAGAAGACAGTCAAACAGGTGAAAATCTACTGAGACAAATTTAAACTGGAGACAGAAATTAAAATTTGTCTATTAAATGGGAAAAGTGAAGAATCTAAAGACAAGGGAAAAATTCCTCTGGGATCCACTTGAGCTATGCCAGATACAGGTAATATAAGTTTTTGATTTCCAGAATTTTTTATTACACAAAAGGAAATATATATTAAAAAAACAACTCTGAAAAATAACATATCAACAAATCTAATATAACAATATTCTGAGAGTAACAGGTAAATCTGCATCCCACTGAATGAGTATCAGTTAGCTGTTTGTTTTATAATCTTTATAAACAACTTAAGTATGTCCACAGTTTGGAAGTCTAACACGTCTTCTGTGGGCACAGGTGTTGGTAATCAGCCAGTAATGGAGCTAGGCCATTTTTCATACACTCAGTATCTACCTTTAGCTCCCATCTCCATGTTCACACTGGAAAGTTAGGCAAAAATACATTCATGGATTTATTGCTAAACCCTGGATGCTTGGACTTTCCTTAACAAAGCAAAGAGAAGTAATATTTTAAGATATTCCTAAATCCTGTCTACCTCAGAATGGCAGATATTAAGAATAGTATAGTAAAGACTATGGCTTTTGGGTCAGATATACACATTTAACAGATGTTTTTAGTATGATGAAAAGCATCTTAAAATTCATGTTTAGAAAACTACCAAAGAAAATTTAAATCTCAAACTGGTAACTGAGAAAAAACAAAAAAACAAAACAGGAAAAAACAAAACTGTTAGTGCTCCATTAACTTATCAGAACTCTATAGATCAAGACCAAAACTCTGAACTTCTGAAATCTTATAAAATAAGTACAACAGTAGAAAGGGTGTGGAATCTAAAGTATCTCACATTTTAATATGTTTTAAATTATTTATATATCTTTATAACACATATTTATATAACTTAAAAGGTTAAACTCCTTGCTTTTTATCCAGCCAAATATCTTAAGACACAGGCAATTGACTTGAATTCTGTGAGCAATGCAAACCAGTTTTTCTTTTTAAATATGCGATCTAGTACCCAGTAGTTCTAGCTATCTAATGAACTGACCAAAAAGATGAGTGGTTCTAACTATCTGCTCTTTAGCTGCAAAGCTACCATTAGCTTAGCATAGCCATCAAAGTGATCAGAGACCTGAGAAGGATAAATTATATATACCAATCTATGTACCAATCAAAATGACAGAGATGACTAGTTAGTCCATCATCTAGGAAGTATAACTGGCTCTTGTGGCCTTATGACATCATGAGCAGAGGCAGTCCAGCCATTTGGCACAGAAAATGAGAGACTGTTTCTGTGGAAATAGGAACATGAGTATTGACCTCAACTTGCCTCTCGAAATGTAAACAATGGATCTCCAGGTGTCCAAAGTTTAGGCTGGGCCTAGCAGTGGGCCAGTTGAGGCAGTATTACCCAGTGGTCAGCATATCACAATCCAGAGTTGGCATCATCTGTTGATTTTAAAGGCAAAGCCAAATCTCGGAGACCTTGTGGGAGCTACTGTCATGATTTTGGGACTCGCTGTCACAATAAGTTTACACATGCTAAAATGCCATATTTATCAGGGCTCTGACAAGCTTGAGGGCCAGCATGTCTGAGTTACTCTTTGTCTATCTTTTTCAACTGCTCTAAACTGTGTCCTATAAAAAAAGAATGCTATACTCTCTAATTCTGGCATATTCCAAAGATGCATGTTTTAGAACTATATATTTTAAGTAGATCTACATAGACAAACTTTATGATTACCCATCCTAGGCTTAACCTTAAAAACCTAAACAAAGACACTAGGTAAAGCTCAACATCTTGACCAACTGGAGTTTTTAGCATAACTTTAAATCTGCTCTTTCTGAACTAAAATCAGAGCAAATCTTTTAATCAGATACAGTTTATAGAGAGGCTAGCACATTTTGCATTAAAATTGAATAGTAAAAAGCTTAAAGGACAAAAGTTGAACTTACCATCTAAACAGGGAAATGAATACAGCTGGCAGCCCTAAACAAAGATTGCGCCAAAACTGTGATGGTTCTACTCTCTTTATCTCTGAACCACGAAATAACCAAGCTATGCCTGCACTAGCCACCTGTTGTCACAGGTTGTGGCTGGCAAAATATGACATTGCCATTAGGTGCTGATGATGATATAACAAACACTGTGGAGCATCCACAATCCCCAGTAACCAAAAGTTCTAACAATGTAACCAAACAAGCCCTAGAACCAACCACATAACATAACAGTACAGAACAATTTTAAATTATATGAAATATTCTGGCCACAACAAACCTATCAGCCAAAATTCTTCCCCCTTAAAAGAGCATAAGAAAACATTTTCCAATGCAGAATCACCAGCCCTTTAAATGAAGTACAACATATTTTTAAATACAGTTCTTTCTCAAATCATATTTACCCTCTGGTAATTTAGACATATACCTTTTGCAACATTCTATATATCTTCAGGTTCCTAGCCTCATTCTTCTGGCTTAACCAGACATCCTTACTTTAGACAAGCCATTCTTTTCTTTAATATATCTTGCTCTCTCTCTCTTGCATTTTAGAAAACATAAAAACTCTCATCAAAATCCTTTCCCTTCTGTCTTGATCCTGCTGGAGCTCAGCATCCACAATTTGTTTTTTATAGGCAAAGCAAAAACAGTCATGTTAATACAAAAGAAGTTCTGAAACTGCTAAACTCTTTTTCTAAAATTACTTCTGTGTATCAGATATGGTCCAAGGTTACATAAACATACTCTAAGGAACTTGGTGAAATTTTCTCTTTTCTCTGTCTCAAGGTGAGGGCCAGGATATGAACATATTTTCAATAATCAAAGAAACTTAATAAACAAACAGCTCTCCACAAGATACATTGTAAATACTGCATTTTTTTTCAATTACTGCAGACCATATAATACCTAATTTTTTCTCCCCCAAACGATTGAGAAACTATTTCAATTTTTTTTGTTAGACTACCAAAGATCATTGTCTAAACTATCTGAAAAACTTTAAATGTTTTAAAGCCTTAAACATTTTCTAAAACCTGCTTTTGCAATATCAAAATAAAGTACCCCTTTTTTGTATAAGAGAAGTCTCAAAGCATAACCATAATTTTAAAAGTCAAAACCAGATTTTAAAACCAGAATTTACTAATCCAAACAATTTAATTTTTAAAACCAATACCAACATAAAATAACTAATTAATCTAGAATGAAATGAAAATTATTTGAGCAAGGTTCCTACTCTCCTTTTATTTTTTGACCCAAACCATATGGACATCAAGATCACAATACAGTGCACATGACAATCTCGACATGGCGGTTTCATTATAGCCCACATGGCAACTTCAAGATGGCGGTAAGGCACATCACATACCACGTGGCAACCTATATTGTTGCTATTTAAACAGATGTGTTTATAGACCTCATCAACACATAGGCACATATATACATTTTAAACAAATATGAATTTAACCTTTAAACATACCCAATTACTTTTGATCATATTAACCATGACCTACAGAGCATAGGATTAGTCAAAAACAAACATGATGGCCATATATACATTTAAACAGAAAGTCAAAACTTTACTTACTTCCTCCAGCACTTTCATTTTAAGCACTTTCTTTTTACACTCAGCAGCTGCTAGACAACCAGAAACACAGAGACAAAAGAACAGATTCCACCAGTACTTCCTGTCTCTGCAGTAGTGACCCACTTTCTAGGCCTATCAAACAGATTTGGGACTCCATGTCCCTCACAGTGCTATTGGGGAGCACTGCCCCACTGGAATTTAGAACGTCTCCCAAGATCCCCCATTGCCTTGGTATGCTGATATGTCAGCCAGTGGACTGTGACACAACCAATCCCTTGCCACTCACTGTATATTACCTTGAGATCTCAAAAATACATAGAACAACAGAAGAGAGACATAGAACATGGCCAAAAAATATACACTTACCTGGGCCTCCAATCCTCCGGTCACAAGTCCTGCAAGGTCTTGGGGATCCAGGAGAACCCCCAAATTATGTTGTGCCCACATCATGATACCCCAAAAGACCAGCACCAGGAGCTGAGTCCGTTTCGAACCACATGAGATTCTTTTTATTATGAATCATTACAAGCTGCAGCTTGGGCTCACACCGCCCACTCTGAAGCAGTGAGAGCCGAGAGCCCCATGCTCAGGATAGTTGGGTGATTTAAAGATTCTGGTCCCTCCCAGCATGTTCAATGCAGTGGTGATTCTTTCCTGGCAAGCATCTATTGGTCAAAATGCTGCATTTTTAATTAATTTGCTATAGGAAGGTCCCCAAACCATTAATGATCTGTGTCCCTCCCTTGAGGGATGGGCCAGTTTCCTAGCAACTGTATCTCTAGTGAGTGGGGAAAGAATGCACTAAGGTGGGTTCTTCCCCTTAGAGCGTTAGTGGACCTCACCCAGCTAGTTCAGGCCTTAAACTTTAAAAATAATTGTTTCATCTCTCAATGACTGCTTGCTGCAGTGATATCATGGATGGTCTCTGTAAAAATATAAGCACAAGGAGCTTGCACAAGGAGCATTTTCCAAGAAGTAATTCACTGATTAAGGATATATCTGTGCATTTTACAAATAATGGAATCTGTGATAATGTGAAAGTCACATGTCAAGGACAAATGAATTTATTAATGAACACTTGAAAGAGATATGTGACACTTTTCCTGAACTAAGAGTCTTGGACACAGGGACTGTTATCTCAGGTTTGTGTGCTTTCGACTGCCAGATTGAGGCATGTAGGGCTATTCAGTCTTTCTCTAAGTCAGGCTGTCCACTTGTCCCTTTTAATAACTGGCTCCTGAAACTCTTATTGGCTTTCACCATTTTTATTACATCATTCTGCCTCTCAGCCAATCACCACCTGACAAAATCTTGAGGTTTCCATGGAGGTGAGTTAACAAACTTTCCTCAGAGTTCAGTATCACTGATCATGTGTACACATGATTTTTCCTTGTGAAACTCAACAAGCCTTTATTTCATCCCTTTATCCAGGAGCCACACCTTTACTCCTGTTTACCTTATGAGAATGCCAGGTAGGATATGAAATTTTACTATTTTGTTTAATTGGACATATTCTGAAGTAGAGAAGCTTAAAAGTAATGTAGGAATAAGGGGAATGTACCAAATGACAAGGTGGTCTATTATTGTTTTGGATCTGAAATTTCCTAGGTTGTGAATTTGAACAGACCAATTACCATGTACTCACTAAATTTTCCTTCATATTCTTATGATATGATAGGTAGGCAAGGTCTAGGATTCCCTGGGATATTGAGTCTTTAAGAGCAGAGAAAAGTGAAGGAACCCTAACAATCCCTGAGTCTGTTCTGGCTGAAATTGAGAAATATCAGTGAGTGTAAAAAGAGAAATGAGGTAATAATGATTTGACAGATGGAACTATTCAATACTAGTTTTGGGAAACCTCAATAAGCACAGTTGCTTTGCCTGACCTGGCTGGATTGGCTGCTGTACCCTACTCAATGGTCAGTGAGGAACCCTCCTTGTCCTGGGGTTTAAAGTTAAAAATGTGCCTTCAGAAAAAAAATTGGGTCCATGATATATACTGATGACCCAAGAGAAGCTGTGTTTTCTATTCTTGTCCTCCAGACAAATCCTCTAAAGGTAGTGTCAGTCCCAGGACTGCTTATTCAGAGGTGCCATCTGAGCAAATGTTGTGTGAGGTAGCTGGGTAACCACTAGTTTATGGCTAGGATTCTCTGCTACCTAATGAGTTCCTTGAAAGCATGCCTTAGAGAGTCAAACTCTGCCTTCATTTAGCAGAATCTTTTCTCCATGTTAAAAGTCATTGTAAATGTTGTTGACGTATTAGTTTTATTGACTGTGGAAATATCATATAATATACATTACATTCCTTTTCCATTGCTCCCAGATTCAAGTTCCTACCCATGTGTCACACTAAATTCTTTATCCTTTAAAATACATCAATTGAAATATGTATTTTTCTTATATTCATTGGAACATAATCGGAGTCTCAGTGTCATGTCCCTTAAATAAAACTGAGTTCCTCCTTGCCACACCCTTGCACCACCCCCAAGCAGAAGCCATCAGTCCTGAAGACTGATACTTCACCACCTTGATTACAGTTTTACTTATATATTTATTTATTACTATTTTTTTCATTTGTATCCCCTCTGCTACCACCTCCTCTTTCCTTCCAGTCCCACCCAGGCTCCCTCATCTACCGCTATGCCCTTTCTCTAGTTCCATAATAGGGAAGGCCCTCCTCCCCCTTCTATCTGAACTTAACTTATCAATTCTAATTAGGCTGGCTGCATCATCATCTTTTGTTGCCTGATTCTCAGGCCATTGTTCTCCTTGTGGTGTCAATTGCCTCTCCTTATGACACTCTTCCTCTCTCCTCTCCAGCAGGCTTTCCAGAGCTCTGAGAGGAGGTAGAATTTCATAGGGAAATCCCATTTAGATCTTTGTGTTTGAAGGCCTCTCTCTGCATAATATTGGACTGTGGGTCTCTGTATGCAATCCCATTTGATGCAGAAGGAAGCCTCCCTTTGGAAGCAAGAACATGACACTGATCTATCAGTTGAGGGCAGAGAGCAACATATTATAATAACAACAGCCTGGGTTGATTGCAAATTTCAAAAGGATGTCCTGGCCCTACAACCCACTTAACTGCCATCCAATCCCCCTAGTAGAAGATTGGTTTGGTCATAATAGATGGCTTATTGGAACTTAAACCCCACTATTAGGAGATCTCGTAATAAGTGAATACATACCATATTCGTTTTGCTCCATTTTACTTACTTCATACAGGATGATTTTTTCCTGGTTTCATTTATTTGCCTGAAAAGATCTTGTTGTCATTTTCTTAGCTGAATAACACTCCATTATGGATATATTTCATATTTTCCACGAAGGAGATTGTCAGTCCTGTTCTTTAGTCTTTGGAATTTTCTGGGACTTTAATCATTGAATTGAATGACAAATTTTAAGAATAACAATTTACTTTAGGATAAAATTATGTCCATCTTCTTCTACTTCCTGGTGATTTGAATTCCAATCCCTGGAAGCCCATTTATTTACAAGTGGAGTCCCCAGTGAGGAAATGTCTGGTTACGGTTAGGAAGTATGGCCTTGTTAGATAATATAATTACTTTTGTTTCCCTAATTTCCTTTTCAGTCCTTTTGTCTTTTATATACCAGAGGGCTACTGTTTTTTTTTGTGTGTGTGTGTGTTTGTTTGTTTGCCTGTTTGTTGGTTTTTTTATCAAGTCACTTTGCTAACGGTGTTTATCAGCTGTAGGAGTTCCCTGGTAGAATTTTTGGGGTCACTCAGTTATACTATCATATCATATACATATAGTGATGATTTGACTTCTTACTTTGTGACTTGTATACTTTGTTCTCCTTCAATCATCTTATTGCTCTAGCAAGGACTTCCAGAACTATGTTGAAGAGATATGGAAAAAGTGCACAGCCTTCCCATTTCCCTCTCAGCCAATCAGCACATGAGAGAATTTTGAGCTTTCCATGGAGATGAGTAAGCAAACTTTCTCTGATCCTGTGCACACTTGACTTTTTCTTCTGAATCCCAACAACCCTTTAACTCATTTCTTCATGGAGATTCCGCACATTTACTGTTGTTTACCTGTCTGACAATCTCAGGTAAGAAAGGAAAGTTTAATGTTTATTTAATTGGACAGCTTCCTAAGTAGGAAAGCTTCAAAGTGATGTGGGATTAAGGGGATGTATAGAATGACAATTGAGTCTCACACTGTAGTGGTCCATCTGAAATTTCCTAGGTTGTGAGTTTGAACTGAGCAGTTATTGGTGTATTCACTGAATGTACCTTTAACATTTTTGATATAATAGGCTGACAGGGTCTACAGTTTCCTGGGGTATTGAGTCGTTAAGAACAGGTAAAAGAGAAGGAAACCAGACAATTCCTAGACTGGTCTAGCTGAAACAATGAAAATCGGTGAGTAGAAAAGGAGAACTTAGGGGCAATAAATTATTTGGAAGCTGGTACTGTTCCACACTAGTGTTGCCGACCCTCAATGAGCAGGGTTGCCTTGGCTGACCTTCCTGGACAGGCAGCTATGTCCTACTCTTGGATCAGTAGAGAACTCCCCTGTTCCTGAGGTTTGCAATTCAAACTGGGCCTTCAGCAAAGAGAAATGGTTCCTTGTTACATGCCTAGTGGTAGTACACAAGAGGAGCAGTTCTTCCTGCTTTTGTATTCCAGAGAAAGACTCTAAACCTATTGTTAGTGTCAGAGCTGCTTGTTCAGAGGTGCCAACTGAGGGGTCTGAGGTATTTGGGTAACCAATAGTTCATGGCTAGGATTCTGTGCTCCACTATGAGTTCGTGGAAAACAGGCCTTATAGAGTCAAACTCTGTCTTCTTTTAACAGAATCTTTTTTCCATGTTAAAGGTCATTGTAAAAGTTGTCAACATAGTATTTTTTATGTGGGACTTTTATATAATGTACATTTAATTTATATTCCATTGCTCCCAGGTTCAAATTCCTACCCATGTGTCACACTAAAATTTGTTTTTCTTTAAAATACATCAATTGAAATATGTGTTGTTCATATACTCATTAGAACATGATCAGAGTCTCATTGCCAAGTCCCTTAAAGAAAACTGAGTTCATCCTTGCAGCACCATAGCACCACCCCCAAGAGGAAGCCGTTAGTCCTGAAGAGCTCTATAATTCATTACCTTGGTCACAGTTTTTCTTATGCATTTACTTATTAGGACTTGTTCTTTTTGTATCCCCTTTCCTCCTCCCTCCCTATTCTTCTTCCAGCCCCACCCACCCTCATTATTCTACCCTATGCCCTTTCTGTAGTTCTCTGATTTGGAAGGACCTTCTCCCCCTTTTATCTGACTATAGCTTATCAGGTCTCATCAAAGCTGGGTATCCTCTTCCTGTGTGGTCAGATTATCAGGGCTTTTTTTTCCTTGTGTCCTCAATTCCCTATACTTATGACACTCCTCCTGCCTCCTCTCATGCAGGCTTCCCAGAGCTCTCAGGGTAGGGATAATTTCATAGCAAAATCACATTTAGAGGTAGGTGTTTCAAGGTCTATCTCTGCCTAATTTTGAACTGTGGGTCTCTGTATGCAATCCCATTTGATGTAGAATAAAGCATCTTTGTGGATCCATGAACACTGCACTAATCTGTAAGTTGAAGGAAGAGAGCAATGTATTTTAATAACAACAGCCTGGGTTGCTTGAAAATGTTTCCTTGTGTGTCCTAGCCAGCAACTCAATTAGCTGCCATCCATACACCCTAGTGGAAGACTGACTTGGTCACAATAGATGGCCAATTGGAACTATATCCCCCCCCCTGTAATAGGAGACCTCATACATGAATACATACCATATTTGTCTTTCTGCACTTTAGTTACTGCACCCATGATAATTTTTTCTGGTTCCAATCATGCCTGAAAATATCATGATGACATTTTCTTAGTTGAATAATACTCCGTTATGGAAATCTTACACATTTTCTCTAAATGAAATTGTCAGTTCTATTCTTTAGAACTTGGAACTTGCTGGGACTTTAATTATAATATTGAATGAATAATTATCAGGATAACTATGTTTTGTTAGCCTAGAAGTTGATTATCTTCTTCCATTTCCTGGTGATTTGAATTGCAATGTCCTCTTGAAGCTCATCATTTTGAATACCTAGTGAGAAAATATCTGGGAAGCATTAGGAGTTATGGACTTCTTAGATAATATAATCCCTATTGGATTTATATTATAGGAGGGTATGCTTTGAGTTTGATATGCCAATGAAAGTGACTATACAGAATGGAGTCTCTGTCTCTAGGTCTCTATCACTTTATACCATTTTTTTGTTAGTCTAGGTCTCTCCATTTCTGACTCTGTCCTTCTAGCTATTTCTCTCTCTGTCTCTGTCTACCTCTCTCTGCCTGCTTCTTGTGATTCAGTATGAAAAGCTCTCAGTACTATTGAAGGATTACAACAAGAATTACAACATGCTTGCTGACATGACATCTTGGATGGTCTCTGTAAAAATATAAGCAAAGTCCTAATTAAAAGCTTTTTGATCAAAGAATTTCCTTGGTCAGGGAACATTTTCCAGTAAGTAATTCACTGACTGAAGACACATCTGTGCGTTTAACAAATAATAATGGAATCTGTGATTACATAAAAGTCATATGTCAAGGAAACATGACTTTAGTAATGACCACTTAAAAGAAATATATAACACTTTTGCTGAACTAAGTGTCTTGGACATAGGGATTGTCACCTGTTTGTTGTGTGAGTTCAGCTGCCCAGATTGAGGCATGCAGGGCTGTTCAGCCTTTCTCTCAAGCAGGCTTTCCACTTAGCCCTTTTAATAACTGGCTCCTGAAACTCTTTCTGGGTTTCACCAGTTTCATGACATCATTCTCAATCTCAGCCAATCAATTACTTAGAGATTCTTGACTATTCCATAGAGATGAGTACACAAACTTTCCTCAGTGTCCAACATCTCTGAATCTGTTCACATGAGACATTTCCTTGTGAAACCCAAAAAGCATTTATCTCATCACTTTATGCAGATCACACACATTTACTCCTGTTTACCTCTGTGACAATCTCAAGTAGGAAAAAAATATTGTTTATTTAACTGGACAGCTTCCTATGTATGGAAGATTCAAAATGATGTGGGATTAAGGGGAATATACTGAATGACAAGGTTGTCTTCCTCTGTGGTCTTGGATCTGGATTTTCCTTGGTTGTGACTTTGAACTGCACATTTACCGGTGTACTAAATAAATGTACCTTTACATTCTTACTGATATAATAGGCTGGCAGAGTCTAGGTTTCCCTAGGGTACTGAGTCTTTAAGAGTAGGGAAAAGAGAAGGAAATGAGACAATTCCTGGGCCTGATTTGGCTGAAACAGAGAAAGATCAATGTATGTAAAATTATAAATGAGGGGCAATATACTCTTTGACAGCTGGTGTTGTTCAAAACTACTGTTGCCAACCCTCTAAGAGCAGGGATGACTTGATTGACCTGCCTGGATTAGCAGCTATTTCTTCCTCCATGGTTAGTGAGAAATTATAGGCCTAGGACAAAAGAATAACTTTGTTTGCTGCTGTTGTCTCCAAGAAAAACCCTTTAAATTTAGTGTTTGTACCAGGACTAGTTCAGAAATGCCACCTGTGCTCATGGGGTCTGATGTGGCTCAGTAAACACCAGTTCATGGCTCTGATTCTCTGATACATACTGAGTTCCTGAAAGCATGCCTTACACAGTCAAACTCTTCCCTCCTTTTGTTGAATCTTTTTTTTTTGCATGTTAATAGTCATAAAAATTGTCAACATAGTATTTTCATTGATTATGTGGGATTTTCATATAACATACATTACCTTCCTTTTCCGTGGCTTCAAGTTTCAAATTTCTACCCATATGTCACACTAAAAATTTGTTTTTCTGTAAAATACTTCAATTGAATTATGTGTTGTTATATACTCATTGGAATTTGATCAGAGTCTCAGTGCCAAAAATTTTAAAGAAAACTGAGTTCATCCTTGCCCCACCCTGACACCACCAAGAAAAGGAAGCCATCAGTTCTGAAGAGCTTTATACTTCCTCACCTTGATCACAAATTTTCTTATGTATTTAATGATTTTGTTTTGTTCACTTTGTATCCCCTCTGCTGGTCCATCCCTCTTCTCATTTCCAGTTCCACCCACCCTCCTTCTACACCTATGCTCTTTCTCTAGTTACCTGGTAGGTGTGGTCCTCCTCCTCCTTCTATCTGACCCTAGCTTATCAGGTCTCATCAAGGATGGCTGCATTATCTTCTCCTGTGTCCTTATTCTCAGGGCTTTGTTCTCCTAGTGTCTTCAATTTCCTCTTCTTTATGACAGTCTTCATGTCCACTCTCCTGAAGTCTTCCAGAGCTCTGAGGGGAAATCCCATTTAGGGATAGGTGTTTTAAAGTCTCTGCATGCTATAGGACTGGATACAATCATAATTGATGCAGAAGGAAGCAACTCTGTGGTTAGAGGAACATGGCAGAGAGCAACATATTTTAATAACAACAGCCTGGTTTGCTTTAAAATTTCTGTAGGATGTCCAGGCACCAACTCAATTAACTGCCACCCAATCACCCTAGTGGAATACAGGTTTGGTAAAAATAGATGGCCTATTGGAACTTTTCTGCCCCTATTAGAAGGCCTCAGAATAAGTGAATACATATTTGTCTTTCTACATTTTAATTACTTCACACATGATGGTTTTTCTTGGTTCCATCCATTTCCCTGAATATATCTTGTTGTCATTTTTTTAGCTTAAGATTAATCTGTTATGAAAATATTCAACATTTTCCCCAAAGGAGATTGTCAGTCCTGTTCTTTAGTGCTTGGAATTTGCTGGGACTTTCATCAGTGTATTGAATGACAATCTGTTCTGTTAACTATGTTCTGTTAACCTAGAAGTACTTCCATCTTCTTCCACTTCCTGGTAATTAGAATTGCCATGTCAATTTGAAGTTCATCTATTTACATGTTGAGTCTCTGTTGAGGAAATGTCTGGGAAGTGTTAGGAGGTATGGCCTTGTTACACAACATAATTCCTATTGGAGTTATATTACAGGAGTGTATGCTTTGAAGATGATGTGTCAATGAAAGTGACCAGAATGGAGTCTCTGTCTCTCAGTCTCTGCCACTTTACGTTCTTGTTTCTGTCTGTGTTGGTCTCTTAATTTCTGAATCACATTCTCTATCTCTTTCTCTCTGTGTCTGTCATTCTCCCTCTCTCTCCATTGCCACTTGTGTTTCAGTAGGAGAAGATCTCTGTTTTGTTGAAGGACTGCAACAAGATGACTGCATCTGCAGACCTGACATCCTGGATGGTCTCTGTAAAACTATAAGCAAGGTCCCAATAAAATGCTTTTTATTCAAAGTGTTGTCTTCGTAGGGAACATTTTCCCTGTAAGTAATTCACTGCCTGAGGACATACCTGTGCATTTAACAAATTATAATGGTATCTGTGATAATGTAAAACTCACATGTCAAGGAAACATGACTTAATTAATGACCACTTAAAAGAAATATGTGACACTTTTCCTGAACTAAGAGTCTTGGACACTGTAACTGACATCTGTGTGTTGTGCTTTTAGGTGCCCAGATTGAGAAATGTAGGGCTGCTCTGCCTTTCTCTCAAGAAAGCCATCTACTTGGCCCTTTTAATAACTGGCTCCAGAAACTCTTACTGGCTTTCACCTTTTGCATGGTATCATTTCCCTCTCAGCCAATCAGCACCTAGGAGAATCTTGAGGTTTCCATGGAGATGAGTAAACAAACTTTCCTCAATGTCCAATATCTCTGATAATGTGCATATGTGATTTTTTCTTGTGAAACTCATCAAGCCTTTATCTCATCTCTTTATCCAGATCTCACACCTTTATTCCTGTTTATCTCTGTGACAATATCAGGTAGGAAATGAAACTTCAGTATTTATTTAATTGGACAGCTTACTAAGTAGGCAAGCTTCAACATGATGTGGGATTAAAGAGAATGTACTGAATGACAAAATTATCTCCTACTGTGATGTTGGATCTGAAAATTCCTAGGTTGTGACTTTGAACTGAGCAGTTACTGGCTTACTGCCTAAATGTACCTTCACAATCATATTGACATAATAGGCTGGCAAGGTCTAGGATTTCCTGAGTTATGGAATATTAAGAGCAGAAGAAAGAGAAGGAAACCACATAATTCCTGGGACTGGTTTGCCTAAAAAGTGAAATATCTGTAAGTGAAAAAGGAGAACTGAGGGTCAATAAATGATTTGACAGCTGTTGCTGTTCCATATGAGTGTTGCCAACCCTATTTGATCAAGGTTGCCTTGGCTAATTTGGCAGGATCAGCAGCTGTGCCCTACCCAGTGGTCAGTGAGTAACCCTCTTATTCGTGTGGTTTACAGTTATTCCTGGGTTTTCAGGATAAAGAAATAGGTCTGTATTATGTGCATAGGACACAAGATCAGCTGTGTTTCCTCCAGTGGTCCTTGAGACAATCCCTCAAAACATACTGTTAGTGATTGTTCAGAGGTGTCACCTGAGCTCATGGAGTCTGAGGTAGCTGGGTAACCACAGGTTCATGGCTGAGATTCTCTGCTACATTGAGTTCCTGCGGAGCCTGCCATAAAAATTCAGACCAAAGCCCACCTTTAGAGGAATCTTTTCTCCATGTTAAAAGTCACTGTAAGAGTTTTCAACACATTATTTTGCTGAATATGTGGGAATTTCATATAACATATATTATAATCCTTTTTTATTGCTCCCAGGTTTAAATACCTACCCATGTGTCACAATAATTTTTTTTCTTTTAAAAACATCAATTGAAGTATGTGCTGTTCATATACTCATTGGAACATGATCAGATTCTCATAGCCAAGTCCCTTAAAGACAATTGAGTTCATACTAATTGTACCCTGGTACTACCCCAAGATGAAGCTGTAAGTCCTGAAGAGCTCTATACTTCATCATCTTGATCAGTTTTTCTTATGTATTTACTCAGATTTGTTCTCTTTGTATCCCCGCTGATGCCCCCTCTCTCATCTACTTCCAGTCCCACTCTCTTTCTTCTACCTTTATGCCTTTCTCTAATTACCTCTTTCTATCTAACCCCAGCTTATCAGGTCTCATTAAGATTGGCTTCATCATTTTCTCCTGCTGCCTGATTCTCTGGGCACTATTCTTCTGTGACCTAAATTCTCTCTACATATGACAGTCTTTGTGCCTCCTCTCCTGGAGGCTTCCAGAGAGAAAGAATGACATGAGGGAGAATTTCATAGTGAAATCTCATTTAGAGCTTGGTGTTTTAAGGTCTCTCTCTACAGAATATCAGATTGTGGGTGTCTGTATGGAATCCCTTTTGAGGAAGAAGGAAGCATCACTGTAGATATATAAACACAGGACTGATCTATAGGTTGAAGGCAGGGATCAACATATTTAAATAACAACTGCCTACGTTGCTTGAAAATGTCCTTAGGATGCCCTGGTCCCACAAATCAATTAACTGTTACCCAACCAACCGAGTTTAAGACTCATTTGTTCACAAAAAATGGCCTCTTGGAACTTTATCCTTCACTATTAGGAGATCTCCTAATAAGTGAATACAATCCATATTTTCTTTCTTTGTTTTAGTTACTTCACCCAGGATGATATTTCCTGGTTTCATCCATTTGCCTGAAAATATCATGATGTCATTTTCTTAGCAGAATAATACTCTATTATGGAAATATTCCATACTTTCCCCAATGGAGATTGTCAGCCCTGTTCTTTAGAACTTGGAAGTTTCTGGGACTTTAATCATTGTATTGAATGACAAACTATATTCTTTTAGCCTAGAAGTCCCTCCATCTTCTATCACTTCCTCATGATTTCAATTGCAATATCTACTTGAATCTCATCTACTTACATGTTTAGTCCCCACTGAGGAAATTTCTTGGAAGGGTTAGGAGGTATGGCCTAGATAAATAATATAATTCCTATTGGAGTCATCATATAGGAGGGTATGTTTTGAGGTTGATATGCCAATGAAATTGACCAGAAAGAATGCAGTCTCTGTCTCTCAGTCACTTTATATATATTTTTTTCTGTCAGTCTCGGTCTCTCTATTTTCTATATCTGTCTCTCTAGCTCATTGTATCTTTCCTTTCTCTCTCTCTCTCTCTCTCTCTCTCTCTCTCTCTCTCTCCCTTGCTCTCTTTCTGCCTGCCAGTGTGGTTCAGTATGAAAAGCTCTTAGTTCTGCTCAAGGACTAAAAAAGATGTGTGTTTGATATGTGTCATCCTTGATGTTCTCTTTAAACATATAAGCATGGTCCCAATTATAAGCTTTTGGTTCTAAGAGTTGCTCTCCACATGGAGCAGTTTTATAATACGTAATTCATTGACTAAGGACATAGTTTTGCATTTAATAAATAATAATGGAATCTGTGATGATGTGAAAGTCACATGTCACAGATGCATGACTGTATTTTTGTTTTGTTTTGTTTTGTTTTTTTTTTCATCAATTACACTTTATTCATTCTGCATCCCCCTATAAGCCCCTCCCTCCTCCCATCCCAATCCCACCCTCCCTCCTCCCTCTGCTTGCATGCCACTCCCCAAGTCCACTAATAGGGGAGGTTCTCCTCTCCTTTCTGTTCTTAGTCTGTCAGTTCACATCAAAAGTGGCTGTATTGTCCTGTACTGTGGCCTGGTAAGGCTGCACCCCCCCCCCCCAGAGGGAGGTGATCAAAGAGCAGGCCAATCAGATTATGTCAGAGGCAGTCCCTCTTCACATTACTATGTAACCCAATTGGACTCTGAACTGCCCTGGGCTACATCTGTGCAGGGGTTCTAGGTTATCTCCATGAATAGTCCTTGGTTGGAGTATGAGTCACTGGGAAGTTCCCTATGTTCAAATTTTCTTGTTCTGTTGCTCTCCTTGTGGAGACCCTGTCCTCTCCAGCTCAAAAAGGACATTTGCTCAACCATGTTTGTAGCAGCTTTATTTGTAATAGCCAGAAGCTGGAAACAACCCAGATGCCCCTCAACTGAAGAATGGATGCAGAAATTGTGGTACATCTACACAATGGAATATTACTCAGCAATGAAAAATAAGGAAATCATGAAATTTGCAGGTAAATGGTGGGATCTGGAAAGGATCATCCTGAGTGAGTTGTCTCAGAAGCAAAAAGACACACATGGTATATACTCACTCATATAGACATACAACATAGGACAAACCCACTAAAACCTGTGCATCTAAAGAAACTAAGCAAGAGAGAGGACCCTAACTAAAACGTCCAATCCCCATCCAGAAAGGCAAAGAGGATGGACATCAGAAGAAGAAGAAAACAGGAAACAACCTAGGAACCTACCACAGAGGGCCTCTGAAAGCCTCTGCCCTTCAGACTATCAAAGCAGATGCTGAGCCTGATGGGCAACTGTTGGGCAGAGTGAACGGAATTTTAGGCATGACTGTATTAATGACCACTTGAAAGAAATATGTGATACTTTTCCTGAACTAAGAGTCTTGGACACAGGAACTGTTATCTCTGGGTTGTGTGCTTTCAGCTGTCCAGACTAAGACATATAGGGCATCTCAACCTTTCTCTCAGGCAGGCTATCTACTTGGCCCTTTAATAACTGGCTCCCAAAATTCTTACTGGCTTTCACCTGTTTCATGACATCATTCTACTTTTTAATAAATCAGCATCTGAGAGAATCTTGAGGTTTACATGGAGATGAGCAAACAATCTTTCATCAGTGTCCAGTATCTCTGATCCTGTGCACAGGTGACTCTTCTTGTGAAACCCAACAAGCTTTTATCTCATCCTTTTATCCACATCATACAATGTTATTCCTGTTTACCTCAGTGACAATGTCAAAGAGTAAAAGAATCTTTAATGTTTATTTAATTGGACAGCTTTTAAATAGAAAAGGTTCAAAATGACATGAGATTAAAGAGCTGTACCAAATGAGAACTCCTACTGTTATCCTGGATCTGAAAATTCCTAGGTTTTAATTTTGAACTTGGCAGTTACTACCATAATCACTAAATGTACCTTCACATTCTTATTGATATAATAGGCTGGAAGGATCTAGAATTCTCTGTGGTACTGAGTCTTTAAGAGCAGGGAAAAGAGAAGGAAACCAGATAATTTCTGGTCCTGATTTGGCTGAAACAGAGAAATATCAGTGTATGTAAAATGAGAATGGAGGGGCAATAAACGCTTTGACATCTGGTGCTGTTTTACACTAATGTTGCCAACCCCCTATGAGCAGTGTTGCCTTGGCTGACCAGCCTGAATTGGCAGCTATATTCTACTCAGTGGTCAGTGAAGAACATTCCTGGTCCTGGAGTTTAGAGTTAAAACTGCCATCAGGACAAAGAAATATGTCTGTGTTTATGCCTAGGATATAGGAGCAGCTGTGTTTCCTTCTATGATCCTCCAGAAAAACTGTAGTACCAGAACTGCCTGTTCAGAGGTGCCACCTGACCTCTTGGTGTCTGAGGTAGCTGGGTAAACACTAGTTAATGGCTTACAAAGTCAAAATTTGCCCTCCTGCAGCAGAATCTTTTCTCCATGTAAAAGTGGAGAAATTATATTATTTTTATAATAAGAAAATAATAAGAAAACATATTTTTCTTATTTGGATATTTCATATAATGTATATTACACTACTTTTCTCTTTTTCCAGGTTCAAAATCCTACCCATGAGTGAAAAAAAAATTAAATACATTAGTTGAAGAATGTATTGTTCATATACTCATTGAAACATAGTGAAAGTCTCAGTGCCAGGTCCCTTAAAGAAAATCGAGTTCAACCTTCTTACATGCTGCCACCACCCCAAGAAGAAGCCATCAGTCCTGAAGAACTCTATACTTCATCACCTTGATCACAGTTTTCCTTATGTTTTTATTTATTAAGATTTGTTTACATCGTATTCCCTCTGCTGCCCTCTCACTCATCTTCTTCACCTTTGCAATTTCTAAATTTGCCCTGATAGTTTTGGTCTTCCTCCTGCTTCTAATCTGAGCCTAATTATCAGGTCTCATCATCTTCCTCTGTGGTCCCTTGCCCCTCTTAATAAGTGGCTCCTGAAACCCTTACTGAATTTCACCTGTTTTATGGCATCATTCTCCCTCTCAGCCAATGAGCACCTGAGATAATCTTGAGGTTTCCATGGAGATGAGTGAACAAACATTCTTCAGTGTCCAGAATCTCTGATCCTGTGCATACTTGACTTTTTCTTGTAATACCCAAGAAATATCTCCTTCCTTCATCCAGACCATGTAGCTTTACTCCTGATTACCTCTGTGACAATGCCAGGTAGGAAATTAAACTTCCTAAGTAGGGAAGCTTCAAAGTGATGTTGGAGGAAGGGGAATATAACAAATGACAAGATGGTCTACTACTATGATCATGAATCTGAAATTTCCTACGTTGTGACTTTGAACCAAGCAGTTACAGGCAAACTGACTAAATATACCTTCACATTCTTATTGATATAATAGGCTGGCATGGTCTAGATTGTCCCGCGTTATTGACTCTTTAAGATCATGGAAAGAAAAGGAAACCAGACAATTCCTGGGACTGCTTTGGCTGGAAGAGAAAACAGTCAGTGAGTGTAAAAGGAGAAATGAGGGACAATAAACTCTTTGATAGCTGTTGCTTTTCCACATTTGTTTTACCAACCCACTATGAACATGGTTTACTTGGCTGACCAAGCTCAATTGGCAGCTGTGTCCTACTCAGTGGTCAGTGAGGAAGTGTCCTTGTCGTGGGGTTTTCATTTAAAAATGTTCCTTCATAGCAGAAATTGGGTCCCTGTTGTATACCTAGGACAGAAGAAAGCTGTGTTTCCTGTTTGGTCCTCCAGACAAACCCTCTAAAGGTAGTGTTCATGCCACGACTGCTAATAGGGTCTGAGCTAGCTAGGTAACCACTATTCATGGCTAGGATTCTCTGCTACATAACGAGTTCCTGAAAAGCATGCCTTACAAAGTCAAATGCTGCCCTTTTTAGCAGAATCTTTTCTCCATGTTGATGTCATTATTAAATTGTCAACATATTTTACAGCATTTGTGAAATTTCATATAATATACGTTACACTCCTTTCCACTGTTCCCAGGTACAAATTGCTTCCCATGCATCTCAATAAATTATTTTTTCTTTAAAATATATCAGTTAAATTATGTGTTGATCATATAGTCATTAGAACATGATCAGAGTCTCCATGCCATGTCCCTTAAAGAAAAATGAGTTTATCCTTGCTGTACCCTGGTACCAATCCCAAGAAGAAGCCATAAATCCTGAAGAGCTCTATACTACATTACCTTGGTCACAGTTTTTCTTATATATTTATTTATTATGATGTATTCATTTTGAATCCTGTCTGCTGCCCACTCCCCTTCTCCTTCAAGCCCCCCCAGCCTCCTTCAACTACCCCTTGCCATTCTCAGGTTCCTTGTAGGGGAGGCCCTCCTCACTCATCTATCTGAAACTAGCTTATCAGGTCTTATCAAGGGTGGCTGCACCATTTTCCTGTGTGGCATTTTTATCCATGTGTCTTTAATTCCCTGTACTTTATGCCTCCTCTCCTGTATAATGCCAGGAACTCTGGAGGAGGGAAAATTTTATAGGGAAATCTCATTTAGGGCTGGGTGTTTTAAGGTCTCTCTCTACGTAATATCAGACTGTGGGTCTCTGTATATAATCCAAATTGATACTGAAGGAAGCAATTTTGTGAATATAAGAACATGATATTCATCTATCAGTTGAGGGTAAAGAGCAACATGTTTTAAAATCAACAGCCTGGTTACTTAAAAATTTCCAGGATGACCTGGCCCAACAACTCAATTCACTACCACCCAATTCCCCTAGTGCTAGAGTGGTTTAATAACAATAGACTGACTTTTGGAACTTTATCCCCAACTATTATGAGACCTCCTACTAAGTAAATACATACCATATTTGTCTTTCTGCATTTTAGTTATTCATCCAGGATGATTTTTCCTGGTTACATCCATTTGCCTCAAACTGTTCATGATGTCATTTTCTTAGCTGAACAAGACTCCATTGTAGAAATGTTACACATTTTCCCTAAAGGAGATTTTCAGTCCTGTTCTTTACTCCTTGGAATTTGCTGAGATTTTAATCATTCTATTGAATGACAAATTATCAGGATAACTGTTTTTTAGCCTAGAACTCCCTCCATTTTCTTCCATTCCTGGTGATTTGAATTGTAATGTCCCCTTGAAGTTCATCTATTTACATGTTTAGTCCCCAGTGAGCAAATGTCTGGCAAGTGTTTAGAGATATGGCCTTGTTCGATAATATAATTCCTATTGGAGTTATATTTTAGGAGGGTGTGCTGTAAGGTTGATATGTCAATGAAAGTGATCAGACATAATAGAGTCTGTGTCTCTCAGTATCTGTCACTTTATATCTTTGTTTCTGTTGGTCTTGTTCTGTTTCTGAATCTGTCTTTCTAGCTCTTTCTTTTTCTATCACTCTCATTCTGCCTCTCTCTGCCTGTTGCTTGTGGATCAGTATGAAAAGTTCTTAGTTCTGCTGAAAGACTACCATAAGATGAGTGATTGCTGATGGGACATTATGCAGAGTCTAGTAAAAATATAAGCAAAAACCCAATTAAATGAAATTTATTCAAAGAATTGCTTTATTCAAGGAGCATTTTGTCAGTAATTCACTGACTGAGGACATATCTGTGCTTTTAACAATTAATAATGGAATCTGTGATAATGTAAAACTCACTTGTCAAGGACATGTGAATTTATTAATGAACTGGTGAAAGAGTTGACACTTTTCCTGAAGTAAGAGTCTTGGACACAAGAATTTTCATCTCTGTGTTGGGTGATTTTACCTGCCTAGATTGAGGTATGTAGGGCCTTTCTCTCAATCAGGCTGTCCACTAGGCCCTTTTAAAAACTGACCTCTGAAACTCTTACTGGCTTTCACCTTTTGCATAGCATCATTCTCCCTCGCAGCCAATCAGCGCCTGAGAGAATCTTGAGTTTTTCATGGAGATGAGCATACAAAGTTTGCTCAGTGTCCAGGATCACTGATCCTGTGCACAAGTTAATTTTTTTTTCTTGTGAAACCCAATAAGCCTTTATCTCATCCCTTTATCCAGATCCCACACCTTTACTCCTGATTACCTCTGTAACAATGTCAGGTAGGAAATGAAACTTTAATGTTCATTTAATTGGACTGCTTCCTAAGTAGGGAATCTTCAAAGTGATGTCCGATAAAGGAGAATGTAAAGGAGAATAAGAAGGTGGTCCCCAACAGTGGTATTGAATCTGAAATTTCCTAGGTTGTGACTTTGAACTGAGCAGTTATTAGTGTACTCTCTAAAAGGACCTTCACATTCTTATGGATATAATAGGCAGGTAGAGTCTAGGGTACGCTGGGGAATTGAGTCTTAAAGAATAGAGAAAAGAGAAGGAAATCAGATGAATTCCTTAGACTGGTTTAGCTGTAACAGAGAAATATGGGTATGTGTACATTGAAAACTGAAGGGCAAGATGCTATATGACAGCTGGTGCTATTCCACACTAGTGTTGCCAACCCTCTATGAGAAGGGTTGCCTTGGATGACCTAGCTGTATGGGCAGTTGTATCTTGATACTCAATGATCAGTGATAAAGCTTCCTGGTCCTGGGGTTTACTGTTAAAACTGGGGCATCAGGACAGAGAAATGGTTGGGAGTTATATGCCTAGGATACAAATGCAGCTGCACTACATGCTGTGGTTCTCCAGACAAACCCTCTAAATGTAGTGATAGAGACAGGTCTTCTTGTTCAGAAATGCCAACTTGAGCTCATGGGGTCAGACATAGCTGGGTAAGGACTAGTTCAAGGCAAGGATTCTCTGCTACATAATGTGTTCCTGGAAAGCATTCCTGGCAAAGTCAAACTATGCCCTCCTTTAGTGGAATAATTTCTCCATGTTAAAAGTGATTGTAAAAGCTGTCAACATATTATTTTTATTGAATATGTGGGAATTTCATATTGCATATATTACACTGTTTTCCATTGCTCCAAGGTTCAAATTTCTACCTATGTGCCACACTATTTTTTTTTCTGTAAAATATATCAATTGCAATAACTGTTGTACATATACTCATTGGAAATAATTAGAGTCTCAGTACTAAGTCCCTTAAAGAATACTGTGTTCATCCTTGCTGAACACTGGCACCACCCCCAAGAAGAAGCCATCAGTCCTGGAGAGCTCTATACTTCACCTGAGGGGAGAGAGAATTTCATAGGAAAATCCCATATAGTGCTTGGCATTTTAAGGACTCTTTCTGCATAATATCAGACTGTGGTATTATTTCTTTCTATGAAATCCCATTTGATGCAGAAAGAAACATCTTTGCAGATTCAAGAACATGGCATTGATCTATCAGTTGAGGTCAGAGAGCAATATATCTTAAGAACAACAGCCTGGATTTCTTGAAAATTTCGGTAGGATACCCTGACCCAACAACTCAATTAACTGCTATCCAATTCCCCTATGGAAGACTGGTTTGGTTACAAGAGATGTCTTGGAACTTAATCCCATACTATTAGGAGACCTCCTAGTAAGTAAATACATACCATATTTGTCTTTCTGCATTTTAGTTGTTTCACCCAGGATGATTTTTCCTGGTTCCCTCTAAAAGATCTTGTCATTTTCTTAGCTGAATAATATTCCGTTGTGGATATATTCCATGTTTTCCCCCAAGGAGATTGTCAGTCCTGTTCTTTAGTCCTTGGAATTTCCTAGGACTTTAATCATTGTATTGAATGACAAACTTTCAGGATAAAAATATTCTTTTAGCCTACAATTCCCTCCATCTTCTCCTACCTCCCTAATAACTTTCTGTCCTTTTATCTTTAGTATACAGGAGTGTTACTGATTTTTTTTTAGTTAATTTTGTATCCAGCCATTTTGCTGAAGGTGTTTATCAGCTGTAGGAGTACCCTGGTAGAATTTTTGTTTTCACTCAGGTATATTATCATTTCATCTGCAAATAGTTATACTTTGACTTCTTCCTTTCTGATTTGTATCCCTTTGATCTCCTTCAATTTTCTTATTGCTCTAGCAAGGACTTCCAGAACTATGTTGAAGAGATATGGAGAGAGCGGACATTCTTGTCCCTGATTTCATTGGGATTGCTTTAAATTTCTCTCAGTTTAATTTGTTTTGGCTATAGGCTTTCTTTATATTGCATTTAATACATTTAGTTATGTGCCTTTAATCCATGATCTCTATTCGATGTTGGATTTTGTCAAATGCTTTTTCAGCATCTAAGAAGATTATCATGTTTTTTTTCTTTTTTTCATTTTTTTTAATATGGTGGATCACATTGATGGATTTCCATATACTGAACTACCCCTGCATACCTGGAATGTAGCCTACTTGGTCATAGTGGATGATATCTTTCATGTATTTGGTATAACCCTAAAAAACACACAAGCCAAAGGCTTGGATAAAAAAAAAATCATTTCTCTGAAGAAAGAATTAGAAGCAGATATCAGAAGATGGAAAGGTTTCCCATGCTCATGGCTTGGCAGGCTTCACATGGGTAAGATGATCAATCCTTGTTTAGTAAAACTGGCCATCTTACCAAAAGCAATCTACAGATTCAATGCAGTTCCCATCAAAATACCAACAGACTTCTCTACAGACTGAAAGAAAAGTTCTCAACTTCATATGTAAAACAAGAAACCCAGAATTTCTAAAATAATCCTCTATAATAAAAGATCTTCTGGAGGTAACATCATCCTTGATCTCAATATAGATTAAAAATCAACAGTATCCTTTGCTTTACAGAAACTTTAACGACCCTGATATATCACCTTACACCCATCAGAATGGCCAAGATGAAAAACTCAAGCGATAACACATGCTGGAGAGGTTGTGGAGAAAGAGGAACCCTCCTCCACTGCTAATGGGAATGGAAGCTGGTACAACCACTCTGGAAAGCTATCTGGTGCTTTCTAAGACAATTAGGAATAGTGCTTTCTCAAGACCCAGCTATACCACTCCTAGGTATATACCCAAAGTTTGTTCAAGTACACAAAAGGGATACTTGATCAACCATGTTTATAGCAGCTTTATTTGTAATAGCCACAACCTGGAAACAACCCAAATGTCCATCAACAGAGGAATGGGTACAGAAATTGTGGTAATTTTACACAATGGAATACTACTCAGCAATCAAAAAGGAGGAAATCATGAAATTTGCAGGCAAATGGTGGGATCTAGAAAAGATCATTCTGAGTGAAATATCCCAGAAGGAGAAAGACAAACATGGGATATACTCACTTATATAGACCTATAAGATATGATAAACATAATGAAATCTATACACCTAAAAAAGATAATCAATTGAGCGGACATGGGTAAGATGATCAATCCTTGTTTAGAAAGACAGATGGGATGTGCATTGAACATATGACAAGAGTCTACTGAGCGCATCTGAAAGAGTCTAACTAGCAGTGTTTTCAAAGCAAAGACTCATGACCAAACCTTTGGCAGAGTACAGGGAATCATAAGAAAGAAGGGGAGTTAGTCTGATGGGGAAAGGATAGGAGCTCCACAAGGACCAAATATATCTGGGCACAGGGTCTTTTCTGAGACTGACATTCAACCAAGGACCATGTATGGATATAACCTAGAACCTCCACTCAGATGTAGCCTGTGGTATCTCTGTAACCAATTGGTTTCCCAAAGTGAGGGGAACAAGGACTATTTCTAACAGGAACTCAATGACTGGCTCTTTGGTCACCCACCCCTGAAGGGAGGAGCAGTCCTGTTAGGCCACAGAGGAGGACTTTGCAGCCAGTCCTGAAGATACCTGATAAAACAGGATCAGATGAATGGGGAGGAGGTCCCCCCTATCAGTGGACTTGGAAAGGGGCACGGTGGAGATGAGGGAGGGAGAGAGGGACTGGGAGGGAATGAGGGATCGGGACACGGCTGGGATACAGAGTTAATAAAATGTAACTGATAAAAAAATAATAAAATAAAAAAATCAACAGTAATAAAAACTGCATGGTACTGATATAGAAACAGAATGGAGAATCAATGGACCTGAATAGAAAACCCAGTAATAAATCCATTCACTTATGGACACCTGAGTTTTGACAAAGATGCCAAAATCACAAAATGGAAAAAAAAAAAGATAGCATTTTCAACAAATGACGCAGGTCTAGCTGGATGTCTACATATAGAAGAATGCAAGTACATCCATACTGATCTCACTGCACAAAACTAAAGTCCAAGTGGATCAAAGACCTCAACATAAAACCATTAACTATGTCAGAAGAAAAATTGGGGAACATAGACAACACAGGCTCTAAGAAAAACAATCAGTAAATGGGACCTCATGAAACTGAAAGTCTTCTGTAAAGCAAAGGTCACTGTCATCAAAACAAAATGAATGCCTACAGAATGGGAAAGAATCTTCATTAAGCCTCTATGGGAAAGAAGGCTAATATCCAGTGTAAATAAGGAATGGAAGAAAAATAATTAAAAAAAAATGCTCAATGTCATTAGCCATCAGGAAAATGCAAATCAAAAATTACCCTGAGATTTTATTTTCCCACCCATCAGAATGGCCAAGATAAAAAACTGAAGTGACAACACATGCTGGAAATGTTCTGGAGAAGAGGAACCCTCCTCCACTGCTGGTGGGAATGTAACATTGTAAAACCACTCTGGAAATTATTCTGGTGCTTTCTCAGACAACTAGGTATAGTGCTTCATCAAGATTCAGCTATACCACTCCTAGGCATATAGCCAAAAGAGGCTCAAGTACACAATAAGAACCTTTGCCCAACCATGTCTGTAGCAGCTTTATTTTTAATAGCCAGAACTTAGAAAGAAACAGATACCCCCCAACTGAATAATGGATACAAAAATTGTGGTACAGCTATACAATGCCATACTACTCCCCAATAAAAAAAAAAAGAAAATTATTAAAGTTTCAGATAAATTGTGGGAACTTGAAAAGAGCTATCTCAGAAGCAGAAAGACACACATACAATATACCCACTCACATAGACATATATGATAAAACTACTAAAACTGTACACCTAAATAAACTACTCAAGAGGGAGGACTCTGGCTAAAATGCTCATTCCCCATCCCAAAAGGCAAAGAGGATGGACATCAGAGGAAGTGAAAACAGGGAACAAGAGAGGTGCCTGCCACAGAGGGCCTCTGAAAGTCTTTGCCCTAAGACTCTCAAGACAGATGCTGAGACTTATTGATATTAATGCCACATTTTTATTGATATAAATTTGGACTTATGTCCAAATTTTGGGCAAAGTGCATGGAATCTAATGAAAGAAATGAGAAATAGTAAGATATCTGATAGACTAGGATCAGAAGGAAGAGAGGAATACCTTCTATATCAGTGTGCTTGGGGCGGGGCCTGCGTGGACAAGAGGGAGGAAGGGTGAGATTGGGAGGGAGGTGGGAGAGTTTATGGGGTTATACAAAGTGTTGTATTATAGGAGGGTATGCTTGGAGGTTATTATGCCAATAAAAGTGACTAGACAGAATGGAGTCTATGTCTCTTTGGGCCTGTCAATTTATATCTTTGTTTTCTTCTGTCTGGGTCTTAATATTTCTGAATATGTTTCTCTAGCTCTCTCTGTCACTCTTTCTCTGCCTGCCACTTTTGGTTAAGTATGAAAAACTTTAAGTTCTGCTGAAGGACAACAACAAGATGACTGCTTCTGATGTGAAATCTTGGATGGTCTCTGTAAAAATATAAGCAAAGTCCAATTAACCCCTTTTTGTTCAAAGAGTTGCCTTGGTCTAGAAAGCATTTTTAAAACATTTTCACTGACTGAGGACATGTCTGTGCAATTAACAAATAATAATGGAATTCCTTATAATATGAAACTCCCATGTCAAGGTTAGTGACTGTATTAATGACCACTTAAAAGAAATATGTGACACTTTTCCTGAACTAGTTTTGGACAAAGGAACTGACATCTCTGTGTTGTGTGCTTTCAGCAGCCCAGATTGAGTCATGTAGGGCTGCTCAGCCTTTCACACAGGCAGGCTCTCCACTTGGCCCTTTTAATAACTGGCTCCTGATACTCTTACTGGCTCTCATCTGTTTCATGACATCATCCTCCCTCTCAGCCAGTCATCACCTGAGAGAATCTTGAGGTTCCCATGGAGATGAGTAAACAAAATTTCCTCAGTGTCCAGTACCTCTGGTCCTGTGTACATATTACTTTTTCTTGTGAAACCTAACTAGTCTTTATCCCATCCCTTTATCCAACTCTCACACCTTTACTATTGTTTACTTCTGTGACAATGTCAGGTAGGAAATTAAACTTTAATATTTATTTAATTAGATAGCTTCCTAAGAAGGGAAGTTTCAAAGTAATGTGGGAATAAGGGGAGTGTATTGAATGACAACGTGGTCTATAATGTGGTCTTGGATCTGAAATTTCCTAGACTGTGACTTTGAAATGAGCAGTTACTCGAGTTGTCATTAAATGTATGTTCATATCCTTACTGATTTAATAGGTAGGCGAGGCCTAGAGTTCGCTGGGTTATTGAGTCTTTAAGAACAGGGAAAATAAAAGCAAGCCAGACATTTCCTGGGACTGTTATGGCTGAAACTGAGAAAGATCAGTAAGTGTAAAAGGAGAACTAAGGGAAAAAGATTTTTTGACAGCTGTTACTATTATACAATAATGTTGCCAGCCCTCTATCAGCAGGATTGCCTTGGCTGACCTGGTTGAATCAGCAGCTGTGTTCTAACAGTGGTCAGTGAAGAACCCTATTGGTACTGGTGTTTAGAGTTAAAACTGAGCCTTCAGAACTGAGAAATGGGTCCATGTTATAGGCCTAGGACACAAGAGCAGCTGTGTCCTCCAGACAACCCTTAAAATGTATTGTTAGTGACCGGACTGCTTGTTCAGAGGTGACACTTGACATTTCCTAGGAATGGTCAGGCTGAAAACAAGAAAGATTGGTGAGTGTAAAACAAGAATTGAGGGCAAGATATTTTTTTGACAGCTGGTGCTGTTAAATAGTAGTATTGCCAACCCTCTGTTAGCAGGGCTGCCTTGGTTGACCTGGCTGAATTAGCAACTCTTTCATAACAGTGGTCAGTGAAGAACGCAGTTGGTACTAAGTTATATATTTAAAACTAAGCCTTCAGGACAGAGAAATGGTTCCATGTTAAATGCCTCAGACACAAGAACAGCTGTGTTTTCCAGACAAACATTCCAAACGTAGCATTAGTGCCAGGACTGATCATCCAGAGGTGCCACCTGAGCTCATGGAGTCTGAGATAGTTGGGAAACCACTAATTCATGGTTAGGATTCTCTGCTACATAAGAGGTTCCTGGAAAGCAGGCCTTACAAAGTCAAAGTCTGCCCATCTTTTGTGGAATGTTTTCTTCAGATTAAAATTCATTGTAAAAGTTGTCAACATCTCATTTTTATTGATTATGTGGAAAATTAATATAATATACATTACACTCTTTTTCCATTGCTCCCAGGTTCAAATTCCTACCTTTGTGTCACACTAAATTTTTTCACTTTAAAATAAATCAATACAAGTATGTGTTGTTCATATACTCATTGGAACATAATCAGGGTATAAGTGCCAAGTCCCTTAAAGAAAACTGAGTTCATCCTTGCCACTTCCTGACAGTACCCACAAGAAGAATACCTTAGTCCTGTAGAGCTCTGACCTTGATCACAGTTTTTCTAATGAAATTATTATTACAATTTTTTCACATTGTATCCTCTCTTCTGCTCCCTCCCTCCTCTCCTTCCTGTCTACCTAGCCTCCTTCTTCTACCCCTATGAATTAATACTTCCATAATAGAGGAGTTACTCCTCCCCCTTCTTCCTGACCATAGTTTATGACACTGTATGCATCATCTTCCTCTGTGGCCTTATTCTCAGGGCATTGTTCTACTTGTGTCCTCAATTCCCTCTATTTATGACACTCTTCCTGCCTCCTCTCCTGTAGGCTTAGCAGAGCTCTGAGGAGAGGGAGAATTTCATTAGGAAATCTCATTCAGTGTTTTAAGGTCTCTCTCTGCCTAATATCAGACTGTCTCTGTATGCAATCCCATTTGATGCAGAAGGAAGCATATCTGTGGATCTAAGAACATGACACTGATCTATCAGTTGAGGGCAGAGAGCAATTAAAAACAACAGCCTGTATGGCTTGAAAAAATTATTAGGATGCCCTGAACTCAAAACTCATTTAACTGCCACTCAAAACCTCTAGTGGAAGCCTGGTTTGGTCTCAATAGATGGCCTATTAGAACTTTATCTGCCAGAATTAGAAGAACTCCTAATAAATGAATACATACCATATTAGCCTTTTGGCATTTAGTTACTTTACACAGGATGATTTTTTTCTGGTTACATCTATTTGCCTGAAAATGTCTTGTCATTTTCTTAGCTGAATAATACTTCATTAAAGAAAGTTTCCATGTTTTCCCGGGAGGAGATTGTCCATCCTGTTCTTTAGTCTTTGTAAGTTGCTGGGACTGTAATCATTGTAGTGAATGACAAATTTTCAGAATAAGAATGTTCTTTTAGCCTAGAATTTTCTTCTAATTTCTGGTTATATGATTTGCAAGTCAGCAAAGGCAACACTGCTTAAAGAGATTTGGCATCAGTAGTGAGGAACATCATTAGCTCTCAAATAGTTTATTGCCACTCAGTTCTCCTTTTACACTCAACGATCTTTCTCTGTTTCAGCCAAACCAGTCCCATGTATTTACTGGTCTCCTCTTTTCACTGCTCTTAAAGACTCAATAGCCCAGGGAACCCAAGGCCCTGCCAGTCTATTATATCAATTAGAATGTGAAGGTATATTTAATTAGTACCCAGTAATTGCTAAGGTCAAAATCACAACCTAGGAAATTTCAGGTCCAAAATCACAGTAGGAGACCACATTGTCATTGGCTACATTCCCCTTAATTCCAATTCGCTTTATGTTCCCTATTAGGAAGTTGTCTAATTAAACAATAAATTTTCATTTCCTACCTGACATTGTAACAGAGGTAAACAAGAGTAAATGTGAGAGATCTGGATAAAAGGATTAAATAAAGGTTTGCTTGTTTTCAAAATAAAAGTCACATGTGCACAGGATCAGAGCTACAGGACACTGAGGAATGTTTATTTTCTCATCCCTATGGAAACCTCAAGATTCATTCACATGTTGATTGGGTGAGAGGGAGAATGATGTCATGAAAAAGGTGAAAACCAGTAAGTTTCATGAGCTAGTTATAAAAAGGGCCAAGTGGACAGCCTGCTGGAGTTAAAGGGTGCTGAGTCCTACATGCCTCTATCTGGGCAGCCAAAAGCACACAACCAAGAGATGACATTTCCCGTGTACAATATTTTTCAGGAAAAATGTCACATATGTTTCAAGAGGTCATTAATAAAATCATGTGTTCTTGACATGTGGCATTCACATTATTACAGGTTCCATTGTTAAATGAACAGATATGTTCTCAGTCAGTGAACAATTTTCTGTGAAAATGCACCCTGACCAAGAAACTCTTTGTACAAAAAGCTTTTAAGTTGGACTTGTATTTTGACTGAGACCATCCATATTGTTATGTCAGCAAGCAGTTATCTTGTTTTAGTCCTTCAGCAGAACTGAAAGCATTTTGTACTGAACATAAATGGCAGGCAGAGAGAGAAATAGCTAAAGTGAGAGATTCAGAAATAGGGAGACCAATACTAACAGAAATATAAGATATAAAGTGACAAAGAGCAAGAGATAAAGACTCCATTCTGTCTGGTCACTTTTTTGGCATACCAACCTCAAAGCCCAGCATCCTATAATATAACTCCAATAGAAATTACATTATCTAACAAGGCCATACCATCTAACCATCTAACCAGACATTTCCTCACTGTGGACTAATGAGCTTCAGGGAGACATTGAAATTCAAATTACAAGGAAGTAGAAGAAAATGAAGGGACTTCTAGGATAAACAAACATAGTTATCCACATAGTTTCAATAAAATATTTAAACTCCCAGCAAATTCAAAGTTCTAAAAAACAGGACTGTCAATCTCCTTTGGGAAAAATGTGGATTATCCCCATAATGGAGTATTATTTAGCTAAGAAAATGACATCATTAAATTTCCTGGCAAATAGATGGAACCAGAAAAGGTTATCCTTGGTGAAGTAACTAAAATGTAGAAAGCCTAATAAGATACACATTTACTTATTAGGAGGTCTTCTAATATTGGGGAATAAAGTTCCAATAGGAAATCTACTATGACCATGCCAGTCTTCCACTATGGGGATTGGGTGTCACTTAATTGAGTTGTTGGACCAGGGCATGCTACAGAAATTTTCAAGCACCCCAGGCTCTTGTTATTAAAATATGTTTTTCTTTGTCCTCAACTGATAGATTAGCGGCATGTTCTTGTACACACAGAATTGTTTCCTTCTGCATCAAATGAGAATGCATAGAGACCCACAGTCTGATATTATGCAGAGAGACCTTAAAACACCCAGCTCTAAATGGGATTTCATTATGAAATTCACCCTCTTCTCATAGCTCTGAGATATCTGCAGGAGAGGAGGCAGAAAGAGTGTTATAAGCAGAGGGAATTGAGGACACCAGGAAAACAATACCCTCAGAATCACACTGCAGAGGAAGATCATACAGCCACCCTTGTTGAGACCTGATAAACTAAGGCCAGATAGAAGTGGGAAGAGGTCCTTCTGAATCAGGTAACTACAGAAAGAGCATAAGGGTAGAAGGAGAATGTTTGGTGGGACTTAAAGGAAAAGATGGAGGGGAATAGGGGAAACAAAGAGAACAAATTATAATAAATAAATACATAAGAAAAACTGTGGTCAAGGTGATGCAATATAGAGCTCATCAGGAGTGATGCTTCTTTTTGGGGGTTGTTCCAGGGGCATGGATGAACTCAGTTTTCTTTAAGGGAC
Source organism: Meriones unguiculatus (assembly GCF_030254825.1). Lineage (NCBI taxonomy): Eukaryota > Metazoa > Chordata > Mammalia > Rodentia > Muridae > Meriones > Meriones unguiculatus. The sequence goes on from NW_026843713.1 coordinate 3,094,112, forward strand.
TTGGCATTGAGACTCTGATCATGGTCCAAAGAGTTTATGAACAACACATAATTCAATTAAGGCATTCTATAGAAAAAAATTGTGGCACATGGGTAGGAATTTGAATCTAGTAGGATCCTTACAAAAAGACTGTAATGTATATTATATGAAATTCTCACATAAGCAATAAAAATAATATGTTGACCACTTTTATAATGACTTTTAACATGGAGAAAAGATTGCATATAAGAAGGGCAGAGTTTGACTGTGTGAGGCATGCTTCCAGGAATTCATTATGTAGCAGAGAATCCTTGCCATGAACTAGTGGTAACCCAGGTATGTCATACCCTAGGAACTCAGGTGGCATCTCTGAACAAGCAGTCCTGGCACTAACACTAAGTTTATAGGGTTTGTCTGGAGGACCACAGAAGGAAAAACAGCTGCTTTTGTGCCCTAGTCATATAACAAGGACCAATTGCTCTTTCCTGAAGACCCAGTTTTAACTGTAAACCTCAGAATCAGGAACATTCTTCACTGACCAGTGAATAGGACACAGCTTCAAGTATAGTCAGAACTGTACTTTGGGTGTCAAAGGACCCCTGCTCTTAGAGGGCTGCCAACATTATTGTGGAACGAAACCAGATGTCAAGTAGTTTGTGTCCCCTCAGTTATTCTTTTACACTAACTGATCTTTCTCTGTTTCAGCCAAAACAGTCCCAGGAATTACCCGGTTTCCTTCTCATTTTCCTGCTCATAAAGACTCAATAGTCCAGGGAACCGAAAGCCCTACAAGCTTATTATATCAATAAGACTGTGAAGATACATTTAGTGAATATGCCTGTAAATGCTAAGTCTAAGGTCAGAACATAGGAAATTTCAGTTCCAAGTCCAAAGTAGGAGAGTAGCTTGTCATTTGGTAAATTCCCTTTAATCTGACTTCACTTTGAAACTTCCCTACTTAGGAAGCTGTCTCTGCCCTCAACTGATTGATCAGTGCCATGTTCTTGGATCCACAGAGATGCTTCATTCTGTATCAAATGGGATTGCTTACAGAGAGCCACAGTCTGATATTATGCAGAGACCTTAAAAAAACAGCTCTAAATGGGATTTCCCTATGAAATTTTCCCTGCCCAAAGAACTCTGGGAAGCCTGCAGAATAAGAGTCAGGAAGAGTATTTTAAGTAGAGGGAATTGAAGCCAAAAGGAGAAAAATGCCCGGAGAATCAGGCAGCAGAGAAAGTTGATGGAGCCTGCCTTGTTCATACCTCATGAGCTAGGGACAGATAGAAGGGGGAGGAGTTCCTGCCCTATCAGGGAACTAGAGAAGAACATAGGGATAGAAGAAGGAGTCTGAGTGAAACTGGAAGGAGAAGAGAGAGGGGGTAGAAGAGGAAATACAAAGGGAACAAATCGTAAGAAGTAAATACATAAGAAAATCTGTGGTCAAGATGATGAAGCATAGAGCTCCTCAGGACTGATGGCTTCTTCTAGGGGGTGGTGCCAGGGTGGGGAATGGATGAACTCAGTTTTCTTTAAAGTTTTTGGCACTGAGACTCTGATCATGATTCAATGTGAAGATGAAAAATGCATACTTCAATTGATGTATTTTAAAGAAAAATGTAATGTTACACATTGGTAGGAATTTGAAGCTGGGAGCAATGGAAAGGGAGTGTAATGCATGTTATTAGAAATACCCACATAATCAATAACAGTTATATGTTGAAAACTTTTACTGAGGACACATCTGTGCATTTAACAAATAACAATGGAACCTGTGTTAGTGTGAAACACACATGTCGAGGACTAGTGACTTTATTAATAACCAGTTGAAAGAAATATGTGACTCTTTTCCTTAACTAAGAGTCATCTCTTGTTTTTGTGCTTTCAGCTGCCCAGATTGAGGTGTGTAGGGCTGCTCAGCCTTTCTCTCAATCTGTCCACCTGGCCCTTATAATAACTCTCTCCTGAAACTCTTCCTGGCTATCACCTGTTTCATTATTCTCCCACACAGCCCAAAAACACCTAACACTTGTGATGTAATAATTGCACTTTGATGTCATAATACTATTGTGAATTCATAATACCATTGTGATGTCATACTACCATTGTGATATCATACCACAATCATGTCATAATGGCATTGTGCTGTCATAATAGCATTGGTATGTCATGATGAATTTTTATTTCATAATGCCATTGTGATATCATTATAGTTTTTTGATGTTATCATAGCATTTTGATGTGATAATAGCATTGTGATGAAATATCATTACGATGTCATAATAGCATTGTGTTGTCAAAATAGCACAGTGAAGTCATACCACCATTGTGATAGCATAATACTATTGTGATATCAAAATTCCATTGTGATGTCATATCACAATCATGTCTTAATAGAATTGTGCTGGCATAATAGCATGGGGATGTCATGTTGAATTTTGATGTCATGATGCCATTATGAAGTTAATAGCATTGTGATGTCATAATAAAATTGTGAGATATAAAACCTTTGTGATAGCATAATAGCATTGTGATGTCATCATAACATATATACTAATATAATTGTAAAGTCATAATAGCATTGTAATGTCAAAATTCATTGTGATGTCGTAACACAATCATGTTGTAAGAGCATTGTGATGTCATCATAATAAGCTGGTGTGATAGCATTATTATGTCATAAAAGCATTCTATTGTCATAAAAGCATTGTAATGTCAAAATAGCATTGTGAAGTCATAATAACATTATGAAATCATAATATCATCTGGATGTTATAACATTGTGATATCATAGTAGCATTTGGATGTCAAAATACCTTTGTGATGTCATAATAGCAATGTGACTTAATATAATTGTGATATCATAATATCATTGAGATATGATAATAGCATTGTGATAACAAAATAGCACTATGATATCATACCGTAATCATTTTGTAAATGCTTTGTGATGTCAAAATATCATTGGGATGTATTGATGAATTTTGATATCATGATGCCATTGTGATATCATCATAGCATTGTGATGTCCTCATAGGTTTGTGATATCATCACAGCATTGTGGTGTAGTAATACCATTGTGATGTCCTAATACCATTGTGAAGTCTCTGTGAGTCATAATTGCACTGTGATGTCATAATAGTATTGTAATGTCTTAATATAATTGTTATATCATAACACTATTGTGAAGTCATACTAACATTGTGATAACATAGTAGCTTTGTGAAGTCATAACACCATTGTGATAACATATTAACATTGTGATGTCATCATAACATTGAGGTGTCATAATAGCTTTAGGATGTCATAACATTGATATATCATCATAGCATTAAGATGTCATACCTTTGCCTGACCACAACAAGGCACACTAAGCAAGTCCTAAATAGTTATTCCTTCACATATATGTCTGTCAAATATTCTGAGCCAGAAGGCTGAAGATTGTGCTACAATGTGACAGAGTTATAGGTGACTGTTCAGGTAACAAATTGTTTCTGTAATTTTCTTATTTTTTGGAAGCTGCTAACATGCACCTCCTTTTTCCTCTAGTAACTAATTTTATTCCTTCTCAAGTCTCTGATGGGGTTGAAGAGCAAGTATTTATTCTGCCACAATTAAGCTTAAGTTGTTTAGAATTTAAACATTGTTTTCATATAGGTAATACCAATAAGGATAAAAGTTAGTTTAGGTATAGAACTCTAAACGTGTCAAGATAGATAGGATAATCAGATACTTTCTCCTATGTTGCTAAGTACACATGGACTAGACATTACACATGAAGAATTTACCTAATAGTTTTCATAATTATTATTTTATTGAAATAAAAGGAGCCTTTTATTGGACTTAAAGGGGGAAATGTTGGTAAAATGTTCTTTTGAAATACCTTACCCTTATTCATTCAAATGCAGATTTCTATCCCCCACTCCCTGGTTTCAATATGGATATTTTATATCGATACTTATTCCATGCATCCTGTCTCAACTTTGTATAAACAGGCTGAAATAAAGCAACTAGCCACAATATTGAGCAAGGAGAGCAGAGGAGCCCAAGGACAGGAAAGAAGGGAGGAGCCAGAGTGCAAGAAATGAGTGGGAGGAAAAAAGGGTTAGGGCAGAGCTAGGAGAGTCTCAAGCTAGGAGTAGTACAAGAAACTATGTGGAGAAAGAACCATTGGGATGAGATATGACTGTCATATACTAGCATTGTGATGTCATATCATTATTAAGACATGAATGTATTGTGATGTCACACTACCATTGTGATGACATAATACCATTGTGAAGTCATCCTGTTGTGAATTCATAAAAGCGTTGTGATGTTATAATAGCATTGCTTTGTCATAATACCATTGGGATGTCATAAAACCATTTTGATGTCATCATAGCATTATGATACCTTAACGCATCACTGCTGTGATGTCCTAAAACATTTGTGGTGCCATAATAGCATTCTGATGTCATCATAGCATTGTGATGTCATATCATTCTGATGTCCTTATACTATTGTGAACTCATACAGTTATGAAGTCATAATAGAACTGTGATGTCATAATAAAAATCATGATGTCATAATACCATTGTAATGTCAAAATACCTTTTTGCATTCTGATGCTGACATAGCATTGTGATATCATAACACCATTGTAATGTCATATCATTATGATGTCAAAATAGCATTGTGATGTTCTAATAGCATTGTGAAGTCTTGATTTCATTCTGATGTCAAAATGCCATTGTGATGTCACAATAGCATTGTCAGGTCATAATGCCATTGATTGTTGTCAAAATGGCATTGTGATGTGATACCACAATCATATTGTAATAGCATTTTAATGTCATAATATCATTTTGATGTCATAATAGAATTTTGATAGAATAGTATTGTGATGTCATATCCTTGTGATGTAATTATAGCATTTTGATGCCACAGTAATATTTTTATGTCATAATTCCATTTAATGTCATAATAGCATTGGGATATCCTATCATTGTGAAGTTATAAAACCATTGTGATATCATACCATTGTGATGTCATAATATCACTGAGGTGACATACCAATGTGATGTCATTATAAGATTTTAATGTCATGATAGCACTGTGATATTATAATATTATTATGATGTCAAAACAGCATTGTAATGTCATAACACCATTGTGATATGATAATTCTCATGTGCTGTCAGGATATCATTGTGATGTCATAATTGCATTGTGAAATCATAATATCATTGGAATGTCATACCGTTGTGAAGACATATACAATTGTGATGTCATAATACCATTGTGAAGTCATACCACAATCATGTTGTAATAGCATTGGGATGTTATAATACCTCGTGATATCATAACAGCATTTTGAGTTTAGTGCCATTGTGATCTCATACCACAACCATGCCATAATAGTATTTTGATATAACAGTATTGTGATGTCTAATAGCATTGTTATGTCATAATAACATTGTGATGTCATTATAGAATTGTGAAGATATAATAACATTGTGATGTCATAATAACACTGTGAAATTATACCTGGGTGATGTCATACCATTGTCCTTTCATTATATCATTGTGATGTCATTCTCACTTTACAATATCACATAAGCATTATGATGTCATAATACCATTGTGAAATAATAATGCCTTTCTTATGTAATACCATTGTGATGTCATTATATCTTTGTGATATCATGATAGCCTTTTTTTCAGGTCATAATGCCATTGTGATGTAAAAGTTCTATTGTGATGTCAGTGCACAATCATATCATAGCAGCATTGTGATGTCATAATACAATTGTGATCTCATACTCTCATTGTGATGTCAAAATACTATTGTGATATCATAATAGCATTTTGAGGTCATAATGAAATGGTGATGTCAAAATTCCACTGTGATATCATAATGAGAATAGGAGGTCATAATAGTAGTGTAATCTCATAATAGCACTGGGATATCATGACACCATTGTTATGACATAATACCATTGTAATGTCATAATAGCACTGAGATGTCATGACACAATTGTGGTGACATGATACAACTGACATGTAATAATAAAAGTGTCATGTCATAATACAATTATGATATCATAATTTCATTGAGATGTCATGGTAGCATTATGATGTCATAATATCTATGTGATGTCATAATAGCATTTTTATGTCATTACTCCATTTTAATTTCATAATAGAATTGTGATGTCATCACAATTCTGATGATGTGATATCATCATCATAGCATTATGATGTTCTCATACCATTATTGACATATTCTTTTAAAATGTATACATCTTACCCTTGTTCATTCCAATGCTGATTTCTACCCTCCACTCTCTGGTTTCAATCTGGATATTGCATTGTGATACTTAGTCTAAGTATCTTGTCTCAACTTTGTGTAAACTGACCAGAATAAGCTACAAGCAACAATGTTGAGCAATTGGAGGAGCCAGGGGGCAGAAAAAGAGTGGGATGGGCCAGAGTGCAGGGAATGAATGCGAAGAGAGAGGGTGAGTGAGCAGAGCTTGAAGAGCTGAGCTGGAGGAGAGATCTTAGAACAGAGTGGAGAGAATAAAGCAGACCTAACACTTCACAAAAAAATAATAATGGGTAAAATCTAAATGTTAGGAAACTATGAGGGCTTTAAGGTTGAGGAGGCAGTAACTATTGGTGAGCATTTTGTTCTAAGTTAACCCAAATCTAGTCTCTGTGTGGTGAAATGGTAATACAGAAGTTTAGGATTAACAGCAAGCATTAATAAAAGATGAACCAATAGTAAATATTGATCATCACCTACAACATACCACTGTGAAGCCATTATACAATTATGATGTAATTACACCATTGTGATGTCATATCATTGTGAACATATATAATAGCATTGTGATGTCATAATAGCATTATGATGTCATAATAGCATTGGGATATTATAATTACATTGGGATGTCATAATACCATTGGGGTATCATGACAAAACAGTTATGTCATCATACCATGGTGAAGTTCTAATACCATTGGGAGGTCATCATAGCATTGTGATGTCATACAATTGTGATGTCATAAAACCATTGTGATATCATATCATTGTGATGGCATAAAAACATTGTAATGATATAATAGTACTTTGTGATCATAATGCCACTATGAATTAAAAATTCCATTGTGGTGTTCAACAACAATGATGTTGTAATAGCATTGTGATATCATAATATAATTGTGATATGATAACAATAACATGATGTCATGATAGCATTGTGATATCAATATTGCATTATCTTATATTATTATTGTGATGTTATAATTCCATTGTGATATACCATAAGAGATCATAATAACATTGTGATATCATAACATTGTGATGTCATAATAGCATATTAAATTCATAACGTCATTGTGATGTCATAATAGCAGTGTGATATCATTGTAGAATTATGATAATACCACTGTGACAGCAAAATTTTCCTGTCATACCAGGTGATTTATTAATGACCTCTTGAAAGAAATATGTGACATTCTTCCTGAACTGAGAGTCTTGGACCCAGGACCTGTCATTTCTAAGTTGTGTGCTTTCAGCTCCCCACATCGAGGCATGTAGGGCTGCTCAGCCTTTCTCTCAAGCAGGCTGTCCAGTTGGCCTTTTAATAACTGGTTCTTGGACCTCTTTCTGGCTTTAACATATTTCATGACATCATCCTCCCTCTCAGCCAATCAGCACCTGATTCTCAGAGCATTGTTTTCCTTGTCTCCTCAAATCCCTCAACATATGACTCTTCCTGCCTCCTCTCCTGCAGGCTTTTCAAAGCTCTGAGGAGAGGGAGAATTTCTTAGGGAAATCATGTTTTGAGTTGGGTGTTTTAGGTCTCTCTGTCTATGATATTGGACTGTGTGTCTCTATATGCAATCCCATATGATGCAGAAGTAAGCATCTCTGTGGATACAAGAACATGACACTGACCTATGAGATGAGGGCAGAGAGCAACAAATCTTAATAACAAAAGCTGGGTTTTCTTGAAAATTTCCGTAGGATGCCCTGGCCCCACAACTCAATTAACTGCCAACCAATGACCCTCGTTTAAGACTTGTTTGTTCACAATAGATAGCCTATTGGAACTTTATTCCCCATTATTAGGAGACCTCCCAATCAGTGAAGACATACCATATTTGTCTTTCTGCATTTCACTTACTTCACCCACGATTTTTCCTGATACTGTCCATTTGCCTGAAAGTAACATGATGTCATTTTCTTAGGTGAAAAATAATCTTTTATGGAAATATTCCACATTTTCCCAAAAGGAGATTGTCAGTGCTATTCTTTAGAACTTGGAAGTTTCTGGGACTTTAATCATTGTATTGAATGACAAATTATGTTCATTTAGCCTAGAAGTCCCTCCATTTTCTTCCATTTCCTGGTGACTTGAATTGCAATGTCCTCTTAAGGTTTATCTATTTACATGTTTAATTCCCAGTGAGGAAAATCAGGGAAGGGTTAGGAGTTATGGCCTTGTTAGGTAATATAATTTCTTTTTTTTTTTTCTTTTTTTTTTAATTTATTTTATTTTTTTTTATCAGTTACATTTTATTAACTCTGTATCCCAGCCGTGTCCCGATCCCTCATTCCCTCCCAGTCCCTCCCTCCCTCCCTCCCTCATCTCCACTGTGCCCCTTTCCAAGTCCACTGATGGGGGGGACCTCCTCCCCATTCATCTGATCCTGTTTTATCAGGTATCTTCAGGACTGGCTGCAAAGCCCTCCTCTGTGGCCTAACAGGACTGCTCCTCCCTTCGGGGTTGGGGAGACCAAAGAGCCAGTCATCGAGTTCCTGTTAGAAATAGTCCCTGTTCCCCTCACTTTGGGAAACCAATTGGTTACTGAGCTACCACAGGCTACATCTGAGTGGAGGTTCTAGGTTATATCCATACATGGTCCTTGGTTGAATGTCAGTCTCAGAAAAGACCCTGTGCCCAGATATATTTGGTCCTTGTGGAGCTCCTATCCTTTCCCCATCAGACTAACTCCCCTTCTTTCTTATGATTCCCTGTACTCTGCCAAAGGTTTGGTCATGAGTCTTTGCTTTGAAAACACTGCTAGTTAGAGTCTTTCAGATGCGCTCAGTAGACTCCTGTCATACGTTCAATGCACATCCCATCTGTCTTTCTAAACGAGGATTGATCATCTTACCCCATGTCCGCTCAATTGATTATCTTTTTTTAGGTGTATAGATTTCATTATGTTTATCATATCTTATAGGTCTATATAAGTGAGTATATCCCATGTTTGTCTTTCTCCTTCTGGGATATTTCACTCAGAATGATCTTTTCTAGATCCCACCATTTGCCTGCAAATTTCATGATTTCCTCCTTTTTGATTGCTGAGTAGTATTCCATTGTATAAAAATACCACAATTTCTGTACCCATTCCACCGTTGATGGACATCTGGGTTGTTTCCAGGTTCTGGCTATTACAAATAGAGCTGCTATAAACATGGTTGAGCAAGTGTCCTTTTTGTGTACTTGAACAAACTTTGGGTATATACCTAGCAGTGGTATAGCTGGGTCTGGAGGAAGCACTATTCCTATTTGTCTTAGAAAGCGCCAGATAGCTTTCCAGAGTGGTTGTACCAGTTTACATTCCCACCAGCAGTGGAGCAGGGTTCCCCTTTCTCCACAACCTCTCCAGCATGTGTTATCGCTTGAGTTTTTCATCTTGGCCATTCTGATGGGTGTAAGGTGATATCTCAGGGTCGTTTTGATTTGCATTTCCCTGATGGCTAATGAGGATGAGCATTTCTTTAAGTGTTTTTCTGCCATTCGATATTCCTCTGTCGAGAATTCTCTGTTTAGCTCTGTTCCCCATTTTTTAATTGGATTACTTGGATTGCTGCTTTTCAGCTTCTTTAGTTCTTTGTATATACTGGATATTAGTCCTCTGTCAGATAAAGGGTTAGTGAAGATTCTTTCCCAATCTGTAGGCAGTCGTTTTGTTTTGATGACGGTATCCTTTGCTTTACAGAAACTTTTCAGTTTCATGAGGTCCCATTTATTGATTGTTGCTCTTAGAGCCTGTGCTGTTGGTGTTCTGTTCAGGAAGTTGTCTCCTGTGCCAATGAGTTCTAGGCTGTTCCCCACTTTTTTTTCCAATTGATTTAGGGTATCTGGTTTTATGTTGAGGTCCTTGATCCACTTTGACTTTAGTTTTGTGCAGGGTGATAAATATGGATCTATTTTCATTTTTCTGCATGTAGACATCCAGTTGGTCCAGCACCATTTGTTGAAGATGCTGTCTTTTTTCCATTGAATGGAATTGGCTTCTTTGTCGAATATCGAGTATTCATAGGTGTGTGGATTTATTTCTGGGTCTTCTATGCGGTTCCATTGATCCTCCTTTCTGTTTCTATGCCAGTACCATGCAGTTTTTATTACTGTTGCCCTGTAGTACAGCTTGAGATCAGGAATGGAGATACCTCCAGATGATCTGTTGTTGTACAGGATCGTTTTGGAGATTCTGGGTTTTTTGTTTCTCCATATGAAGCTGAGAATCTTTTTTTCAAGGTCTGTAAAGAATTGAGTTGGTATTTTGATGGGAATTGCATTGAATCTGTAGATTGCTTTTGGCAGTATGGCCATTTTCACAATGTTAATCCTACCAATCCATGAGCACGGGAGATCTTTCCATCTTCTGATATCTTCTTCGATTTCTTTCTTCAGAGACTTGAAGTTTTTCTCAAACAGGTCTTTCACTTGCTTGGTTAGGGTCACACCAAGGTACTTTATGTTATTAGTGGCTATTGTGAAGGGTGTTGTTTCCCTAATTTCTTTCTCAGCCTTTTTGTCTTTGGTATATAGGAGGGCTTCTGATTTTTTTGAGTTGATTTTGTATCCTGCCACTTTGCTGAAGGTGTTTATCAGCAGAAGGAGTTCTCTGGTTGAATTTTTGGGGTCGCTCATGTATACTATCATATCATCTGCAAATAGTGACACTTTGACCTCTTCCTTTCCGATTTGTATCCCCTTGATCTCCTTTAGTTGTCTTATTGCTCTGGCTAGGACTTCAAGTACTATGTTGAAGAGATATGGGGACAATGGACAGCCTTGTCTTGTCCCTGATTTCAGTGGGATTGATTTAAGTTTCTCTCCATTGAGTTTGATGTCAGCTATAGGCTTGCTATATATTGCCTTTACTATGTTTAGGTATGTGCCTTGTATCCCTGATCTCTCCAAGACTTTAAACATGAATGGGTGTTGGACTTTGTCAAATGCTTTTTCGGCGTCTAAGGAGATGATCATGTGGTTTTTCTCCTTCAGTTTGTTTATGTAGTGGATTACATTGATGGATTTCCGTATGTTGAACCACCCTTGCATGCCTGGGATGAAGCCTACTTGGTCATGGTGGATGATATCTTTGATGTGTTCTTGGATTCGGTTTGCAAGTATTTTATTGAGTATTTTTGCGTCAATGTTCATAAGAGAGATAGGCCTAAAGTTCTCTTTTTTTGTTGGGTCTTTGTGTGGTTTAGGTATTAAGGTGACTGTGGCTTCATAGAATGAGTTTGGTAGTGTTCCTTCTGTTTCTATTTTGTGGAATTGCTTGAAGAGAATTGGAGTTAGCACTTCTTTGAAGGTCTTGTAGAATTCTGCGCTGAAGCCATCTGGTCCAGGGCTTTTTTTGGAGGGGAGACTGTTAATGACTGCTTCGATTTCCTTGGGAGATATAGGGCTATTCAGTCTTTCTACCTGATCTTGACTTAGTTTTCGTAGATGGAATCTTTCAAGAAAATTATCCATTTCATTTAGATTCTCAAATTTTGTGGCATATAGGCTTTTGTAGTATGACCTAATAATTGTTTGGATTTCCTCAATGTCTGTGGTTATGTCCCCATTTTCATTTCTGATTTTGCTGATCTGGATAGTTTCTCTCTGCTTTTTAGTTAGTTTGGCTAAGGGTTTGTCTATCTTGTTGATTTTCTCAAAGAACCAGCTTTTTGTTTCATTGATTCTTTGGATAGTTTTATTTGTTTCTAGTTGATTGATTTCAGCCCTTAGTTTGATTATTTCCAGCCGTCTGCTCCTTTTGGGTGTATCTGCTTCTTTTTGTTCTAGGGTTTTCAGTTGGGCCATTAAGTTGTTTGTATGTGATGTTACGAATTTCTTCTTGCAGGCACTTAGTGCTATAAATTTTCCTCTGAGCACTGCTTTCAGTGTGTCCCATAAATTTGGGTATGTTGTGCCTTCCTTTTCATTGAATTCTAGGAAGTCTTTAATTTCTTTCTTTATTTCTTCCTTGACCCAGCTGTCATTGAGTAGTAAGTTGTTTAGTTTCCATGTGCGTGTCGGCTTTTTGTTGTTTCTGTTGTTGTTGAGGTCGAGCTTTAGTCCATGGTGGTCAGATAGTATACAAGGGATTATTTCAATCCTTTTGTATCTGTTGAGGCTTGCTTTGTGGCCCACTATATGGTCTATTTTGGAAAAGGTTCCATGGGGTGCTGAAAAGAAGGTGTACTCTTTTGAGTTTGGGTGAAATAATCTGTAGACGTCTATTAGGTCCATTTGATTTAGGGATTCTGTGAGTGCTTTTATTTCCCTATTTGGTGTCTGTCTAGTTGATCTGTCCCTTGGTGAGAGTGGAGTGTTGAAGTCTCCCACTATTAAGGTATTAGGATCAGTGTATGATTTAAGCTTTAATAATGTTTCATTTACGAATGTCGGTGCTCTTGTATTTGGGGCATAGATATTCAAGATTGTGATGTCCTCTTGGTGGATTTTTCCTTTGATGAGAATATAGTGGCCCTCCTTATCTTTTTTCATTAACTTGGGTTGAAAGTCTATTTTATTAGATATTAGGATGGCTACTCCAGCTTGTTTTCTGGAACCATTTGCTTGAAAAACAGTTTTCCAGCCCTTTACTCTGAGGTAGTGTTTGTCTTTGTTGCATAGGTGTGTTTCTTGGATGCAACAGAATGTTGGATCCTGTTTCCTTAACCATTCTGTTAGCCTGTGTCTTTTTATTGGTGAGTTGAGTCCATTGATATTGATAGATAATAGTGACCAATGCATGTTAGTCCCTTTTGTAATGGAGTCGATGATCTAACCCTGATTCATTGCTTGTTTTCTTTTCATTTTTGTTGGGATATTATCTGTATGCCCTGTTTTCTTGGGTGAATTTGTTTTCATTGGATTGGAGTTTTCCTTCTAGTATCTTCTGTAGGGATGGTTTGCTGTGTAGATATTGTATAAATTTAGTTTTGTCATGGAATATTTTGTTTTCTCCATCTATGCTGATTGAAAGCTTTGCAGGGTATAGTAGTCTGGGTTGACATTTGTGATCTCTTAGAGTCTCCATGATACTTGCCCAGGCCCTTCTGGCTTTCATAGTTTCTGATGAGAATTCCGGCGTGATTCTGATAGGTCTACCTTCATATGTTACTTGGCCTTTTTCCCTTGCTGCTTTTAATATCTTTTCTTTGTTCTGTAGATTTAGTGTTTTGACTATGATGTGACGTGATGTGTTTCTTTTCTGGTCTAGTCTATTTGGAGTTCTGTAGGCCTCTTGTATATTTATGGACATCTCTTTCTTTAAGTTGGGAAAATTTTCTTCTATGATTTTCTTGAAAATATTTTCTGGACCTTGGAGTCTGGAGTCTTCTTTTTCGTGAATTCCTATTATTCTTAGATTTTGTCTTTTCATAGCATCCTTGATTTCTTGGATATTTTGTGATTGGAACTTTTCTGATTTTACTTTTTCTTTGAGAGAAGTATCCATTTCTGCAAGTGTGTCTTCAGCTCCAGAGATTCTCTCTTCCATCTCTTGTATTCTGTTGGTGATGCGTTCCTGATCTTTTCTCCAAGTTCTCCAGCTCAAGGGTTTTCTCATTTTGTGTTTTCTTTATTGATTCTAATTCTGTTTTCATGCCTTGCACCATTTCTTTCATGTGTTTGAATTTGGATTCCTGTCTCTCTACGATGGCCTCTATTTCTTTTTTCATTTCCTTCTTATATGCCACTAATTTTTCCTCTACTTGTGTATCTATTTGTTTGGCTATGTTTGCCTGTGTTTCTTTAAGGATATTGTCTATTTCTTCTTTCTTTGCCTCCAATTGACTGGCCATCTCTTTGAAAGACTTGTTCATTTCCTCCTTATGAGCCTCAAATAATTGGGCAAGCATGGCTTTAAAATCATTTTCCTGTGCTTCTGCTGAATTGGTGTATCCATCGATTTTGGGGTTTGCTGGTGAAGTCATGATGTCCTGATTTATGTTGGAAGTGTTCTTTCGCCTACCTCTGGCCATTGGCTTATCTGAAACCTTCCCTGTTTGTTTTTGGATTCTGCAGATCAGACTGGTGCTGTCTCTCTCTGGTGTCTGGAGAGTTCTTCAGGAAGCTGAGCACTCTCAGCTTGTGCTGAGGACTAGCTGTACCTGTGGGAGGAAAATATGCAGGCGCAAACGGGGCAAATGCAAGCGTGTGTGTACGTGCGCGCGCGTGTGTGTCTGTGTGTGTAAGTGTGCGTGGATGAGTTTCTCGAGGGACAGAGTGATGGCTAATGTTGAACCCTTGAGTGTGTGGGAGGGGCTCTGTACTGTATATGTCGCAGGCGCTAATGATGATCGCAGCGCAATTTCTGGTATTAACTGTCTTAGCTCCTCAATCAGGCCCACAGGGCAGGAACTTCAATGTCCCTAGTGCCCCTCTGTTTCCCAAAGTGGGTATGTGGGTGGGAGGGGGGTTCGATGCCTGGCTTCTGATTTAGAAGGACCCAGGATCTGGGGAACTGCAGATTCTCAAGGGTGCACTCACTTACAGGCAGGTCTCTTGGCCGAGATCATGGTATCTGGGGCTCTCTGCTCTCTGGTTTGGCCCTGCTTCTTTGATGTGTTCCGCCAGTTCTGTGCTGCTGTCACTGCCAGGTTCTGAGGTCTTGCTGCAGCTGGAGATTTCAGGGTGGTCACTTCAGCAGGGATGGGGTAATCAGGCTCTCTGTTCTCTGGTTTGGCCCTGGTTAGTCTTAAACTGGAGGGCTGTGGTGCCCCGCCAGTTCAGTACTGCTCCGCTGCCACGTCCTGCTGTAACTGGAGACTGGCTTGCTAGTCCCAATGCTTTCTGGGAAGTCCTGGGATCTCTTCGTTGTGCTCTCCAAGCTTGGGAGGCCCAGTACCTGGTGTGTCCAGGTTGTATGACGTTTCTGCCTGGTTTCGGTGAGTATATAGCGTATTCTCTGTCACTGTGGGATTGGGCGGGTCGTACATCAGTGATGGCGATCCTGCGGAGCTAGTATGGTGTCTAGCAGATTCGCGCCCTGGGAGGATGGTGCAAGCGCTGCACGAATCTGGGACTCCGGGGTACGTACTGCTGGCTTTTGTCTGCCGCTAAAGTGGTTGGGGCTCCGTCTCAGCAGTTGTATACCCCAGGCAGTTAGGTCTGCGCTGAGAAAGATGAGTCCGCTGTGCCGCTGTGCCGAGGAGGAAGGAGGTCTGGGGGAAGGGAGTGCAGCAAGAACAAAGGATCTTTTCTCTCCCTCCCCAAGCAAGTCTCCGGGTGACCGGAGGCCAAAGTTTTCACCTCCTGCGATGTTCTCTGGTGTTCAGAAAGCCTCGCTGTGGTTTTCCTGGGTTGGGGGTCCTTCCATTCTCCAACTCAGAAGATCAGGTATCCCACTGCTCAGAAACTGTGTGTGCTAGTCGCCATCTTGGCTCCTCCCCCCAATTTTCTCTACTTACAACAATCTTCCTCACTCCTATCCTGCAGGCTTCCCTGAAGGAATGGGGAACTGTATGGGGAGTAACAATTTCATAGGGAAATCCCTTTGTGAACTGCTTGATTTAAGGTCTCTTCTCTCTGCATAATATCTGATGACCTTCCCTATAAGGGAACTAGAGAAAGGTCATATGGTTAGAGAAAGGAGTGTGGGTGTGAATGCAATTAGAAGAAGGAGGGTGCAGTTGAGGTGATACAAAGTGAACAAATCATAATAAATAAATATATAGAAAAACTGTGATCAAGGTGGTGAAGTATAGAGCTCTTCAGTACTGATGGTTTATTTTTGGGTCTTGGCCAGGTTGCAGCAAGGATGAACTAAATTTTCTTTAAGGACTTGGCACTGAGACTCTGATCATGTTCCAATGAGGATATAAACAGCATATACTTCAATTGATGTATTTAAAAAATTAATGTGACTCATGGGTATGAATTTGAACTTGGGAGCAATGGAAAGGGAGTGTATATTATATAAAATTCCCACATAAACAATAAAAATAATATGTTGATGACTTTTTCATTTTATTTTTTCTTATTAGTTACAATTTATTAACTCTGTACCCCAGCTGTATCCCACTCCCTCATTCCCTCCCAGTCCCTCCCTCCCTCCCTTATCTCCACCGTGCCCCTTTCCAAGTCCACTGATGGGGGGGGACCTCCTCCCCATTCATCTGACCCTGTTTTATCAGGTATCTTCAGGACTGGCTGCAAAGTCCTCCTCTGTGGCCTCTGCAAAGTCCTCCTCAAAAACATGACTGCTCCTCCCTTGGGAGATGGGGATGCCAAAAAGCCAGTCATAGAGTTCTTGTTAGAAATAGTCCTGTTCCCCTTACTATGGAAAACCAAATGGTTTCTGAGCTACTACAGGATACATCAGACAGAGGTTCTAGGTTATATCCATACATGGTCCTTGGATGAACATCAATCTCATAAAAGACCCTGTGCCCAGATCTATTTTGTCCTTGTGGAGATCCTATCCTATCCCATCATACTAATTCCCCTTCCTTCATATGATTCCCTGTACTCTGCCGAAGGTTTGGTTATGAGTCTTAGTGTCTGCTTTGAAACACTGCTAGGTAGAGTCTTTCAGATGTCTTCTGTGGTAGAATCCTGTCATACATTCAATGCACATCCCATCTGTCTTTCTAAATGAGAATTGATCATCTGACCCCACGTCCACTCTCTTGATTATCTTTTTTAGTTGTATAAATTTCATTATGTTTATCATATCTTATAGGTCTATATACACCATCTTTGTCTTTCTCCTTCTGGGATATTTCACTCAGAATGATCTTTTCTAGATTCCATCATTTGCCTGCAAATTTTATGATTTTCTTGGTTTTGATTGTTGAGTAGTATTCTATTGTGTAAAAATACCACACTTTCTGTATCTACTTATCTGGGTTGTTTCCAGGTTCTGGCTATTACGAATAAAGCTGCTATAAACATGGTTGAGCAAATATCCCTGTTGTGTACTTGAGCAAATTTTGGATATCTACCTAGGAGTGGTATAGCTGGGTCTTGATAAAGCACTATTCCTAACTGTCTGAGAAAGCACAAGACAGAATTCCAAAGTGGTTGTACCAGTTTACATTCCCACCAGAAGTGGAGGAGGGTTCCCCTTTCTCCACAACCTGTCGAGCTTGTGTTGTCACTTGAGTTTTTCATCTTGGCCATTCTGATGGGTATAAGGTGAAATCTCAAGGTTGTTTTGATTTGCATTTCCCTAATGGCTAATGAGGTTGAGTATTTCTTTAAGTGTTTCTCTGCCATTCGATATTCCTCTGTCAAGAATTCCCTGTTTAGCTCTGTTCCCCATTTTTTAATTGGATTCCTTGGTTTGCTGCTTTTCAGCTTCTTTAGTTCTTTGTATATACTGGCTATTATCACTCTGTCAGATAAAGGGTTGATGAATATTCTTGCCCAATCTGTACACAGTCATTTTGTTTTGATGACGGTGTCCTTTGCTTTGCAGAAGCTTTTCAGATTCATGAGGTCCCATTTATTGATTGTTGCTCTTAGAACCTGTGCTGTTGGTGTTCTCTTCAGAAAGTTGTCTCCTGTGCTGAGTTTAGGCTGTTTCCCACTTTTTCTTCTAACAGATTTAGAGGATCTGGTTTTATGTTGAGGTCTTTGATCCACTTGGACTTTAGTGTTGTGCAGGGTTATAAATATGGATCTATTTTCTTTTCTTTTCTTTCTTTTTTTTTTGCTTGTAGACATCTAGTGGGATCAGCACCATTTGTTGAAGATGCTGTCTTTTTTTCCTTGTATGGTTTTGGCTTCTTTGTAAAAAATCGAGTATTCATAGGTGTGTGGGTTTATTTCTGGGCCTTCTATTTGGTTCCATTGATCCTCCTTTCTGTTTTTATGCCAACACCATGCAGTTTTTATTACTATTGCTCTGTAGTACAGCTTGAGATTGGGGATGGAGATACCTCCAGATGATCATGTTGTTGTACAGGATTGTTTTGTAGTTCCTGGGTTTTTTTTATTCTCCCTATGAAGCTGAGAATCTTTTTTTTTCCAAGGTCTGTAAGGAATTGATTTGGTATTTTGATGGTATTTGTGTTGAATCTGTAGATTGCTTTGACAGGTTGGCCATTTTCCCATTGTTAATCCTACCAATCCATGAGCATGGGAGATCTTTCCATCTTCTGATATCAAAATGCTTCCTCTCCTGCAGGCTCTCTAGTTTTGTGGTAGGGAGGGCCTCCTTCCCCTTCTATCTGATCCTAGCTCATCAGCTATTATCAAAGCTAGCTGCATCATCTTCCACTGAGGTCTGATTCTCAGGGTTTTGTTATCCTTGTGTCCTTAATTCCCTCTACTTATGACACTCTTCCTGCTTCCTCTCCTGCAGGCTTCCCAGGGATCTGAGGGGAGGGAGAATTTCATAGGGAAATCCAATTTAGAGTGGTTGTTTTAAGGTCTCTCCCTGCACAATATCAGACTCTGGGTCTCTGTATGCAATTGCATTTGATGCCTGAGGAAGTATCTCTGTGGATTCAAGGAGGGCAGAGAACAACATATTTTATAAACAACAGCCTGTGTTGCTTGAAATTTTTCATAGGATTCCCTGGGCCCACAACTCAATTAACTGATACCCAATCTATTGGTCACAATAGATGGCCTATTGAAACTATTAAGTAGACAGCCTGATAAATGAATACATACAATATTTGTCTTTCTGCATTTTAGTTACTTCATACAAGGTGATTTTTCCAGGTTCCATCCATTTGCCAAAAAATATCATGATGTCATTTTCTTACCTGAATAATACTCCATTATGGAAATGTTCCACATTTTCCCCAAAGGAGATTGTCAGTCCTGTTTTTTAGTCCTTGAAAGTTGCTGAGAACATTGTCTTGAATAAAAAAAAAAACTATCAAGATACTAATGTTGTCTTAGCCTAGAAGTTCCTCCATCTTCTTCTACTTCTTGGGTTTATGAATTGTAATGTCCCATTGAAGCTATTCTATTTACATGCTGTGTCTCCAGAGAGGAAGTGTCTGGGGATTGTTACACAGTATAGCCTTCTTAGATAATTTAATTCCTATTGGAGTTGCATTATAGGAGAGTGGGCTTTGAAGTTGATATTACAAATAAAGTGACCAGAGAGAATAGGTCTGTGTCTCTCTGTCTCAGTCACTTTGTATCTTTAGGTGCTGGTCTCTATTTTTTAATCTGTCTCTGTAGCTCTTTTTCTCTCTGTCTTTCTCAGTCTCCCTCCCTCTGCCTGCCCCTTGTGTTTAAGTATGAAAAGCTCTCAGTTCTGCTTGCTGATGTGACATCATGTAGAGTCACTGTAAAATTATAATCAAGGTCCCAATTAAACACTTTTTGTTCAAAAAGTTGCCTTGGTCAGGAGTGTTTTCCCACTAAGTAATTCACTGCCTGAGGACATATCTGTGCATTTAATAAATAATATTGGAATCTGTGATAATATGAAAGTCACATGTCAAGGACACGTGACTTTACTAATGACCACTTAAAAGAAATGTTTGACAGATTAACTAAACTAAGAGTCTTGGACACAGGAAAGGTCACCTCTTAGTTGTGTGCTTTCAGATGCCCATACTGAGGCATGTAGGGCTGCTCAGCCTTTCTCTCAAGTAGGCTGTCCACTTGGAGCTTTTAAAAACTAGCTCCGGAAACTCTTACTGGTTTTCACCTTTTTCATGACATCATTCTCCCTCTCAGCCAAACAGCACTTAACCATTGTGATGTCATATTACCATTGTGATGTTACACCAGATCATGTCATAATAGCATTTTGCTGTCATAATAACATTGGAATGTCATGATGAATTTGGATGTCATGATGCCGTTTTGATCTCATAAAAGTAATGTGATATCATCATAGCATTGGATGTCCAATTCCATTTTGAAGTCTTACTGTTGTGAAGTCATAACAGCTTTTTGATTTCAAAATTCCATTGTGATATCATAACAAAATCATGTTGAAATACCATTGGGAAATAATAATAGAATTATGATGTCATAATAACATTGTGACATCATAATAGCATTGGGAAGTCATAATATTGTAATGTCATAGTAGAATTGTGATGTCAAAATACTTTTGTGATGTCACAATAGCATTGTGATTTCCTATCATTGTCATCTCATAACAGCATTGAAATATAATTGCATTGTGATGTCATAAGGGCATTGTAATATCATAATAGCACTTAATAATAGTCTTAATATCATTAGAAAGTCATACTGTTGTGAAGTCATAATAGCACTGTAATGTCATAATTCCATTGGGATATCATAACACAATCTTTTTTTATATTAATTAAACTTTATTCAGTTCATATCCCTCCATAAGCCCCTCCATCCTCCTATCCAGATCCACCCTCACTTCCCCTTCTTCATGCTTGCCACTCCCCAAGTCCACTGATAAGGGAGGTCCTCCTTTCCTTTCTTCTTATCTTAATTTATCAGATCTCATCAGGAGTGGCTTCATTGTCATCTTCTGTGGCCTAGTAAGGCTGTTCCCCCCTCAGGGGGAGGTGATCAAAGAGCAGGCCAATCAGATTTTGCCAGAGGCAGTCCCTTTCCCATTACTCTGTAACCCACTTGGATACCAAACTGCATGGGCTACATCTTTGCAGGGGTTCTAGGTTATCTCCATGCATGGTACTTGGTTGGAGCATCAGTCTCTGGGAAGACCCCTGTGTTCAAAATCTGGTTCGGTTGCTCTCCCTGTGGAGTTCATGTCCTCTCCAGATCTTACTATTTCCTGCGTCTTTCATGAGATTTCATGAACTCTGCCCAATAGTTGGCCATAGGCCTCAGCATCTGCTTTGATAGTCTGCAGGGCAGAGCCTTTCAGAGGCCCTTCATGGCTGGTTTCTAGCTTGTTTCCTATTTTCTTCTGATGTCTTTCCTCCTTGCCTTTTGGGATGGATATTGAACATTTTAGCAGGGTTCTCTCACTTGATTAGTTTCTTTTTAGATGTACAGATTTTAATAGGTTTATCCTATATGACATATCTATATGAGTGAGTATATACCATGTGTATCTTTCTGCTTCTGGGACAGCTCACTCAGGATGATCCTTTTCAAGTAAAAACATTTACGTGCAAATTTCATGATTTCCTTTTTTTTTCATTGCAGAGTAATATTCCATTGTGTAGATGTATCACAATTTCTGCCTCCATTCTTCAGTTGAGGTGCATTTCAGCCATTTCCTGCTTCTGGCTATTACAAATAAAGCTACTACAAACATGGTTGGCAAAATGTCCTAATTATTGTTTGCTACTAAATGTCAGCTGGGTCAGAGAAGAAAGAAAGAAAGAATTAAAGTCTTTTTAGAATTCAATGAAAATGAAGGCACATTATACCCAAACTCATGGGGCTCAATGAAAGCAGTGATAAGAAGAAAGTTCATAGCTCTAAGTGCTTTCAAGAAAAATTTCTAGACAACTTATCCAATCAACTTAATGGCTCACCTAAATACTCTAGAAAAAGAAGAAGCATGTACACCACCAAAAAGGAGTAGATGGCTAGAAATAATCAAACTCAGGGCTAAAATCAATCAATTAGATGCAAATAAAACAATTCAAAGAATTAATGAAACCAAGAGCCGGTTCTTTGAGAAAATAAAAAAGATAAACAAACCTTTAGCCAAGCTAACTAAAAGACAGGGAGACACCATCCAAATCAACAAAATCAGAAATGAAAAAGGGGACATAACTACAGACAGTGAGGAAATCCATACAATCATTAGGACTTACCTGAAAATCTATATTCCACAAAATTTGAAAATTTAAATGAAATAGACACATTTCTTGATCAATTCCACTTACCAAAACTGAATCAAGACCAGGTAAATCAATTAAATAGTTCTATATCTCCAAAGGAAATAGAATCAGTCATAACACAATCTTATTGTAGAGGATTGTGATGACATCAAGCATTGTGATGTTTACTGTCATTGTGATGTCATAATAACATTTTAAAGTCCTAATACTATTAAGATATCATAATAGCATTGTGAAGCCAAAATAGCATTGTGATGTCATATCATTTTGATGTCATAGTAATATTTTGGTGTCATAATAGCATTGCAATGTCATTAGAGCATTGTGATGTCATAATATCATTGTGATATCATAATAACATTGTGATGTCATAATATCATTGTGATCGTCAATTTTCCTTTGTGATGTCATAAACAATCATGTTGTAATAGCATTTTGACATCAGAATAGCATTGGGATGCCATGATGAATTTTGATGTCATAATGCTATTGTGATTGCATAATCATATTGTGATGTCATCAGAGCATTGAGATGTCATAATACCATTGTGAGGTCATCATAGCATTGTGAAGTCACACTGCTTTGAAGTCATCATAGTATTTGATGCCTAAATTCCATTATGATGTCATAGCACAATCTTGTTATAATACCACTATATTAATAGCATGGTGATGTCATTATACAATTATGAAGTCATAATACCATTTTGATATCTACATAGCTTTGTGATATCAAAATTATATTATGACGTCGTAACACAATCATGTCTTAATATTATTGTGCTGTCCTAAGAGCAATAGAGTGTTATGATGAATTTTGAAGTCATAATGACATTGTGATATTATAATGGCATTTTGATGTCATCATAGCACTGTGGTGTCATCACAACATCCAATTTCTTAATCACATGTGATGTCATACCATTATGATTTCATAATAGCATTGTGATGGCTTAATATCATTGTGATGTGAAAATTCCATTGTGATGTCATACCACAATAATGTCATAATAGCATTGTGAAGTCAGAAGAGCATTGTGATTTCATGATGAATTTAGTTGTTATGAGGCCATTATGATGCCGTAATACCATTAGGATGTCATCATAGCATTGGAATGTCCTAATATCATTTTGAAGTCATGCCATTTTGAAGTCATAATAGAATTTTGATGTCAAAATTCCATTGTGATGTCATACCACAATCCTGTTGTAATACCATTGTGATTTCATAATAGCATGGTGATGTTATAATACAATTTTGAAGTCATAACACGATTCTGATGTAATACAATTGTGATGTAAAAATTTCATTCTGATGTCCTACCACATTCATTTCTTAATAGCATTGTTCTGTCATAATAGCAATGGATGTCAAAATTAATTCTGATAACATAATGCCATTTTGATATCATAATGACATTGTGATGTCATCATAGAATTGCGGTGTCATAACCTTGTGATTTCAAATAGCATTGTCAAGTTATAATAGCATTGTTATGTCATATTAAAATGTCATAATAGCACTTTGATGTCATAATGGCATTGTGATGTCAAAATTTGTGATGTCATACCATAATCATGTTGTAGTTGTAATAGCATTGTGGTGTCATAATAGTATTGGGTTGTCATGATAAATTTTGATGTCATGATGCCATGGAGATATCATAATAGCGGTGTGATGTCATAATAACATTGATATGTCAGACTTTTGTGATGTCAAAATAGCCTTTTTACATCTTAATGTCATTGGGATATCATAATATCCTCGTGAAGTTATAAGAGCATTGTTATGATATAATAGCATTTTTAGGTCACGATGCCATTGTGATGTCAAAATTCTATTGTGAAGTCATAACACAGTTTTGTTCGAATAGCATTGTGATGTTCTAATACCATTGTGAAGTCATACTATCATTGTGATGTTAAAAGTCATAGTGATATCATAATAGCATTTTGAGGGTATAATACCATTGTGATGTCAAAATTTCATTGTTATGTCATAATTGCTTTTTGATGTCAAAATTCCTTTGTGATGTCATAATAGAATTTTTAAGCCATTTTACCATTGTGATATCAGCATAGTATAGAGTTTGTGTTAGTGTTAGTATTAGGATTAGTGCTAGTAGTTAGGGTTGGTAGGATTAGTGTTAGTAGTTAGGGTGGGGTTAGGGTTTACCTTGGTTTTGACATTTGTTTTGGCTCTCCTTTGTTTGTGCCTTTTTTGACATGGGATGGACAGTTTTACCTTTTAAACATATGAAGTATAATTTTTGAGTTTTAGTACTTAAGTAGTCTGGTGTGTACTTTGCCAGCTGTGAGCCTCCTGTGTCTGTCTTGTATTAGGCATGACCAATATTTATCCCCATTGAAGATATCTCATGGATAAAAGATAAGTCAGCTTCCAGGGCAGTGTGACATGTTAATATAGTTAGCATTTAAAATATTTTTAAATATTTTTAAATATTTTTATTTTATTTTAAATATTTTATTTTATTTTAAATATTTTAAATATTTTTAAATATTTTAAATATTTTAAAAGCAGGTGTGTAGTTTGCATGTTTGTTTCTCAGCCTAATTTTATTTTCTTACATTGACCAATAGAATATAACTCTTAAGCCAAAAATGCCCTTTGGCACCAGTTCTTCTGTGGAAGTCCCTCCTTCTGAGATTGGCTGGCCTTTTGATAGCATTGTGACATCATCTCTTCTCATATAAATCTAAAATTAATGTGAATTAAATCTTTAAAATAGTAAGGACATAACATCTACCATTATGGAAAAAAAAAAAAAAAACTTACATGATAATCTTAAGGAAACTTTTGTCATTTTGAATCTTATACCATCTCAGCAAGGGGCTAAAGCAGAAGTTACCATGCTGGCTTTTATTATGTAAATTAGACTAATCAGGGACTCAGAGATCTGCTGGTTTCTTTTTACTTTGTGTTGGGATTAAAGGCATGTGCCTTAATCAACTTGTTCAAATATTTTTTTCTCAAATAAATATAATAGTAACTCAAAGCCTTTAAATGAAAATTAAGCAGGGAAACAAGAAAATTTTATGTTTTGGGTCAGTTGTTATGCTGTAACAAGCTAAGCCAAGTTGGTTGATTTTTTGGAATTCAGTTGATGATTTAGTGAATTGGTGGACCCTTACCAGAAAACACTGACAACTATCTTTTAGCCAGAGGGCCTTGAATTTTAGCCATTATTAATCTAATTTTTATTAGGCAGAGTGCCCTTTCTCTTGTCTGCAACTTAGTATTCCATTCCTTGGTTGTTTTCCCCATTTTGTTCTTGTACTTTCTTGGAGAAATCCTCCAGAAGAGCCACCACCACTAAATAAATTGCAACCAGATCCATGAGTATGACAGCCAAAACAAAGCCAAAGTGGATTAAATCACCCTCTGCCATGGTATTTTTTGTTTTGTATTGTTTAATTTTAGATGCAGTTTTAGGCCATGCTCTGTCATGAAATCTGTATGTCTCCAGTTGCTTTCTTTCCAAACATGGCTGCTGAGTTTAGCTGAGCTGAGCCAGCTACAATATAAGGAAGCCATGCTTGTGTATCCGCAAGTTAGTCTGTAGCAGCAGCCAATTTTGTTATGTTAAGACTCAGGTTTGTCTAGAATAGGCTGTCTTTTACCCCTGGATCTTTTTAAGAGTTTCTCTTAAAGAGACAGTAATTGATTTGGAAGAATTTAGGTTTTAAGTTTGGGTTATTGGGGTTGTATTACTATGAGCTTATTTCCCCCACCAAATTATGTTAAATTTTGATTTAAAGGATGTGGATATTCTGATTACTTGGTGGCCATTTATGGTACAGTTAGATTATCTGAGTGCCATTTGGGTGAAAATCCAAAAGATCTGTGAATGTAAAAGGAAAACTGTGGGGCAATAAACTTTTTGACAGCTGGTGCTGTTCCACAATAGTATTGGCAACTCTCTCATTGGCTGACATGGCTCAACCAGCATATTTGTCCTATTTCGAAGTCATTGAGAAATCCTCCTGGTGCTGGGTTTTACAGTAAAACCTGGGCCATCAAGAGAGTGAAATGGGTTGGTGTTATATGTATAGGACACAAAAGGAGTTGTGTTTCATGCTGCAGTCCTCTAGACAAATCCTCTAAAAATAATGTTAGTGCCAGGACTACTTGTTCAGAGATGCCACCTGAGCGCATGGGGTATAAGTTGGCTGGGTAACCACTAGCACACAACTAGGGTCCTCTGCTACATCCTGGGTTCCTAGAAAGCATGCCTTATAAAGAGAAACTTTCCCCTCCTTTAGTGAAAACATTTTTTCATATCAAAAGTCATTGTAAAAGTTGTCAATATATTATATGTTTTTGTCTATGTGGGAATTTTATGTAACATACATTACACTTTTTTTCCATAGCACCCAGGTTCAAATTCCTAGTCATGTGTCACACTAAACATTTGTTTTTCTGTAAAATACTTCAATTGAAGTATGTGGTTTTCATTCACTAATTGCCCCGAACTGAAAAATGGATACAGAAATTGTGGTACATCTACACAATGGAATATTACTCAGGAATAAAAATCAAGGAAAGCATGATTTTTGCAGGTAAATGGTGGGAACTGGAAAAGATCAATCTGTGTGAGCTATCCCAGAAGCAGAAAGACACACACTCACTAATAGAAAATAATCAAGAGGGTGGACCCTGACTAAAATGCTCAATCCCCATCCTGAAAGGCAAAGAGGATGGACATCAGAAGAATGCAAAAATGGGGAATAAAAAAAATGGCCTGTCACAGAGGGCCTCTGAACTGCTCTGCCCTGCACACTATGAAAGCAGATGCTGAGACTTATGCCCAAGTGTTGGGCTGAGTGCAGGGAATCTAATGAAAGAAGTGGGAAATAGTAAGATCTGGAGAGAACAGGAGCTCCAAAAGAAGAGCAACATAACCAAAAAATCTTAGAAGGGTCTTTCCTGAGACTCATACTCCAAGCAAGTACCATGCATGGAGATAAACTAGAACTCCTACACAGATGTAGCCCAAGACAGTTCAGTGTCCAAGGGGGTTCCATAGTAATGGGAAGAGGGACTGTCTCTGACATGAAATATTTGGCCTGTTCTTTGATCCCCTCACTCTCTGAGGGAACAGCCTGATCAGGCCACAGAGGAAGACAATGCAGACACTCCAATGAGATCTGATAGACTAGGATGAGATGTAATGAGAGGAAGACTTCCCTATTGGTTTACTTGAGGAGGGGCATGCATGGAAAAATGGGAGGGAGGGTAGGATTTGGAGTGGAGGAAAGAGAGGTTTAAGGGGGATACTTATATTATAGGAGGATATGCATTAAGGTAACTATGCCAATGAAATAGACCAGACAGAGTGGAGTCTTTTTCTTTCAGTCTCTGTCAGTCTTAGTCTCTCTATTTCTGTATCTATCTCTAGCTCTTTTACTCTCAGTCTGTATCTCTTTGCCTAGCAGTTCTGGTTCAGTATGAAAAGCTCTCAGGACTGCTGAAGACTACAAGAAGATAATTGCTTGCTGAAATGACAACCTAGATGGTCTCTGTAAAAATATGAGCAAGGTCCCAATTAAACGCTTTTTGTTGAAAGAGTTGCTCTGGTCAGGGAGTATTTTTCCAATAAGTAATTCACTTACTGAGGACATATATGTGCATTTTACAAATAATAATGAAATATGCGATAATGTAAAACACACATGTCAAGGACACATGACCTTATTAAAGACTACTTGAAAGAAATATACTATGCTTTTCCTGAACTAAGAGTCTTGGATACAGGAACTGTCATCTTTGAATTGTCTGCTTTGAGCTGCCCAGATTGAGGCATGTAGGGCTGATAAGCCTTTCTCTCAAGCAAACTGTCCACTTGACCCTTTTAATAACTGGCTCCTGAAACTCTTACCACCTTTTCCCTGTTTCATGACATCATTTCATGACATCATTTCCCTCTCAGAATTGGAGAGAATCTTGAGGTTTCCATGGATATGAGTAAAAAAACTTTCCTCATTATCCAGTATTTCTGATTCTGTGCACAGATGACTTTTTCTTGTGAAACACAACAAGCCTTTAACTCATCCCTTTATTCACATCTCACACATTTACTCCTGTTTACCTCTGTGACAATGTCAGGTAGGAAATGAAACTTTAATGTTTAGTTAATTGGGCAGCTTCCTAAATAGGGAAGATTCAAAGTGATGTGGGATTATGGGGAATGTTCCAAATGACAAGGTGATCTCCTACTGTGGTCTTGGTTCTGAAATTTCCTAGGTTGTGACTTTGAACTGAGCAGTTAGTGGCATGCTGAATAAAGGGAAAAGAATACAAGACCAAGAAATAAACCCAAAATTTATTAACAACTGATCTTTGACAAAGATACCAAAACCATACAATGGGAAAAAGATAACATCTTCAACAAATAGTACTGGTTGAATTGGATATCTACATGTAGAAAAATGAAAATAGATCCATACCCTGCACAAAACTAAAATCCAAGTGGATCAAAGTGGATCTGGTTTTATGCTACATAAAACCAGACACACTAAACCATTTAGTAGAAAAAGTGGATAAAGAGCTTGGAACTCATTGGCACAGAAGAAGATTTCCTGAAAAGAACACCAAACAGCACAGACTCTAAGAGCAACAATCAATAAATGGGACTTCATGAAGCTGAAAAGCTTCTGTAAAGAAAAGGACACTTTAGTCAGAACAAAACCAATGCCTACAAATTGGGAAATTATCTTCACCAAACCTATATCTCACAGAGGACTAATATCCAGTATATATAAAGAACTCAAGAAGTAAACAGCAAGAAATCAAATAATCCAATTAAAAAATGGGGAACAGAGTTAAACAGAGAATTGTCAATAGAGCAATATGGAACATTTAAAGAAATGTTCAACAGCCTTCGTTATCAGGGAATTGCAAATCAAAATAACCCTGACATTTCACTTTATGCCAATCAAAATGGCCAAGATCAAAATCTCAAGTGAGAACATATGCTGGAGAGGTTCTGGAGAAATGGGAACAATCCTCCACTGCTGGTGGGAATGTAAACTTGTATAACCACTATGGAAATCAATCTGGTACTTCCTCAGACAACTAGGAATAGCACTTCCTCAGGAACCAGCTATACTACTCCTAGGCATATATATCCAAATAGGCTCAAGTACACAATAAGGACATTTGCTCAACCATGTTTGTAGCAGCTTTATTTGTAAAAGCTAGAACAGGAAAACAAACTAGATTTCCCACAACAGAGAAATGGATACAGAAACTATGGTAAATCTACACAATGGAACATTACTCAGCAATAAAAATCAACGAAATCATGATTTTTGCAGGTAAATGGTGGGAACTGGAAAATATCATCCTGAATGAGCTATCCCAGAAGCAGAAATACACACACGGTATATACTCTATCATATGGACATATGATATAGGACAAACATATTAAAAATCTGTACTCCTAAAGAAACTAATCAAGAGGGAGGACTCTGGCTAAATCCTCATCCTGAAAGGTAAAGAAGATGGACACCGCGAAGGAGAAATCAGGGATCAGGGCAGGAGCCTGACACAGAGGACCTCTGAAAGGTTCTGTCCTCCAGACTATCAAAGCAGATGCTAACACGTTTTTTTGAGAGACTGTATGGCAGAGTCATGGAATCTAATGAAAGAAGTGGGAAACAGTAAGATTGGAGAGGACAGGAACTCCACAAGAGAGCAAAAGGAACAAAAATTCTGAGCAAATGGGTCCTTCCTGAGACTGATAATCCAACCAAAGACTATTTTTGGAGATAACATAGGAACCTTGCACAGATGTAGCCCATGGCAGTTCAGTGTCCAAGTGGGTTTCATAGTAATAGGAACAGGGATTGTCTCTGACATGAACTGATTAGCCTGCTATTTCATCACCTCCCCCTGAGGGGTGAGCATCCTAAACAGGACGCAGAAGAAGACAATGCATGCACTCATGATGAGACCTAATTGACTAGGATCATAAGGAAGGAAAAGACCTCGCCTATCAGTGATCTTGGGGTGGAACATGCATGCAGGGGGGGAAGAGAGGGATTGGAATTGGAGAATGGAGGGAACCACGGGGGGGATACACAGTGAATAAAATGAAATTAGTTAAGAATTAAAAAAATGGAGTACAGAGATAAACAGAGAATTCACACTAGAGGAATATCAAATAGCAGAGAAACACTTAAAGAAATGTTCAAAATTCTTAGTCATAGAGAAATGCAAATCAAAACAATTCTAAGATTTCACCTTACACAAATCCGAATAGCTAAGATCAAACACTAAAGTGGCAACACATGCTGGATAGGTTCCCCTTTCTAAGGGAACCCTCCTCCACTGATGATGGGTGTGTGAACTAGTACAAACACTCTGGAAAACAATATGGTGCTTTCTCAGAAAACTAGGAATAGCACTTCCTCAAGATCCATCCAGACCACTCCTAGGCATATATCCAAAAGAGGCTCAAGTACACAATAAGGACATTTGCTCAGCCATGTTTGTAGCAGTTTTATTTGTAATAGCCAGAAGCTGGAAACATCCCAGATGCCCCACAACTAAAGAAAGGATACAGAAATTGTGGTACATATGCACTATGGAATATTAGGTCAATGGCTGTGAACTGGAAAAGATCATCCTGAGTGAGCTATCCCAGAAGCAGAAAGATCCATATGGTACATACTCATTCATATAGACATATAATATAGTATAAACCTTCTGAAATCTGTAGACCTATAGAAACTAATCAAGAGGGAGTACTCTGCTAAAATTCTCAATCTGCATCCTAAAAGACAAAGATAGGAAAAAGGAGAAAATGGAACAGGTTTGGAACCTGCCACAGAAAAAAGGTTTTGGGATAGAAGGAAGAAGGGAACCACAGGGGGGATACAAAGTGAAAAAAAAAAAAGTGTAGTAAATAAAGAATAAATAAGTTATCAACATATTATTTTTTAATTGTTTTTGTGGGAATTTCATATAATACATATTACACTTCTTTTCCATTGTTCCCAGGTTCAAATACTTACCCATTTTACACATTGTATTTTTCTAATTAAATGCATCAATTGAAGTATTTGTTGTGTATATGCACATTGGAAAATGATCAGAGTCTCAATGCCAAATCCCTTAAAGAAAACTGAGTTCATGCTGCTGCACCCTGGCACCACCCCTAAGAAGAAGTCATCAGTCCTGAAGAGTTCTATACTTCAGCACCTTGATCATAGATTTTGTATATATTTATTTATTACAATTTGTTCAATTTGCTTCCCTTCTGCTGCCCCCTCCCTCTTCACCTCCCAGTCCCACTCACTGACCTTCTCCCATACTTAGGCCCTTTCTCTAGTTCCCTGATGGGGTAGGTCCTCCTCCCCTTTCTATCTAACCCTAACTTATCAGGTGTCATCAAGTCTACCTGCATCATCTTCCTCTGCAGTCTGATTCTCAGGTTACTGTTCCCCTTCTGTCCTCAATTCCCTGTACTTATGACACTCATCCTGTCTTCTCTACTGCAGGCTCCCCAGAGATCTCAGGAAAGGAAGAATTTCATAGGGAAATCTCATTTAGAGCTTGGTGTTTTAAGGTCTTTCTCTGCATAATATCACATGTCAAGTAATTGTAACTTAATTAATGACCACTTGAAAGAAATATGTGACCCTTTTCCTAAAATAAGAGCCTTGTTCACAGGAACTGTCATGTCTGGGTTTTATGACTTCAGCTGCCAATATTGAGGCATGTAGGGCTGCACAGCCTTTCTCTCAAGCAAACTGTCCACTGGGCCCTTTTAATAACTGCATCCTGAAACTCTTACTGCCTTTCACCCATTGCATGAAATCTTTCTCCCTCTCTGCTAATCAGCACCTGAGAGAATTTTGAGGTTTCCAT
This sequence comes from Meriones unguiculatus, assembly GCF_030254825.1. Classification (NCBI taxonomy): domain Eukaryota; kingdom Metazoa; phylum Chordata; class Mammalia; order Rodentia; family Muridae; genus Meriones; species Meriones unguiculatus. The sequence continues at coordinate 3,126,001 of NW_026843713.1, forward strand.
AGAGATGAGTAAACAAACTTTCCTCAGTGTCCAATATTTCGGATCCTGTGCACATGTGTCTTTTTCTTGTGAAATCCAGCAAGCCATTATCTCAACCCTTTATCCAGATCCCACACTTTTACTCTGTTTATTTCTGTGACAATTTCAGGTAGGAAATGAAAATTTAATTTTACTTCATTCAGTTGTACAGATTCCTAAGTAGAGAAGCTTCAAAGTGATATGGGATTAAGGGGAATGTACCCAATGACAAGGTGGTCTCCTACTGTTGCCTTGGATCGAAAATTTCCTAGGTTGTGACTTTGAACTGAGCATTTGCCGGTGTAATCACTAAATGGACAGTCACAATCTTATTGATAGACTAGACTGGCAGGGTTTGGGGTTTCCTGTGGTATAGATTCTAAAAGACCAGTGAAAAGGGAAGGAAACCAATTAGTTCCTGGGACTGGATTGGCTTAAACAAAGCAAGACCAGTGTCTATAAAAGGAGAAATGAAGGGCAGATTATATATGACAGCTGGTACACTTCCATACTAGTGTTGGCAATCCTCTATGAGCAGAGTTGCTTTGGCTGACTTGGCTGGATTTCCAGCTCTATCCTATTCAATGATCAATGAACATGTTTCCTGGTCCTGGTGTTTAAAGTTAAAACTGGGACATCAGTACAGAGAAATCTGTTGGGGTTATATACCTAGGATATAAATGTAGCTGTGTTAAGTGCTATATTCCTCCAGACAAAAACTTTAAATGTACTCTTAGTACCAGGACTGCTTGTTCAGATGTGCCAATTTAGCTCCTGACACAGTCTAACACAGCTGGGTAACCACTTGTTCATGGCAAGGATTCTCCCCTACATAACGAGTTCCTGAAAAGCATGCATTTACAAAGTTAAAGTCTTCCCTCCTTTAGTGGACTCTTTTCTTCATATTAAAAGTAATTGAACCCAGGACCTGATGGTTTCAGGGCAGAACTCTACCAGACCTTCAAAAAGAGCTAACACCAATACACTTCAAACTTTTCTACAAAATAGAAACAGAAGGAACATTACCAAACTCATTCTAAGAAGCCACAGTCACCTTGGTACCTAAACCTCACAAAGACCTAACAAAGGGAATTTCAGGCCAATCTCCCTATAAATATTGATGCAAAATACTCAAAAAAATACTTGCAAACTGAATACAAGACCTCATCAAAGATATCATCCAATATGACCAAGCAGGCTTTATTCCAGGGATACAGGGGTGGTTCAATATACAGAAATCCATCAATGTGATCCACCCTATTAACAAACTGAAAGAAAAAACAAACACATGTTAATCTCCCTAGATGCTGAAAAAACATTTGACAAAATCCAACAACCATTCAGGTTTGAAGTATTGGAGAGATCAGGGATACAAGGCACATGTCTAAACAGCAAAGGCAATATACAGGAAGCCTATAGCTAACTTCAAACTAAATGGGGAGAAACTTAAAGAAATCCCACTGAAATCAGGGACAAGGCAAGGCTGCCCAGTCTCTCCATATCTTTTCAACACAGTTCTGGAAGTCCTTCCTAGAGCAATAAGACAGTTGAAGGAGATCAAGGGGATGCATATGGGAAGGAAAAAGTCAAATTATCACTATTTTCAGATGACACAATAGTATACCTGAGTGACCCAAAAACTTCTTCCAGTGACTCCTACAGCTGATAAACACCTTCAGCAAAGTAGCCAGATACAAATTTAACTAAAAAATTCAGTAGCCCTCCAGTATACAAAAGACAAATGGGCCGAGAAAGAAAATAGCCACAAAAGACATAAAGTACTTTGGTGTAACCCTAACCAAGCAATTAAAAAACTTGTATGAAAAACATTTCACATCTCTCAAGAAACAATTAGAAGAATGTATCAGAAGGTGGAAAGATCTCCTATGCTCATGGTTCAGCAGGATTAATATAGTAAAAATAGACATCTTACCAAAAGCTATCTACAGATTCAAAGCAATTCCCATCAAATTACCAACACAATTCTTTTACAGACATGGAAAGAAAATTTCTCAACTTCCTATGGAATAACAAGAAACCCACTATTGCTAAAACAATCTTCTACAATAAAAGATTTTCTGGAGGAATCTCCATTCCTGATCTTAAGCTGTACAATAGAGCAACAGTAATAAAAACTTCATGGTACTGGCATAGAAACAGAATGGAGGATCTCTGGACCTGAATAGAAGACCCAGAAATAAACCCACACACTTATGGACACCTGATCTTTGACAAAGATGCGAAAACCATACAATGGAAAAAAGATAGCATCTTCAACACATGGTGCTGGTCTAACTGAATATCTTCATGTATAAAGATGCAAATAGATCCATACTTATCAGCCTGCACAAAACTAAAGTACAAATGGATCGAAGACCTCAAGGTAAAATCAGATACAATAAATCTGATAGGAAAAAAAGTGGTGAAGACCCTAGAACTCATTGGTACAGGAGAAAACTTCCTGAACAGAACACCAACAGCACAGGCTCTAAGAACAAAAATCAATAAATGGGACCCCATGAAACTGAAAAGCTTCTGGAAAGCAAAGGACACTGTCATCAAAACAAAATGAATGCCTACAGATTTGAAAAGACTATTGAGCAACTCTTTATCTGACAGAGGGCTAATATCCAGTATCTATAAAGAAGTAAAGCTGAAATGCAACATTACAAGTAATCCAATTAAAAATGGGGAAACAGAGCCAAAAAGAATTCTCAAGAGAGGAATATTGAATGACAAAGAAACACTTAAAGAAATGCTCAACATCATTTGCCATTAGGGAAATGCAAATCAAAACAACCCTGAGACTTCACCTTACACCCATTAGAATGGCCAAGATCAAAAACTCAAGTGACAACACATGATGGAGAGGTTATGGAGAAGTGGGAACCCCCCTCCACTGCTGGTGGGAATTTAAAGGTGTACAACCACATTTGAAATCAATCTGGTGCTTTCTCAGACAACTAGGAATAACACTTCCTCAATATCCAGCCATACCACTCCTAGGCATATATCCAAAGGAGACTCAAGTAGATAATAAGAACCTTTGCTCAACCAGGTTTGTGGCAGCCTTATTTGTAATAGCCAGAAGCTGGAAACAGCCCAGATGCCCCTGAGCTGAAGAATGGATGCAGAAATAGTGGAACATCTACATAATGGAGTATTACTCAGCAATGAAAAATAAGGAAATCATGAAATTTGCAGGTAAATGGTAGGAACTGCAAAGGATCATCTTAAGTGAGCTCCTCCAGTAGCAGAAAGACACACATGGTACATAATGACTCATATGGACATATAATACAGGATAAACCTACTAAAATCTGTACATCTAAACAAACAAATCAAGAGAGAGGATCCTGAATAAATGCTCAATCCCCTTCCGGAAAGGTATACAGGATGGACATCAGGAGAAGAAGAAAACAGGAAACAAGTTAGGAACTTGCCACAGAGGGCCTCTGAAAGGCTCTGCCCTGCTGACTATCAGGCAGATGCTGAGTTTTATGGCCAACTTTTCGGCAGAGGGCATGGAATCTTATGAAATAGTGGAAAATAGTAAGATCTGGAGAAAATAGGAAGTCCACAAGGAGAGCAACAGAACCATAAAATTTGAATACAGTGGTCTTTCCAGAGACTCATACTCCAACTGAGTACCATACATATCGATAACCTAGAACCACTTCACAGATGTAGCCCATGGCAGTTCAGTGTCCAAGTGGGTTACATAGTAATATACTTTACACTGTTTTCCCATTGCTACCAGGTTCAAATCCCTACCCATGTGTCACACTAATTTTTTTTCTTTTGCATACATAACTTCTAGTATGAGTTGTTCATATACTCACTGGAACATGATCAGAATCTCAGTGCCATGTCCCTTAAAGAAAACTGAGTTCATCCTTGCTGCACCCTGACACCATCCCGAGAAGAAGCTATCTGTCCTGAAGAACTTTATACTTCATTGCCTTGATCACAGTTTTCCTTATGTATTTATTTATTATGATTTGTTTAGTTTGTATCCTCTTTGTTACCCCCTCCCTCTTTTCTTTCCAGTCCCACCCAAGGTCCTTCTACTAGCCCTATGCCCTCTCTACTACCCCTTTAAGTGAAGTTATCTTCCCCCTTACATCTGACCACTATTAGGAGACCTCCTAATAAGTGAATACATACCATATTTCTTTCTGCATTTTATTTACTTCACCCAGAAGGATTTTTCCTGATTCTATCCATTTGCCTGAAAAATACCATGATGTCATATTCTTTTCTGAATAATACTTTGTAATATAAATATCCCACATTTTTCCAAAGGAGGTTGTCAGGCCTGTTCTTTGGAACTTTGAAGTAATTGGGTCTTTAAACATTGTATTGAATGACAAACTATCAGGATAACTATATTATTTTAGACTAGAATTCCCTCCATTTTCTTCTACTTCCTGGTGATTTGAATTGCAATGTCCCCTTGAAGCTCATCTATTTACATGTTTAGTCCCCAGTGAAGAAATGTCTGTGAAGGGTTAAGAGGTATGGCCTTGTTAGAAAATATATTTCCTTTAGGAGTAATAATATAGGAAGGTGTGCTTTGAGGTTGATATGCCAATGAGGGTGACCAGACACAATGGAGTCTCTGTTTCTTGGTCTCTGTCACTTTATATCTTTGTTTCTGTAGGTCTTGTTCTCTCTATTTCTCAATCTTTCTCAGAGCACCAGAGATACCAAGACAGACAAAAACAAAGATACAAAGTGACAGAGTCCAAGAGAAAGAGACCCATCACTTTGGTCACTTTCATTGGCATATAAACCTCAAAAGTATGCCCTCCAATAATATAACACCAAAAGGAATTATATGTTTTAATATTTTCATTTTAATTTTTATCACTTATACTTTATTCACTTTGTATTCTCTCTTCCCAATGCACCTTTCCTTCCCCTTATCAATACAAGCCCCTCCCCAAGTTCACTAATAGGGAAGGACTTCCCCTCTTTCCTTCTAATCCTAGTTTATCAGATCTCATTAGATGTGGCTGCATTGTCTTCCTCTGTAACCTGCTAAGGCTGGTCCCTCATCACCGTGTGGTTTTCAAAGAGCAGGCCAATCAGTTCATTTCAGAGGTAGTCCCTATTCCCATTACTATGGAATCCACGTGGACACTGAATTGCCTTGTTCTACATCTGTGCATGGGGTGCTCTCTCCATCCATGGTACTTGGTTAGAGTATGAATCTTAGGAAATATCCCTGTGCACAGATTTTTTGGTTCTGTTACTGTCCTTCTGGAGCTCCTGTCATCTCCAGATCTTACTAGCTCCCACATCTTTCATAAGATTACATGCACTCTGCCCAATAGTTGGCCATAAGTCTAAACATCTGCTTTGAAAGTCTGCAGGACTTTTAGAGACCCTATGTGGCACTCCTACCTTGTTCCCTGTTTTCTCCATCTTCTGGTATCCATCCTCTTTGCCTTTTGTGATGGAGATTGAGCATTTTAGCCAGAGTCTTCCCTCTTGATTAGTTTCTTTAGGTGTACAGATTTTAGTAAGTTCATCTTATATTTTATGTCAGTTAGTGACTATATACAGTTCTAAAATTATAAATGAAAGAGATGTGCAGGATGAAACTAAATTGTAAGCCAATTTAATCTATATCAATTAAAGGTTAGCATAATACATTTTGAGGATATTATAGCCAAGAATTTATTGGCCCATGTATTGTTGAAGTTTTGGCTGGAGACATATTTTTATGTCTCCGTCAGTTTTAGAGTTGTTCCCATGGGGATTAGCAATATAAGTTACCATTGTTATTGAACATACAATCATTATCATCAAAACAAGGCTGCATAGATTAAAAAATCTTTTTGTACTCTTGCATGCTTGTGATATTAGGCTAAGTTGCTACCTATTTCCCTAGAGAAACTTCCTATTAGACAGACAAGATGGTTGAGTTGAGGACTAGAAAATTTTAAGTAACCTTAAAATATATAAACTCCTTTGTGGCCTTTATAGCCAAACTTCTTTATATAAACTCCCTCTTCATTTAGCATTTAAGCATACCCTAGCCATCTTGTACCTGGGCTTTATATCGATAGTGGCTACTTTTTGGCTTGTCATTTTTTTTCTTTATACATGATGGGCATTTATGCATTTATAGCCAAATTTTATATAAACTCTCTTAGCATTAGTATATAAATATAAATACTTTTACACTTAGCATTTAAGTATATCCTAGGCATCTTGCACCTGGATTTTTACATTGGCTTTGGCTATTCTTTGGCTTACCACCTGTTTGATATGGGAAGGACAGTTTTGTTTTTTAAATATGTGAACATATTTTTTAAAAATTTTTAGGACTAAACTAGGTTGGTATGTACTTTGCCATCTTTAAGAATTTTATCTAGGCATGACCAACATTTTTCCCCTGTGAAAATTTCTTATGTTTAAAAGGATAAGGCAGTTTTCAGAGCAGTGTGACATTAACATTAAGGAAATTTTGTCATTTTGAATATTATAGTATCTCTGCAAATGGCTAAAAAGCAGAAGTTGCCATTCTGGGTTTTATTATGTAAATAAGCTTGATTCTGAACTCACAGATCTGCCTGTTTCTTTTTACTTTGTGTTGGGAAGGAAGGCATGTGCCTTCACCAACTCGTTCAGATAAAGAGACAAGAATATTTTAAATTTGGGGTCAGTTGTGACAATTTAAGCTGTAACAACCAAAGCTCAGTTGTTTGTTTGTTTGTTTTTTTTTGAAATTAGTTGATGTTTCAGTAAATTGGTGGACCCTTTCCAGAAAGAGCTGACAAGTATCTTGCAGCCAGAAATCTTTGAATTTTAGCTGTTATTAATCTAATTTTTAGGAAGACTGCCCTTTTTCTTATCTGTAACTTAGGACTCCAATGCTTGGCTTTTTCCCATTATCTCCTTGAAATTTCTTGGAGAAAGACTGTCAAAGAACCAACACCATTGAACATATTCCAACCTGATCCATGAATATAACAGACAAAATGAAGCCAAAAGGGATTAAAACACCCTTCATAATGCTATTATGATATCACAATATTATTAAGACATTACAATGATATGAAACCACAATGCTATTACAATATCACAAAGGTATTATGATTTCATAATACAATCATGACATTACAATGTTATGACATTGCAATGGTATTAATATTTCATAATTTTGTTATCACATCACAATGCTTGACCACATCACAATGGTCTTACAACATGATTGTGTTATGATAACAAAATAGAATGATGACATTACAATGCTATTATGACTTCACAACAGTATGACTTTATAATGATATTAAGACATATCAATTCTATTATGACATCACAATGCTCTTATGACATCACAATGCTATTATGGTGTCTCAATACTATTAGGATATCACAATGATAGGAAATCACAATGCTATTAAGACATCAGAAGGTATTTTGAAATCACAATGCTTTTATGACATTAAAGTATTATGACATCCCAATGGGACAAAGATTTCACAATTTTATTTTGCCATCACATTGCTATTAATACTTCACAATGCTATTTCAACATGGGTGTGTTATGACACCACAATGGAATTTTGAAATCAAAAAGCTATTATGACTTCACAACAGTAAGACTTCACAATGATATTATGAAATAAAATGCTACTATGACATCACAATGGCATCATGATATCAAAATTCATCATGACATCACAATGCAATTATGATATCAAGAAGGTTCGTTGCTGAATGGCTGAGAGGAGGAATGAAGTCATGAAATAGGTGAAAGCCAGTAAGAGTTTCCAGAGCCAGTTATTAAAAGGGCCAAGTGGACAGCCTGCTTGAGAGAAAGGTTGAACAGCCCTACATGCATCAGTCTGGGCAGGTGAAAGCATACAATTCAAAGATGACAGTTCCTGTGTCCAAGACACTTAGTTCAGGAGAGATGCCACATATTTCTTTCAAGTTGTCATTAATAAAGTCCCCTGTCCTTGACATGTAACTTCATATTATCACAGATTCCAATGTTATTTATTAAATGCACAGATATGTCCTCAGTCAGTGAATTACTTCATGGGAAAATGCTCCCTGACCAAGGCAACTTTTTGAACATTTGTGACCTTGCTTATATTTTTTCCAGAGACATTCCATGATGTCACATCAACGAGCAGAAAACTTGTTGTAGTCCTTCAGCAGAACTGAGAGCTTTTCATACGGAATCACAAGAAGCAGGTGCCGAGAGGGAGACTGAGAGACAGAGGGAGAAAGAGCTAGAGATACAGATTCAGAAATAGAGAGATGAAGACCTACAGAAATAAAGATATAAATTGACCTCGATCAAAAGAAAGAGATTCCATTCTGTCTGGACACTTTCAGTGGCATAGCAACCTCAAAGCACACCCTTCTAAAATATAACTCCAGTAGGAATTATATTATCTAAAAGGCCGTACCTCCTAAATCTCACCAGACGTTTCCTGACTCGGGACTCATCATATTAATAGATGAGCTTCAGGAAGACATTGCAATTCAAATCACCAGGATGTGGAAGAAGATGGAGGGACTATTAGGCTAAAAGAATACAGTTATCCTGATAGTTTGTCATTTAATGCAATGATTATAGTCCCAGCAACTTCCAAGTTCCAAACAGCAGCACTGACAATCTCCTTTGGGGAAAATGTAGAATATTTACAGCAAGCAGTATTATTCAGCTAAGAAAATGACATCATGATATTTTTTTGGCAAATAGATGGAACTAGGAAAAATCATCCTGGGTAAAGCAACTAAAATGGAGAAAGACAAATATGGAATGTATTCACATATTAGGTGGTCTCCTAATAGTGGGATAAAGATATAATGGGCCAACTAATTATGACAAAACCAGTCTTCTACAAGTGGGATTGGGTGGCAATAACTTGAGCTCTTGGGCAAGGGCATCCTACAGAAATTTTCAAGGAGCTCAGGCTGTTGTTATTAAAATATGCTTTTCTCTGTCCTCAACTAATTGATCATGTTCTTGGATCCACAGAGATGCTTCCTTCTGCATCAAATCGGATTGCCTACAAAGACCCACAGTCAGATATTATGCAGAGAGAGAGAGAGATCTTAAAACACCCAGCATTGAATGGGATTTCCCTATCAAATTCTACATTCCCTTCATTCTCTGCTAAGCTTGGAGGAGGCAGAAAGAGTGTCATAATTAGAGGAAATTGAGGACACAAAGACAACAATACCCTGAGAATCAGACTGGAGATGAAGATGATGCAGCCAGCTTTGATGAGACCTGATAGGCTTGGTTGAGAAAGAAGGAGGAGGAGGACTTCAACAATGAGGGAACTAGAGAAAGGTCATTGGGGTGGAAGAAGGAGGGTTGTTGGGATTGCAAGAAGAAGGGGAGGGGGCAGCAGAGGGGATACAAATTGAAAAAAATATGTAATAAATAAATATATAAGAAAACTGTGATCAAGGTGATGAACTATACAGCTCTTCAAGATTGGATGGCTTTTTCTTGGCAGTGGAACCAGTGTGCAGAAACAATGAACTCAGTTTTCTTTAAAGGACTTAACATTTAGACTCATCATGTTTCAATGAGTATATGAATAATACATACTTCAACTGATATATTTTAAAGACACAAAATTTTAGTCTGACACATAGGTAGGAATTTGAACCTGGGAGAAATGGAACAGGGGTGTAATGTATAGTATCAGAATTTCCCACATAATCAATAAAATGATATGTTGTCAACTTTTACAATGAGTTTTAACCTGGAGAAAAGATTCCACTAAAGGAGGGCAGATTTTGACTATGTAAGTCATGCTTTCCAGGAACTCATTATGTAGCAGAGAATCATAGCTTTGAACTAGTGGTTATACAGCTACCACAGACCTCATGAGCTCAGGTGGCACCTCTGAACAAGCACTACTGGCATTAACAGTATGTTTGGAGGGTGTTTCCTGCAGGAAACAGTGCTGTTCTTGTGTCCTAGGCATATAACAGAACCCATTTCTTTGTCCTGAAGGATGAGATTAAACTGTAAACCAAGTCAATGAGAATTGCTAACTAACCACTGAGTAGGACACAGCTGCCAATCCATCCAGGTGAGACCAGGCAACCATGCCCATAGAAGTTTGATAACCCTACTCTGAAACAGATCAGCTGTCCAGTGCTTCGTTGCCCCTCAGATCTCCTTTTACACTCACAGAACTTTCTCTTTTTCAGCCAAACTAGTCCCAGGAATTACCTAGTTTCCTTCTTTTTTCCCTGCTCTAAAGACTTAATACCCCAGGGAACACTAGGCCTGGCCTGCCTATTATATCAATAAAAATGTGAATGTACATTAGATGAGTATGACAGTAACTGCTCAATTCAAAGTCACAACCTAGGAAATTCCAGATCCAAGAACACAGTAGGAGAGTACCTTGTCATTTGGTACATTAACCTTAAACCCACATCACTGTGAAGCTTCCCTACTTAGGAAGTTTTCCAATTCAATAAACAGTAAACTTTCATTTCCTTCCTGACATTGTCACAGAGGTATACAAGAGTAAATGCATGAGATCTGGATAAAAGGATGAGATAAAGGCATGTTGGCTTTCAAAAGAAAAAGTCACATGTGTACAGGATAAGAGATACTGGACACTGAGGAAAGTTTGTTTACTCATCTCCATGAAAACCTCAAGATTCTCTCAGGTACTGATTGGCTGAGAGGGATAATGATGTCACGAAACAGGTGCCATGTCAGTAAATAGTCATCTTGTTTCAGTGTTTCAGCAGAATTGAGACCTTTTCATCCTGAACCACAAATGAAGGCAATGAGAGAGTGACAGAGAGAGACAGAAAGTGAGAAACAGATTCAGAAATAGAGAGACCAAGACCAATAGAAACACAGATATAAATTGGCCCAGACTGAGAGACAGACTCCATTCTGTCTGGTCACTTTTATTGGCATATCAACCTACAAGCACAACCTCCTATAATATAAGTCCTAAAGGAATTTTATTTTTTAATATTTTTTCATTTTCATTTTATTTTATTTTTGCCACTGAAAAGCAGGAAAAGCTACAAAGAATGCAATTACTCATTGTCTACAGGATTTTAATGTTCTAGAAGTTCCTAAGCAATTGTAAGCTGACAATGGAACAAGATATACTAGCAAATATTTTAAAAGATTTTGTCAACAGTTTCAAGTTTCTCATATAACTAAAATACCTTACAATCCTCAAGGACTTGGCATGGTAGAGCATGCCACCCAAACAATTAAGATTTATTTGCAAAAAACAAAGAACGGGGAAACCAACTCCACTGGACACATAAGAATCATTTTAGTCATGTTCTTTTCATTCTGCATTTTTTAAATTTAGATAAGCATGGTAAATCTGTAGCAGATAGATTTTGGCATACAGAAGCCAAGAAATCTTTTGCTAAAGTAAAATGGAGGAATCCTTTAACAAATCAATGGCAAAAACCTGATACTCATTTGAGGAAGAGGAAGTGTCTGTGATTTTCTCCAGGAAAATTGTGCATCTCTATATCTACTGGAACTTGTGGTGCGAAAAGTGGATGAGTAGTTTTCTCCTGACAATTATAATGATGTCAATGAAGACTCCTTTGGTCAAGATGACTGTTGGTTGGGCGTACTTTCCTAATCCACCTCTACTTCATCCAGATTCTGTTGATGATCCAGAAGTCCTTGTTTATGTTGACAACCCTTGGTTGCCTTGTTTTCCTGCTTTTAAAGGAAGGCAAGTAAAAGAGATACTTAACATTCAGGAAGAGGAAGAGGTCATCCTCTTTGCTTTACTAGAGAGAGTTCATCAGGACTGCTTACCAGTCTCTGCTGTCCAGGAAATAGGTCAGAATGCCTACTACTTTAAAGTTAGGGTGGCAGCTCAAGCCTCTCTTTTCAAGCAGGCAAAGTGGAACATTGGAGGGATATTATTGACTGTTCCTATGGGAGTTAAGAATGACAGTCTTACACCTCCAATGAGTTACCCACCCTGTGAGAAATGTGATCAACACAATTATCCTCCACTGATGGTTCCTTGGACAAGATACATGGGAGAAACACCCATCATCTACCACTGGGACAATGACCCTGCATTTAGTCTTAGACTGGGATGGTCTATTGTTAAGGATATTAAGAACTTGGCTTCTGGTAAAGGCAGTCAGATTACATTTGTTTTAGAAAAAGCTGTTAGTGCTGGACTTTGGAGGACTTCAAATAAAAATTGGCAAACTTATATATGGAAATTGGGGGCTGCCTTGGGATATATAGGCATTCTCTCTGGGAATGCAAGTAGCTTTGCTAAATTAATCAAGTATACTTCTGTTTTGGCATGTGTTGTTCCTCCTTGTTTACTCCTAATTGGAAACATTATAGTAAGACATTTTAAGAACAATGATACCTATTCAAGTGAAAGTGTATAATCCAATCTTACTAATTTTGTTAGTACTGATAATAATGCTCTTTCAGTATTAGTTGTTAAGCAACCTGCTTTTGTTATGATTCCTGTAGGGTTTCTGATTTTTTGTATGATGAAACAGAATTTAATTGGACTCAGGTTCAAAAATCACCTTTCTTGAATTGGATCTAGCAAAAACTTCTCATTGGACATTTTGCTAATGAAAAATAAGATCCATTACAAAGAATCTGCCAAGAAACCTAGGTTAGAATTGGCCAATACAGCCTGGGATATATTTACTAGCCTTAGGAGGAGCTTGCCATCCTTTTATTCTGTGCTTATAGTGGGGACTGACATTTGCAGGCATCATGAGAGTGAAGAAATCATAATAAATAAATACATAAGGAAAACTGTGATCAAGGTGATGAAGTATAGAGGTCTTCAGAACTGATGGCTTCTTCCTGGGGTTTTGGCCAGCTTGCCCAATGATGAATTCTCTTTTCTTTAAGGGACTTGGCATTGAGACTCTGATCATGTTCCAGTGTGTATATGAATACCACATACTTGAATTGGTGTATTTTAAAAAGAAAAAAAAATTAGTGTGACACATGGGTAAGAGTTTGAACCTGGGAGCAATAGAAATGGAGTGTAATGTATATTATATCATATTCCCACATAAGCAATAAAAATAATATGCTGACAACTTTTACAATGACTTTTAATATGGAAAAGTGATTCCTCTAAGGAAGACAGATTTTGACTTTGTAAGACATGCTTTCCAGGAACTCAATTTGTAGGAGAGAATCCTAGCCAGGGACTAGTGGTTAGCTAGCTACCTCAGAAACCATGAGCTCAGGTGGCACCTATGAACAACCAGTCCTGGCACTAACACTAAATTTTGAGAGTTTATCTGGAAGACCATAGCAAAAACCCAGCTGCTCTTTTATCCTAGGCATATAACATTGAACCATTTCTCTGTTTTGAAGGATCAGTTTTAATTGTAATCTACAGGACCAAGAGGGTTTCTCACTGATACCTGAATAGGATATAGCTGCTGATCTAGAAAGGTCAACCAAAGCAACTCTGGTCATAGAGAGTTCGCAAACCTGTTGTGAAATAGCACCACCTGTGAAATTATATCTCACCCCTCAGTTCACCATTTACACTCACAGATATTTCTCTTTCTCAGCCAAATCAGTCCCAGGAATTGTCTGGTTTCCTTCTCTTTTACCTTCTCTTAAAGATACAATGCACTAAGAAACCACAGACCCTGCCAGCCTATTATATCAATAAGAATGTGAAGGTGCATTTAGTGAGTACACAAGTAACAGCTCAGTTCAAAGTCACAACCTAGGACATTTCAGATCCAAGACCACAGCAGAAGACCACATTGTCATTCAGTACATTAGCCCTTATATCTACATCACTTTGAAGCTTCCCTACTTAGGAAGCTGTCCAATTAGAAACACATTAAAGTTTCATTTCCTACCTGATATTGTCACAGAGGTAAACAGGAGTAGTGGTGTGGGATCTGGAAAAAGTGATGAGATAAAGGCCTGTTGGGATTCAAAAGAAAAACTCATGTGTCCCTAGGATGAGTGATATTGGACAGTGAGGAAAGTTTGTTTACTCACCGCCATGGAAACCTCAAGGTTCTCTCAGGTGGTGATTGACAGAGAGAGAAATAAGATCATAAAAGAGGTTAAAGGCAGTAAATGTTTCATGAGCCAGTTAATAAAAGGGCAAAGTGAACAGCCTGCTTGAGAGAAAGGCTGAGCAGCCCTACATGCCTTAATCTGGGCAGCTAAAAGCACACAGCACAAAGATGTAAATTACTGTCTAAGATTCTTAGTTCAGGAAAAGTGCCATATATTTCTTTCAAGTCTTCATTGATAATGTCACATGTTCTTGACAAGTGAGTTTCACATTATCACAGATCTATTATTATTTGTTAAATTCACAGATATGTCCTCAGTAAATGACTTTCTTACTGCAAGAATGGTCCCTGACCAAGGCAAATATTTCAATAAAAAGCATTTTATTGGGACCTTGCTTATATTTTTACAGATACCATCCAGGATGTCATGTCATCAGGCAGTCATCTTTATTGTGCTCCAGCAGAACTGAGAGCTTTTCATACTGAACCACAAGCAGCAGGCTGAGAGATGGAGACTGAGCAAGACAGAGAGAGCAAGAGCTAGAGAGAGATAGATTCAGAAATAGAGAGAACACGACCAACAGAAGCAAAGATATAAAGTTACCTAGACTTAGAGACAGAGACTCCATTTGGTCTGGTCACTTTCATTGGCATTTCAACCTACGAGTAAAATCTCCTATATTATAACAACAAAAGTAATTATTTTTTAATATTTTTCACTTTAATTTTTATTATTTACACTTTATTCACTTTGTCTCTCCCCATTAACCCCTCATTTCTTCCCTCCCCATCCCATCTTCCTTCCCGCTTCTTCATGCATGCTCCTCCCCAAACCACTAATAGGGGAGGACTTCTCCTTACTTCTAATCCTACGCTATGATATCTCATCTGAAGTGGCTTCATTGTCTTCATCTGAGGTCTGGTAAGGCTGCTCCACCATCATGGTGAGGAGATGAAAGGGCATGACAATCACTTCATGTCACATGCTGTACCTGTTCCCATTAATAGGGAATCCACTTGGACACTGAACTGCCATGGGCCACACCTGTGGAGGGGTTCTACATTATCTGCATGCATGGTATTGGTTGGAGTATGAGTCTCAGGAAAGACCCCTGACTTCAGATTTTTTGGTCCTTTTGCTCTCCTTGTGGAGTTCCTGTTCTCTCCAGATCTTACTATTTCCCACTTCTTTCATGCACTTCGCCCAATAGTTGGCCATGAGTCTCAGCAACTTCTTTGATAATCAGCAGGGCAGAGACTTTCAGATGCCCTCTGTTGCAGGTTCCTAACTTGTTCCCAGTTTTCTCCTTCTTCTGATGTCCATCCTCTTTGACTTTCAGGATGGATATTGAACATTTTAGCCAGAGTCCTCTCTATTGATTAGTTTCTTGAAGTGTACAGATTTTAGTAGGTTTATCCTGTATAATATGTCTACATGTCTATGTACCTTGTGTCTTTCTGCTTCTGGGAGAGCCTACTCATGGTGATCATTTCCAGTTCCAACCAATCACCTGCAAATTTCATGATTTTCTTGTTTTTTGTTTGTTTGTTTGTTTGTTTTTTATTGCTGAGTAATAGTCCATTGTGTAGTTGTACCACAATATCTGTATCCATTTTTTCATTGTGTAGATATATCACAATTTCTGTATCCATTTTTCTGTTGGGTGTCATCTCTGTTGATTCCAGGTTTTGACTATTACAAATAAAGCTGTTACAAACATGGTTATGCATATGTCCTTATTATGAATTTGAGCCTCTTTTGGATACATGCCTAGGAGTGGTATAGCTGAATCTCAAGGAGGTGCTATTTCTACTTGTCCGAAAAAGCGCCAGATTTATTTATAAAGTGGTTGTACAAGTTTATATTCTCACCAGCAATGGATGAGGGTTACTCTTTAATTATATCCTCTCCAGCATGTGTTATCACTTGAGTTTTTGATTTTGCCCATTTTGATGGGTGTAAGGTAAAATCAGGCTTCTTTTGATTTGCATTTCCCTGATGGCTAATGATATTGAGATTTCAAATGTTTCTCTGCCATTCGATGTTCCTGTATTGAGAATTCTGTTTAGTTCTGTTCACCATTTTTAAATTGGATTACTTGATTTCTTGATTTTCAACTTCTTTAGTTCTTTATATATACTAGATATTAGCCTTCTGTCCCATAGGGCTTAGTGAAGATGCTTTTTCAATCTATAGGCATTTTTGTTTTGATGATAGTGTCCTATGCTTTACAGAAGCTTTTCAGTTTCATGAGAACCCATTCATTGATTGTTGCTCTTAGAGCCTGTGCTGTTGGTGTTCTGTTCAGGAAGTTTTCTTCTGTGCCAATGAGTTCAAGACTCTTCACCACTTTTTCTTCTAACCGATTTAATGAGTCTGGTTTTATGTTGACATCTTTGATCCACTTTCACTTTAGTTTTGTGCAGGGTGTGAATATGGATCTATTTGCATTTTTCTATATGTAGAGATCCAGTTAGACCAGCACCATTTGTTGAAGATGCTATCTTTTTTCCATTGTATGGTTTTGGCATCTTTGTCAAAATTCAGTTGTCCAGAAGTTTGTGGGTTTATTCTGGGTCTTCTTTTTTGTTCCATGGATCCACATTTCTGATTAAATGCCAGGACCATGCATTTTTTTATTGCTGTTGTTCTATAGTATAGCTTGAGATCAGGGGTGGAGATATCTCCAGAAGATCTTTTATTGTGAAGGATTGTTTTATCAATTCTGGGTTTCTTGTTTTTCCATATTAAGATGAGAATTTTTCTTCTAATATCTGTAAAGAATTGTGTTGGTAATTTGATGGGAATTGCATTGAATCTGTAGATTGCTTTTGGTAAGATGGCCATTTTTACAATGTTAAGCCTGCCAGACAATGAGCATTGGAGAGCTTTCCATCTTATGTTATCTTCTTCTAATTCTTTATTCAGAAACTTGAAATTTTCATCATATAGGTCTTTGACTTGCTTGCGTATGGTCACACCAAGTTACTTTATGTTTTTGTCTGAATACAAGAACACAACAAAGATATCATCCACTATGACCAAGAAAGCTTCATCCAAGGTATGCAGGGGTGGTTTCTTATACAGAAATCCATTATTGTATTCCACCATATTAACAAACTGAAAGGAAGAAAAAAAACATGATAATCTCCTCAGATGCTTAAAAAGCATTTGATGAACTCCAACATCCATTCAGGTTTAAAGTATTGGAGAGATCAGGGATATAAGGCATATATCTAAACATAGTAAAGGCAACATAGAGCAAGCCTATAGCCAACCTCAAACTAAAAGAAGAGAAAATTAAAACAATCCTGCTGAAATCAGGACAAAGCAAGTTTGCAAACTTTCTCCATATCTCTTCAACTGAATTCTTGAAGTCCTTACTAGAGCTATAAAAACATTGACAGAGAATTGGGGGCTAGAAATCAGAAAAAAAAAAAGAAGTCAAACTATAGCTATTTGGAGATGATATGATAGTATAACTAAGTGATATCAAATTCTACTGGGGATATCCTACAGCTGATAAACAACTTCACCTAAGTGGCTTGATACAAAATTAACTCAAAAATATCAGTAGCCCTCTTGTATATAAAAGATAAAAGGGCTGAAAAAGAAATTAGGAAAACAAAAGGAATTATATGATCTAGAAATGCCATAATTCCTAACCCTTCCCAGACATTTCTTCATTGTATTCCACATGTAAACAGATGGTTTTAAAGGGGACATTGCAATTCAAATCACCAGGAAGTGGAAGAAGATAGAGAGACTTTTAGGCTAAAAGAACATAGTTATCCAGATAGTTTGTCATTCAATAAAATGATTAAAGGCACAACAACTTCCAAAGACTAAAAAACAGGCCTGACAGTCTCCTTTGGAAAAAAATGTGGAATATTTCCATAATGGAGCATTATTCAGCTATGGAAATGACATCATTATATTTTCAGGCAAATGGATGGAACCAGGAAAAATCATCCTGTTTGAAGAAACTAAATTGCATATGGAAAATATGGTATGTATTCACTTATTAAGAGCACGATCTGTCAAATAGTATTCCCTCTCAGCTCTCATTTTATACTCAACATTATTTTTGTTTCAGCCAAACCAGTCTCAGGAATTGTCTTGTCTCCTTCTCTTTTCCATGCTCCTAAAGACTCAATACTCCAGGAACCCTAGACTCTGCCAGCCTATTATATCAATAAGAATGTGAGTTACATTTAGTGAGTTCATCAGTAACTGCTCAGTTCAAAGTTACAACCTAGGAAATTTTAGATCCAAGACTACACATTGTCATTCAGACTACACATTTCCCCTTATTTCCACATCACTTTGAAGGTTCCATACTTAGGAAGCTGTCCAATTAAACATTAAATTGTCATTTCCTACCTATCATTTTCATACAGGTAAACAGTAGTAAAGGTACTGGATCGGGATAAAAGGATGAGATAAGGCTTGTTGGTTTGTACAAGAAAAAGTCACATGGATCAAAAATACTGAGGAATGTTTGTTTATTCATCTCCATGGAAACCTCAAGATTCTCTCAAGTACAGATTGGCTGAGAGGGAGAATAATGTCATGAAATAGGTGAAAGCCAGTAAGAGTTTTAGAAGCCAGTTATTAAAAAGGGCCAAGAGAGAAAGGTTGGTCAGCCCTACATTCTTCAATCTGGGCAGCTAACGCACACAAGGCAGAGATGACAGTTCCTTGTCCAAGATTCTTAATTCAGGAAAAGTGTCACATATTTCTTTCAAGTGTTCATTAATAAGTCACTTGTCCTTCCTTTCACATTATCACAAATTCCATTATTATTTGTTAAATGCAGATAGGTCCTCAGTGAATTACATACTGGGAAAACAATCCCTTAACAAGGCAACAGTTTGTACAAAAGGCATTTAATTGGGACCTTGCTTATATTTTTACAGAGACCATCCATGATATGATGTAAGCAAGCAATCATCTTCTTGTAATCCTACAAAAGAACTGAGAGATTTTCACACTGAGAAAAAGTGCTAGAGAGACAGATTAAGAAATAGAGACAGAGACCTACAGAAACAAAGATATAAATTGACCTGGACCAAAAAACAGACAATCCATTCTGTCTGGACACTTTCATTAGTATGTCAAACTCTAAAGCACACCCTCCTATAACTCCAACAGGAATTATATTATCTAACAAGGTCATACATCCTAACCCTTCTCAGACATTTTCACACTGGGGACTGAATGTGTAAATAGATGAGCTTAAAGGGGACATTGCAATTCAAATCACCAGGAAGTGTAAGAAGATGGAGGAATTTCTCAGCTAAAATACTATAGTTATCCTGAAAATTAGTTATTCAATAGAATAATTAAACTCACAGCAACTTCCAAGAAATAAAGAACAGGACTGACAACCTCCTTTGGGGAAAATGGAATATTTTGGAATATTTTGGAATATTCCAGAAATGGAGCATCATTCTGCTAAAAAAATAACAACATGATATTTTCAGGCAAATGAATGGAACCAAGAAAAATCATCCTGTGTGAAGTAACTGAAATGCAGAAAGACAAATTTATTATTTATTCACTTATTAGAAAGTCTTCTAACAGTGAGGGATAAAGTTTCAATGGGCCATTAATTGTTATGAAACCAGTGTGCCACTAGGATGGGGGATGTCAGCTAATTGAGTTGTTGGGCCAGGGCCTACTAAGAAAATTTTTAAGCAACCCAGGCTGTCATTAATAAAATATGTTGCTCCCTTCCCTCAACTGAAAGATCAATGCCATATTCTTGTATCCACAAAGATGCCTCTGTATGCATCAAATGGGATTGCATGGAGATACCCACCATTTGATATTATGCAGAGAGAGACCTTAAAACACCCAGGTCTAATGGGATTTCGTTATGAAATTCTAATTTCCTCAGAGCCTAGGTAAGACTGTAGGAGAGGAGGCAGGAGGAGTCTCTTAATTGAACTGAGGACACAAGTAGAAAAATGCCCTGACAATCAGGCTGGAGGAAAATGATGCAGCTAGACTTAATGAGACCTAATAAGCTAGGATAAGATAGAAGGCAAAGGAGGACCTCCTCTATCAGAGAATTAGGGAAAAGGCATAGGGGTAGAACAAGGAGACTGAATGGGACTGGAAGGAGTAGAAGGGAGGGGGCAACTGTGGGGATACAGGTGAACAAATGTTCATAAATATATAAGAAAGACATTGATCAAGGTGATGATATATACAGCTCTTCAGGACTGATGGCTTCTTCTTGGTGGTAGTGTCACAATGCTGCATTGATGACTTCAGTTTTCTTTAAGAGCCTTGGCACTGAGAATCTGATCATGTTACAATAAATATATGAACAACACATACTTGATCTGATGTATTAAAAATTAACACATGGGTAGGAATTTGAACCTGGGAGAATTGACAAAGGAAGGTAATGCATATAATATGAAATTTCCACATAAACAATAAAAATAATGTGTTGACAACATTTACAGTGATTTTAACATGGAGAAAAGATTTCTGCTAAAGGAGTACAGAGTTTGACTCTAAACAAGCGGTTCTGCACTAACACCACATTTAGAGTGTTTGTCTGGAAGAACATAGCAGGTAACATAGCTGCTCCGTCCTAGTCATATAACACAGACCCATTTCTTTGTCCTGAAGGACTAGTTTTAAAGGTAAATCTCAGGACCAGTAGGATTCCTCACTGACGATGGTGTAGGAGACATCTGTCAATCCATCCATGTCAACCAAGGCAAACCTGATCATTCAGAGTTGCCAAAACTAGTGTGGAAGAGCACCAGCTGTCAAATACTTTATGACCTTACAGTTCTCCTTTTAAGTACATCAATCTTTCTCTGTTTCAACCAAAACAGGAATTGACTAGTTTCCTTCTATTTTCCTGTTCTTAAAGACTCCATACTCCAGGAAATGCTAGGCCCTGACCTGCTATTATATCAATAAGAATATAAATGTACATTTAGTGAGTACAAAAGTAACAGCTCACTTCAAAGTCACAAACTAGGAAATTTCATATCCAAGAGCACAGTAGGAGAACACCCTGTCATTCAGTACATTCCTTAATGTAATCCCTTAATCCCACATCACATTGAAGTTACAGTTCAATAAACAATTAAGTTTCATTTCCTACCTGGTATTGTCACAGAGGTAAAGAGGATCAAAGCTGTGTGATGTGGATAAAGGGATGAGATAAAGGCTTGTTGGGTTTCACAAGAAAAAGTCACATGTGCACAGGATCAGAGATACTGGACACTGAGAAAAGTTTGTTTACTCATCTCTATGGAAACCTCAAATTATCTCAGATGCTAATTGGCTGGGAGGGAGAATGATTTCATGAAACAGGTGAAAGCCAATAAGAGAAAAAAAATAATAATAAAAGACAACCAATAAGAGTTGTAAGAGCCTGTTATAAAAAGGGCCAAGTGGACAGCCTGCTTGATAAAAAGGCTGAGCAGCCCTACATGACTCAAACTGAGCAGCTGAAAGCACACAATCCAGAAATGCCAGTTCCTATGTCCAAGAATGTTAGTTCAGCAAAAATGTCACATATTTCTTTCAACTGGTAATTATTAAAGTCACTTGACTATCACATTATCACATACTCCACTATTTTTTGTTAAATGCACAGATATTTCCTCAGTCAGTGAATTACTTACTGGGAAAACACATCTTGATGAAGGCAAATCTTTGAACAAAAGTGTTTAATTAGGACCCTGCTCATATTGTTACAGAGATCATCCAGGATGTCATATCAGCAAGCAGGCCTCTTGTTTTAGCCCTTCAGCAGAACTCAGAGTTTTTCATACTGAATCACAAGCCACAGGCAGAGAGAGGAAGACAGAGAGAGAGAGAGACAGAGCAAGAAAGAGGTAGAGAGACAGATTCAGAAATAGAGAGACAGAGACTAAAAGAAACATAGATATAAACTGACAGAGACTGAGAAACAGAGACTCCATTCTGTCTGGTCACTTTCATTGGCATATCAACCTCAAAGCACACCTCCTATAATATAACTCCAAATGGATTTATATTTTTAATTTTAATTTGTATTAATTAGTCTTTATTCATTTTGTATCCCCCATTCTAATAATCCCCTTCCAATCGACATTCTCTCCCCCTTCTCCACACATGCTCTTTCCCAAGTCCACAGAAAGGGGAGTACTTCTCCTTCCTTCTGATGCTCATCTATCAGATCTTATAAGGAGTGGCTGCATTGTCTTCCTCTATACCTGGTAAGGGTGCTCACCCTTGAGGGAGAGGTAATCAAAGAGCAGGCTAATCACTTCATGTCTGAGGCACTCACTGTTCCCTTTAGTCTGGAAGCACCTTGGACACTGAAATGCCATGGTCTATATTTGTGCAGTGGTGCTAAGATATCTCCATGCATGGTACTTGGTTGGAGTATGAGTCTCAGGAAATACCCCTGTGCTCAGATTTTTTGGTTCCATTGCTCTTCTTGTGGAGCTCCTGTCCTCTCCAGATCTTACTATTCCCCCTTTGTTCATTGGATTCCATGCACTTTGCCTAACAGTTGGCCATAAGTTTAAGTCGCTGCTTTGATATTCTACAGGGCAGACAGAATCTTTCAGATGCCCTCTGTGGCAGGATCCTAACTTGTTCCCTGTTTTCTCCTTCTTCTGATCCTCTTTGCCTTTCAGGATGGAGATTGAGCCTTTTAGAAAGAGTCCTCTCTCTTGATTAGTTTATTTAGGTGTACATATTTAAGTAGGTTTATCTTATACGTCTGTTAGTTGAGTATATACCATCTGTGTTTTTCTGCTTCTGGAATAGCTCATACAGGGTGATCTTTTCTAGTTCCATCCATTTACCTGCAAATTTTATGATTTCCTTTTTTTTTTTTTTTTATTGCTGAGTAATATTCCATTGTGTAGATGTACCACAATTTCTGTATCCATTTTTAAGTTGGGGAGGGGAGGGTATCTGAGTTGTGGCTATTACAAATAAAGGTGCTGAAAACATGGTTGAGCAAAAATCCTTATTATGTACTTGAGCCTCTTTTAGATTTATGGCTAGAGCTGAATAGCTGAATCCTGAGGAAGCGCTATTCTTAGTTGTCTGAAAAAGTGCAAGATTGATTTCCGAGTGGTTGTAAATTTTACATTCCCATGAGCAGTGGAGGAGTGTTCTCCTTTGTCCACAATCTCTCCAGCATATGTTGTCACTTGAGTTTTTCATTTTGGCCATTCTTATGGGCATAAGGTAAAATCTCAGGGTCGTTTTGATTTGCATTTCCCTGATGGCTAATGATGTCAAGCATTTCTTTAAATTTTTCTCTGCCATTCAATATTCCTATATTGAGAATTCTCTGTTTAGTTCTGTTCCCAATTTTTTACATGATTTGTTGTTTATCATCTTCTTTAGTTCTTTATATATCCTGGATATAGGCCTCTGTCACATAGAGGCATAGTGAAGACTCTTGCCCAATCTGTAGCATTCACTTTGTTTGGATGACAGTGTCTTTGGCTTTACAGAAGCTTTTCAGTTTCATGAGGTCCCATTTACTGGCTCTTGCTAATAGAGCTTGTGTTGTTGGTATTCTGTCCAGGAAATTGTCTCCTGTGCCAATGACTTTAAGGCTTTTCCTCACTCGTTCTTCTAACCGATTTAATGTAACTGGTTTTGTGTTGATGTCTTCGATCCATGTGGACTTTAGTTTTGTGCACTGTGATAAATATGTATTGGTTTGCATTTTTCTACAGGTAAACATCCAGTAAGACAAGCACCAGTTGTTGAAGATGTTTCCATTTTTCTATTGTATGATTTTGGAATCTTTGCCAAAACTCAGGTGTCCATATGTGTGTAGGTTTTTTTTCTGGTCTTCCATTTAGTTAGATTGATCCACCATTCTTTTTCTATGCCAGTAAAGTGCAGTTTTTATTGCTGTTACTCTATAGTACAGCAAGAGATCAGGGATGGAGATACCTCCAAAAGATCTTTATTTGTAGAGGATGGTTTTAGCAATTCTGTGTTTCTTGTTTTTCCATGTAAATTGAGCTTTTTCTTTAAAATTCTGCAAAGAATTGTGTTGGTAACTTAATGGGAATTGCATTGACTCTGTAGACTGCTTTCTGTAAGATGGCCATTTTTACTATGTTAAGCCTGCCAAGCTATGAGCATTGGAGAACTTGCCATCTTTTGATATGTTCCTCAAATTCTTTCCTCAGAGACTTGAAAAATTTTTAATACAAATCATTGACTTGCATGCTTATGGTCACACCAAGGTACTTTATGTCTTTGACTGAATACAAGAACATATTAAAGATATCATCCATTAAGACTTAGAAGGCTTCATCTCAGCTATACAAGGGTAGTTCAATATACAGAAATCCATCAATGTAACTGAACATATTCAAAATATGAAAGGAAAAAAATACATGATATACTCCTTAGATGCTGAAAAAGCTTTAGACAAAATTCAACTTCCATTCATGTTTAAAGTATTAGAGAGATCAGGGATACAAGGCACATATCTAGATACAGTAAAGTCAATACACAGCAAGTCTATAGACAATATCAAACTAAAAGAAGGGAAACTTAAACCTATCCCAATGAAATCAGGAACAAGGAAGGGTGCCCACTCCTCCATATCTCTTCAACATATGTCTGTAAATTCTTGCTAGAGCAATAAAAACAATTGAAGGAGATCTAGTGAACACAAATTGGAAAGTAAGAAATTAAAGTATTGCTACTTGCAGGTGATATGATAGTTTACCTGAGTGACCCCAAAAATTCTACCAGGGAACTCCTACACCTGATAAACACCTTCAATAAATTGGCTGGATACAAAAGTAACTCAAAAATTCAGTAGCCCTCCTGTATTTAAAAGACCAAAGGGCTGAGAAAAAATAGGTAAACAAAAGGAATTATATTATCTAACGTGGCCATAAGTCTTAACCCTAAAAATCATTTGCTCAAAGTGGACTTCACCTATAAATAGATGGGCTTGGAATGGACATTTCAAGTCAAATCACGAGGAAGTGGAGGAAGATGAAGGGAATTCTAGGGTAAAAGAACATTGTTATCCTGAAACTTTGTCATTCAATACAATGATTAAAGTCCCAGCAACTTCCAAAGACTAAAGAACAGGCCTGACAATTTCCTTCTGGGAAAATGTTCAATATTTCCATAATGGTGTATTATTTAGCTAAGAAAGTGACAACAAGATATTTTCAGGGAAGTGGATGGAACCAGGAAAAAATCACCCTGGTAGAAGTAACTAATTTGCCAAAAGACAAATATGGTATGTATTCACTTATTAGGAGGACTCCTAATAGTGGAGGATTAATTTCTAATAGGCCATCTATTGTGTCCAAACCAATCTTCCAGTATGGTAATTGCATGTCAGTTAATTGAGTTGTTAGGCCAGGGCATACTATGAAAATTTTCAAGCAACCCAGGCTGTTGTTATTACTAAAATAAGTTGCTCTCTTCCCTCAACTGATAGATCACTGCCTTGCTCTTGGGTCTACAAAAATAACTCTTTCTGCATCTAATGGGATTGCATTCAGAGACCCACAGTCCAATATTATGCAGAGAGAGACTTTAAAACACCTTGGTCTAAATGGGATCTCCCTATTAAATTCTACCTTCCCTCAGGTCTCTGCTAAGCATGCAGGAGAGGAGGCAGGAAGAGAGTCATAAGTAGAGGGAAATAGAGGACACAAGAACAGTGCCCTGAGAATCAGTCCATAAAGGAAGATGATGCAACCAGCCTTGATGAGACCTGATAAGCTAAGGTCAGATAGAAGGGTGATGAGGACCTACCCTCTCAGGGAACTAAAAAAAGTTCATAGACATAGAAGAAGGATGGTGGGATGAAAATGGAAGGAGTAGGTGAAGGGGGGCAGCATAGGGGACACAAAGTGACCAAATCATAACAAACAAATATATAAGAAAACTCCAATCAAGGTGATGAACTTTCGAGCTCTTCAGGAATGATAAACTTCTTCTTGGGGGTGGTGCTAGGGTAGGTCATGGATGAACTCAGTTTTCTTTAAGGGACTTGGCACTGAGACTCTGAACATATCCAATGAATATATGAACAACACTTCAATAAATATTTTTGTTTTTGATTTAAATTAGTTTGACAAATAAGTAGGAATTTGAACCCGAAAGCAATGGTAAAAGAGTGTAATATATGTAATATGAAATTCCCACATAATCAATAAAAATAATATGTTGACAACTTCTACAATGACTTTTAACATGGAGCAATTATTCCACTAAATGAGGGCAGAGTTTGACTTTGCAAGGCATGCTTTCCCGTAACTCATTATGTAGCAGAGTCCTTGCCCTGAACAAGTGGTTACACAGCCATATCAGATGCCATGAGCTCAGGTGATACCTCTAAACAAACAGTCCTGGCAGTAACACTACATTTACAGGGTTTGTTGGATGACCACAGCAGGTAATACAGCTGCTCTTGTATCCTAGGCATATAACACCAACTCATTTTTCTGTCTCAGTTTTAACTGTAAACTCCAGGACCAGAAAATGTGTTTATTGATCACTGAGTAGGATACAGCTGCCCATCCAGCCAGGGCAGCCAAGGCAAACTTGCTCATAGAGGGTTGTCAACACTAGTGTAGAATAGTAGCACTGTCATATAATATCTTGCCCTTCAGTTTTGCTTTTACAGACATAGAGCTTGTTCTATTTCAGCCAAACCCGTCCCAGGAATTATCTAGTTTCCTTCTCTTTTTTCTGCTCTTAAAGAATCAATACCACAAGGAACCCTAGACCCTGCCAGCCTATTATATTAATAAGAAAGTGAATATACATTTAGTCAGTATGCCAGTAAGTGCTCAGTTCAAAATACAACCTATCAATTTTCAGATCCAAGATGACAAATGGCAACTGAAAAGGTCTCCAGAAAAATTACCCAGTTTAGGCAGATGCCCAGGATCGCAAAGGCTAGAAAGGCCTTTGCCACAGTTCTGTGCCTGTGGGTTCTACTCACCATCACAGACAGAACTTCAGTCCCCCAAGCAAAGACTGGGTGTCCCTGTCAGGAGGAAACCCCACAGATGGGTTAGATCATCAGTTCTAATGCTCAGGGAACCCAGCACCATAAGACTTTCTGGATTCATGCAGACTCTAGGCTCAAGCTTTCTAATGCAGGCAGGAGCGCTGTGCTCACCCGCCAATATTGAGAACCAGTAGGGCACTGGGTGGGGCACACAGCTGCATCCTCAGACCTACAAAAGCCAGAGTGCCATTACAGCAGCCCTCAGTTACTGTGCCAAGGATCAACCAGTTATCCCTAGCTAGACTGACAAAACTGTGGGAATCCCTGGTCCTTCAAGAGGGCTGCACCCAAAAAATTACACCTTAAGAGCAAAAGCTGCTGCTCACTAAATTCAGAGCAAGAAACCCAGCAGCAGAACAGCCATCACCGGGACCTCTCCTGATGAGAGGAGAGCCTTCATGTATACAACAGTTACCACACACGTCCATACATCTGAAATGAACTGTGATGATTCCTGAGAAGCACCAACATTCAGTTGACCATACCCAAAAAGCAGAAAACTTCAGAACCCTGCCAAGTGGATTCTTCCTGCCCCAGGACTCAGCAGGCACCAAAAATTAACAGACAACATCTGAAACAGATAGATGGGTGGAGGCCAGCAAAAAAGAACAACTAACAAAAGGCAAAACAACATGGCATCCCAGAACCCAGTTATCCAGGGGCAAGTAGTCCTGGACACCCTAATATAAGTGAAATTCAAAAAGATGACCTTGTATCTATGCAAAGGAAGAAATTAATGGAGGAAGTAAATAAAATGCATAAAAAATTAGGGGAAGATATAATAAAACAGATTATGGTCATCTGTAAAGAAATACAGGAAGATGCAGCCAAACGATCTGTGTCACTGAAAGAAATGAAAGAAACGTTCAAACAAACAGCTGAAGGAATTGAAGGAAAATACAGTCAGATAGGTGAAGGAAATCAACAAAATGGTTCAAGATCTGAAGATAGAATTGGAAGAATTAAAGAAAACACAAACAGAAGAAATCAGGAAGAGGGAGAACCTAGAAAAAAAAAAAAAACAGTAACTACAGCGGTAAGAATAACCAACACCCAACAAGAGATGGAAGAAAGAATCTGCGGTGTGGAAGATACATTGTAAGAAATGGATGTATCCTTCAAATAAAATAATAAATATAAAAAAAAATTATTCCTGACACAAACCATCCAAGAAATCCAAGACAACATAAAAAGACAAAAAGACCTAAGAAAAATAGGAATAGAGGGAAAAAAAAATTCCCTCTTCCAAGGCCCAGAAAATATTTTCAACAAAATCATTGAAGAAATTTCTCCAACTTAAAGGGGAAGCCTATAAGAATAAAAGAGGCCTACAGAACACCTAATAAATTAGACCAGAAAAGAAAATCCTCCCATCACATAATAATCAAATCAGTAAGTATACAGAACAAAGAAAAAATACTATAAGTTGCAAGGCAAAAAGGCCAAGTAACCCATCAGAATCACACCTGACACCTCAACAGAAACTATGAAAGCCAGAAGAGCCTGGACGGATATCATGCAGAACTTAACAGAAAACAGGTGGGTACTGTGCCTAGCAAAACTCTCACTCCTCACAGATGGACAAAACAAGTTATTCAACAACAAAAACAAATTTCAACAATACCTACATGCAAATCCAGAATTACAGAAGTTACTAGAAGGAAAAATACAACCCAAGAAAACTAACTACTTTCAAGAAATCACAGGAAATGAATAACCTCACTACAGCAAAACAAAAGTAGCCAAACACACCAACACAATACCATGGGCAACATCAATATCAAAGGATCTAACAGCTACTGGTCATTAATCTCCCTCAACATCAATGGATTCAAATCTCCAATAAAATGACACAGACTAACAGAATAGATGCGCAAACAAGACCCAACAATTTGTTTCATACAAGAAACACACTTAAATCACGAAGATAGACATTACCTGAGAGTAAAGGATTGGAAGACAGTTTTCCAAGCACATGGACCAAAGAAGAAAGCAGGAGTAGCCATCCTAATAGCTAATAAAGTAGATTTTCAAATAAAATCAATCAAAAGAGATAGAAAAGGACACTTCATACTCATCAAGGGAAAAATCCACCACGAAGATATAACAATTGTAAATATTTATGCTGCAAATGCAAGGGCACCCACATTTGTAAAAGAAACTTAAATGAAACTTAAACCACACATCGACCCACACACATTAATATTGGGAGACTTCAACACCCCACTCTCAACAAAGGGCCGGTCAACAAAACAGAAATTAAACAAAGAAATAATAACTCTGACAGAGGTCATGAATCAAATGGACCTCACAGACATCTACAGGAACTTTCACCCAAACTCGAAAGAAGTTACCTTCTTTTCAGTACCTCATGGGACCTTCTCCAAATAGACCATATATTTGGTCACAAAGCAAGCCTAAACAGATACAAGAAGATTGAGATAATCCCTTGTATCCTATCTGATCACCATGGACTAAAACTGGACCTCAATGACAAAATTATCAAAAGGCCTACACACACATGGAATTTGAATTACTTGCTTCTAAATGACAGCCGGGTCAGAGAAGAAATAAAGAAAGACATTAAAGACTTCCTAAAATTCAACAAAAATGAAGGCACAACATACCCAAACTTATGGGACACAATGAAAGCAGTGCTAAGAGGAAATTTCATAGTAGTAAGTGCCTTCAACAAGAAATTAGAAACATCTCATGCAAGCAACTTTATGGATCACTTAAAAGCCCTAGGGGAAAAAAAAGAAGAAGCAGACCCACCAAAGAGGAGTAGACAGATGGAAATAATCAAACTCGGAGCTGAAATCAATAAATTAGAAACAAATAAAACAATTCAAAGAATCAATGAAACCAAGAGCTGGTTCTTTGTGAAAATCAACAAGATAGACAAACCCTTAGCCAAACTAAATAAAAAGCAGAGGCTATCCAAATCAACAAAATCAGAAAAGAAAAGGGGGACATAACCACAGACACTGAAGAAATCCAAACAATAATTAGGTCTTACTTTCAAAGTACATATGCGACAGAATTTGAAAATCTAAATGAAATGGACAATTTTCTTG
Source organism: Meriones unguiculatus (assembly GCF_030254825.1). Classification (NCBI taxonomy): domain Eukaryota; kingdom Metazoa; phylum Chordata; class Mammalia; order Rodentia; family Muridae; genus Meriones; species Meriones unguiculatus. The sequence goes on from NW_026843713.1 coordinate 3,156,194, forward strand.
ACCGATTCTACATGCCAAAGTTGAATCAAGACCAGGTAAACCAATTAAATAGTCCTATATCCCCTAAGGAAATAGAAGCTGTCATCAAAATCTACCTTGCAAAAATAGCCCAGGGCCAGATGGTTTTAGCACCGAATTCTACCAGACCTTCAAAGAAGAGCTAACAACAATACTCTTCAAACTATTCTGAAAAATAGAAACAGAGGGAACACTGCCAAACTCATCTGGTGTTTGGCAGAGTCACCTTGATACCTAAACCTCACAAAGACCCAACAAAGAAAGAGAATTTCAGGCCAATTTCCCTCATGAACATTGATGCAAAAATTCTCAACAAAATACTTGCAAACCGAATCCAAGAACACATCAAAGACATCATACACTACACCCAAGTAGGCTTCATCCCAGGCATGCAGGGGTGGTTCAATGTACGGAAATCCATCAATGAGATCCACCACATAAACAAACTGCAGGAGAAAATCCACATGATTATCTCCTTAGATGTTGAAAAGGCATTTGACAAAATCCAACATCCATTAATGTTTAAAGTCTTGGAGAGATCAGGGATAGAAGACACATACCTGAACATAGTAAAGGTGATATACAGCAAGCCTATATCCAGCATCAAACTCAATGAAGAGAAACTTAAATCATTCCCACTGAAATCAGGTACAAGGTAAGGCTGTCCATTCTCTCTATATCTTTTCAAAATTGTTCTTGAAGTCCTAACTAGAGCAATAAGACAATTGAACAAAATCGAGGGGATACAAATTGGAAAAGAAGAAGTCAAAGTATCACTATTTGCAGATGATATGATAATATACCTGAGTGACCCCAAAAACTCTACCAGGGTACGCCTACAGCTGACTAACACCTTCAGCAAAGTGGCTGGATACAAAATTACCTTAAAAAAATCACTAGCCTTCCTGTACAGAAAGGACAAAAGGGACGAGAAAGAAATTTTGGAAACAACATCCTTCACAATAGCCACAAAAAACATAAAGTACCTTGGTGTGAACCTAACCAATCAAGTCAAAGACTTGTATGAAAAAAATGTCCAGTCTCTGAAGAAAGAATTAGAAGATATGAGAATATGCAAAAAATCTCCCATGTTCATGGCTTGGCAAGATTAACATAGGAAAAATGGCCATCTTACCAAAAGCAATCCACAGATTCAATGCAATTGCCATCAAATTACCAACACAATTCTTACAGACCTTAAAAGAAAAATTCTTCCCTTCATATGGAACAACAAGAAACCCAGAATGGCTAAAACAGTAAAAGATCTTCAGGAGGTATCACCATCCCTGCTCTCAAGCTGTACTATAGAATAACAATACAAAAAATTGCATGGTTACTGGCATAGAAACTGACTGGTGGATTAATGGAATTGAATAGAAGACCCTGACATAAATCCACACAGTTATGGACACCTGATTTTTGACAAAGATGTCAAATCCATTCAATGGAATAAAGACAGCATCTTTAACAAATGGTGCTGGTCTAACTGGATGTCCATATGTAGAAAAATGCAAATAGACCCATACTTATCACCCTGCACAAAACTAAAGTCCAAGTGGATCAAAGACCTCAACATAAAACTAGACACACTAAACCGTTTAGAAGAAAAATTGGGGAATACCCTTTAACTCATTGGCACAGGAGACAACTTCCTGAACAGAACACCAACAGCACAGGCTCTAAGAGCAACAATCAATAACGGGACCTCATGAAACTTAAAGCTTCTGTAAAGCAAAGGATACTGTCCTCAAAACAACAGTCTACAGATTGGGAATGTAAACTTGTACAACCACTCTGGAAAGCAATCTGGTATTTTCTCAGACTACTAGGAATAGTGTCTCCCCAAGATCCAGCTATACCACTCCTAGGCATATATCCAAAAGATTCTCAAGTTCAAAATAAGGGCATTTGTTCAACCATGTTTGTAGCAGCCTTATTTATTATATCTAGAAGCTGGGAACAGCCCAGATGCCCCTCAGTGAAGGAATGGATGCACAAATTGTGGTATATCTACACAATGGAATATTACTCAGCAATAAAAAACAAGGAAATCATGAAATTTGCAGGTAAATCATGGGATCTGGAAAAGGTCATCCTTAGTGAGCTATTCCAGAAGCAGAAAAATGCACATGATATATACTCACTCATATAGACATTTAATATAGTATAAACCTACTAAAATCTGTACACCTAAAGAAACTAATCAAGAGGGAGGACTCTTGCTAAAATGCTCAATTCCTATCCAGGAAGGCAAAGAGGCTGGACATCAGAAGAAAGAGAAAAGAGGCAACATTCAGGAGCCTGACTTAGAGGACCTCTGAAAAGCTCTGCCCTGCACACTATCAATGTAGATACTGAGAGTTATTGGCAACCTTTGGTCAGAGTGCAGGGAATCTTAGGAAAGAACTGGGAAACACTAAGATCTGGAGAGGACAGGAACTCCATAAGGAGACCAACAGAACCAAAAAATCTGAACACAGGGTCTTTCCTGAGACTGCTATTCCAACCAAGGACTATGCATGGAGAAAACCTAAGACCCCTGCACAGATGTAGCCCATGGCAGTTCAGTATTCAAATGGGTTACATTGTAATAGGAACAGGGACTGTCTGTGACATGAAATGATTGGCCTGCTCTTTAATTACCTCCCCCTGAGTGGGAAGCAGCATTAAGATGCCACAGAAGAAGACAGTGCAGCCAATCCTGATGAGACCTAAATTGACTAGAATCAGAAGGAAGGAAAAGAAGTCCTTCCCTATCAGTGGACTTGGGGAGGGGCATGCAGGCAGAGGGTGGAAGGAGGGAGGGATTGGGATGGGAGGAGAGAGGGAACCATGAGGGGATACAAAGTGAGTGAAGTGTAATTAATAAAGAAAAGAGAAAGAAAGAAAGAAAGAAAGAAAGAAAGAAAGAAAGAAAGAAAGAAAGAAAGAAAGAAAGAAAGAAAGAAAGATCAATGGAGATCATTGTTGCCATCAATCCTGAAGAGCCCTATACATCATTCCCTTGATCACAGTTTTTCTTTTTTCTTTTTCTTTTTTTTGAAGAGGCATGTCACTGAGAATCTGGTTATGTTCCAATGAGTATATAAACAACATTTACTTCAATTATTTTATTTAAAAAAATATAGAGTGGCACATGTTTAAGAATTTGAACCTACCCAATGGAAAAGGAGTGTAATTATGTTATGTAATATTCCCACATAATCAATAAAAGTAATATTTATAACATGGAGTAAAGATTCCGCTAAAGGGGGTAGTTTGACTTATATTATAAGGTATGCTTTCCAGGAACTCATTATGTAGCAGAGAATCATAGCCATAAACTAGTGGTTACCCAACTACAACAGATCTCCTGAGCTCAGGTGACACTTCTGAACAAGCAGCCCTGCATGATTAGAGTGTTTGTCTGGAGGACAAGAAGAGACACAGCTTCTCTTGTGTCGTCAGCATATGATAGGGATCCATTTCTCTGTCCTGAAGGCACATTTTTAACTTTTATCCCCAGGAATAGGAGGGTTCCTTACTGACTACTTAGTAGGACAAACCTACAGATCCAGCCAGGTCAACCAAAGCAACAGTGGTCATGGAGGTTAGCCAACACTATCGTTGAACAGCACCAGCTGTTAAATACTGTATTGCCCCTCAGTTCTCCTTTTACAGTCAATGATATTTTCCTGCTTCAGCCAAAACAGTCCCAGGAATTATGAGGGTTCCTTCTCTTTTCTCTGCTCTTAAAGACTCTGTATCCCAGGGAACCCTAGACCCTGCCTGCCTATTATATCAATAACAATGTGAGGGTACATTTAGTGAGTACAGAAATAACTGCTCAGTTCAAAGTTATAACATAGAAAATTTCAGATCCAAGATCACAGTACATGACAACCTTATCATCCCATGCATTCCCACATCATTTTGAGGCTTCTCTACTTCAAATTAAATAAACAAAATATTTCATTTCTTACCTGACATTGTCTGGAGGTAAGAAACTGACCATGCCAGTTATATCATTAAGAACATGAAAGTGCATTTAGTCAGGAAGTGAGTAACTGCTCAGTTCAATGTCACAAGTTAGGAAATTTCAGATCCAATACCACAGTATGAGACCACCTTGGCATTGTGTATATTCCCCTTAATCCCACATTACTTTGAAGTTCCCTGTTTAGGAAGCTGTCCAATTAAACATTAAATTTTCATTGTCACAGAGGTAAACAAGGGTAAAGGTGTGGGATCTGGAAAAAGTAGTTATGAGATAAAGGCTTGCTGATTTTCACTAGAAAAAGTCACATGTACACAGGATCAGAGATACAAGGTACATTGGAGAGTTTGTTTTCTCATCTACATGGATACCTCAAGATCTCTCAGGTGCTGATTGGCTGAGAGGGAGAATGATGTCATAAAACAGGTGAAAGCCATGAAGAGTTTCAGGAGCCAGTTATCAAAACGGCCATGTGGATAGCCTGCTTGAGAGAAAGGCTGGGCAGCCCTACGTGTAACCCTTTGTACAAAAAGCATTTAATTGCTACCTTGCTTATATTTTGACAGAGACCACCCATCATGTCATGTCAGCCAGCAGTCATCTGGTTGTACTCCTTCAGCAGATCTGAGAGCTTTGTATACTGAACCACAAATGGCAGTCAGAGAGAGAAAGAGCTAGAGAGACAGATTCAGAAATAGAGAGACCGAGGCCTACAGAAACAAAAATATGAAGTGACAGACTAAGAGACAGATACTCCATTGTGTCTGGTGATTTTAATTGGTGTATCAACCTCAAAGCACACCATTGTATAATATAAGTCCAATAGGAATAACATTATCTTACACGGCCATACCATCTAACTTTTCCCAGACATTTCTTTACTGTGAACTAATGTTGTACATACATGAGCTTCCAGGGGACATTGCAACTCAAGTCACCAGGAAGTGGAAGAAGATGGAGAGACTTTTAGGCTAAAAGAACACAGTTATCCTGATAGTTTGTAATTCACTACAATGATTAAATTCCCAGAAACTTCCAAGTTGTAAAGAACAATACTGACAATCTCCTTGGGAAAAAAAAAATGTGGATAATTTGTTTAATGGAGTATTATACAGGTAAGAAAATGACATCATGATACTTTCAGGCAAATAAATGGAACCAGGAAAAATCATCCTGGGTGAAGTAACTAAAATGCAGAAAGACAAATATGGTATACGTTCACTTATTAGAAATGCATACCATAGATTTCAGGATACTATTTTCCTAATAGTAGGAGATAAAGTTCCAATAGGCTATCTATTGTGACCAAACCAGTCTTCCACTAGAGGGATTAGGTGGCAGTTAATTGAGTCGTAAGGCCAGGGCACCATATGGAAATTTTCAAGAAACCCAGGCTATCGTTATTAAAATATATTGCTCTTTGGCCTCAAAAGATAGATCAGTGCAATTTTCTTGCATGCACAGAGATGCTTCCTTCTGCATCAAATGGGTGTGCATACCTCCCACAGTCCGATATTATGAAGAGAGTGACTTTAAAACACCCAGCTCTTCATGGGATTTCCTATAAAATTATCCCTCCCATCAAAGCTCCAGGAAGACTGCAGGAGAGGAGGCGGGAAGAGTGTCATAAGTAGAGGGACCTGAGGACACAAGAAGAACAATGCCCTGAGAATCAGGCCACAGAGGTAGATGATAAAGAGAGCTTTGATGAGACCTGATAATCTAGGTTCAGGTAGAAGGAGAAGGAGGTCCTCACCTATTAGGCAACTACAGAAAGGATATAGTGGTAGAAGGAGGATGGTTTTGACTGAAGGAGAAGTGGAGGAGACAGGAGAGAGGATACCAAGTGAAGAAATCATAATAAATAAATACAAAATAAAAACTGTGATCAAGGTGATGAACTATAGAGTTCTTCAGGACTGATGGCTTCTTCTAGGGGTGGTAGAATGGTCCAGCAAGGACGAACTCAGTTTTCTTTAAGGGACTAAGCACAGATACTGTGATCATGGTCCATTGAATAGATGGACAACACATTCTTAAATTGATGTATTTTCAAGAAAAAAATAACAATTTAGTGTGACACATGGGTAGGAATTTGAACATGGAAAAGGAAATATATATTATATGAAATTCCCATATCATCAATAAACATAATAGCTGACAACTTTAAAATATCTTTTCACAACATGTTAAAATGACTTTTAACGTGAAAAAGAGCCTCAAAACAGGGCAGAGTATGAGTTTCTAAGGTGTGCTTTCCAAAAATCCATTATGTAGCAGAGAATCCCAGCCATGAACTAGTGGTTACCCAGGTACCTCAGACCCCATGAGCTCAGGTGGCACCACTGAAATAGCAGTCCTGGCCCTAACACTAGGTTTAGGAAGCACACCTGGTATTGTATCTAGGCCTTTAACAGGGAACCATTTATAAGCTCTAAAGGAACATTTTTAAATTAAAACCCCAGGACTAGGAGGTTTTCTCACTGAACACTGAGTAGGACACACCTGCCTATCCAGCCAGTCAGCAAAGGCAACCCTGCCTATAAAGGATTGACTATGCTAGTGTGAAACAGCACCAGCTGTTAAATAGTTTATTGCCACTCAGTTCTCCTTTAACACTCAATGGTCATTTACTGTTTCAGCCAAACAAGTCCCAGAAATTGTCTGGTTTCCTTTCTTTTCCATGCTCTTAAAGACTCAATATCCCAGGAAACCCTAGACCCTGCCAGCCTATTATATCAATAAGAATGTGAAGGTACATTTAGTGAGGACACTAACAACTGTTCAGTTCAAAGTCTCATATTAGGAAATTTCAGAACCAAGACCACAGTTAATGACAACGTTGCCATTCCATCCATTCCCCTTAATCTCACATCATTTTGAAGCTTCCCTACATAAGAAGCTGTCTAATTAAATAAATATGAAAGTTTAATTTCTTACTGACATTATCACACAGGTAAACAGGAATAACGGTGTGGGATCTGGATAAAGGGATGAGATAAAGGTTTGTTGGGATTCACAAGAAAAAGTCAGGTGTGCACAGGATCAGAGATAGTGGACAGTGAAGAAAGTTTGTTTACTCATCTCCATGGAAACCCCAAGAATCTCTCAGGTGGTGATTGGCTGATAGGCAGGATTATGTCATGAAACAGGTAAAATCCAGTAAGAGTTTCATGAGCCAGTTATTAAAAGGGCCAAGTGGACAGCATGCTTGATAGAAAGGCTGAGCAGCCCTACATGCATCAATCTGGGCAGATGAAAACACACAACTCAAAGATCCTCTGTCTGAAAGTCTTAGCTCAGGAGAAGTGCCACAAACTTCTTTCAAGTGGCCATTAATAAAGTCACTTGTCCTTGCCATGTGACTTTCACAGTATCAGAGATTCCATTATTATTTGTTTAATACACAGTTATATCCTCAGTTAGTGAATTACTTCTGGTGGAAATGCTGCCTTACCAAGGCAAATCTTTGAACAAAGATTGTTTAACTGGGATCTTACTTATATTTTTACAAAGTCCATCCCTGATGTCATGTCAGCTAGCAGTGTTCTTGTTGTAGCCTTCAGCAGAATTGAGAGCTTGTCATACTGAACAATAAGACGCAGGCTGAGAGAAGGAGACACAGAGAGAAAGAGCTAGAGAGACAAATTCAGAAATAGAGAGACCTAGACCAACAGAAACAAAGATATAAAGTAACAAAGACTGATAGACAGAGACTCAATTCTGTCTGGTCACTTTCATTGGCATATCAACTTCAAAGCACCTGTAACATTACTCTAATAGGAATTATATTATCTAACAAAGGCATACCTCCTAACACTTCCCAGACTTTTCCTCACTGGGGATTAAGCAATAAATAGTTGAGATTCACGAGACATTGCAATTCAAATCACCAGGAAGCTGAAGAAGATGGAGGGACTTCTAAACTATAAGAACATAGTTTGTCATTCAATACAATGATTAAAGTACCAGCAACTTCCAAGGACTAAAGAACAGGACTGACAATCTCCTTTGGATGAAATTGGAATATTCCTATAAAGGAGTATGCTTCAACTAATATAATCAAATCACAATGGTGCTATTTCCTCACAATGCTATCATAACATTACAATGCTCTTTATGACAATGCAATGCTATTATGACATCACAATAATATGACCTCGAAATGCTATTATGATATCACAATCCTATTATGTTATCACAGTGGTGTTATGACATCACAATGGTATGATGTCCTCACAGTGCTAGGTTGATTTTACAATGCTTTTTGACATCAGAATGGTATCATGATTTCAAAATTTTTCATCCCAATGCTATGATGACATCAAATGTGTAATATGACATCACAATCACATTATCATGTCAATAGGCTATTATGACATCACAATGGGTTTAAGAGATCAATATGTTATTATGACATAGCAATTCTATTATGACATCACAATGCTATTATGACATGCTTGGGTTATGATATCACAATGGAATTTTGACATTACAATGCTACTATGACTTCATAAAGGTATGAATTTAAAATCATATTAGGACATCTCAATGTTATGAAGACATTACAATGCAATCATTTCATTCACAATGGTATCATGACATCAGAATGCAATGATGACATCACAATGCTATTATGTATCACATTGGTGTTTTGACTTCACAGTGCTATTAAGACATTACAATGCCATTTGACATCACAATAATATTATGAAATCACAATGCTATTAATACATCACACTCTTATGATGACTTCACAACTGGATGATTCACAATGGTATTAGGACATCAGAATTGTATTAGGATATCACAGTAATAATGATGAAATAACCAAGCTATTATATCAAAAGTATATTTAGACATCACAATGCTAATATGACTTCAAAATAATATTTAGACATCCCAATGGTATTATGGCATCACAATTCTATGGATAAAGGGATATCACAAAGCTACTATGACATCATTATGTTATTATAACATCACCATGATATGACATCACAATGCTGTTATGAAATCACAATGCTATTATGACATCATAATTCTATGATGACATCACAATGCTATTTTGATATCACAATGGCATTATGACATCAAAATTCATACTGACAGCCCAATGGTATAAATACATGATTTTGGTATGATATCACAATGTAATTTTGATATCAAAATGGTATTACGACATCACATTGCTGTTATGACATCACAGTGGTATTATGATATCACAATTCTATGATGCCATCAAAATGTTATTAAGATATCCCAATGGCATCAAGACACAAAATTCATCATGACATCCAAATGCTTTTATAACATCATAGTGCTATTAATTAAGAGTTGGCAATGGTATGACATTTCTTTTTTTTTTTTTTTTTTTTTTTTTTCAATGCAGTTTATTCAGGAACATTGAACAATCCTCGGACCCCGGGAAAGCCAGCCCACAGCTTAAATAGCCTCTGGGTAGCCAACCCAGGCGTGCCACGGGGGCAATGCAGATAGGTCCACATACATAGAAGCAAGCCAGATCCTCGGCCTTAGCCAAATGTGGAGTTGTTCGTGACAGAGAGCACTCACCACCGGGAAGGTGGAAGGCAGAAACCAGCTCCATCTTTAAGGCATAGCATTCCGCAGCTCTCTACAGTTCCCCCTTTTTGTTTTAGACGCATCAGGCAAGAGTAGAGGTCTGATCTCTGATATTAGAAATAAATTGGGACTTTGTACAGATGTTCATTTAGGTGTCATCCACCCAAAGAGCATCAGACCCGTCCGATACCTTTTTCTCAGAGGCGGGACCTGGGGCATCAACCCGCATGCAATCAGACATGCTCTTCTCTGGGTCCAAAGCGGCTGACCCTGAGTGCAGTGCTTAGCCTCGCATCCTGAGCGTATCATTTTAGCTTTTTATGGTATCCAACCATGCTTGGGGAGAATGTCCTGCTTCAATGGCTGTAAAGGCCTGAATGATCATGGCTGCATCACACTGTTGTGAGACTCTAATCTTGCATATATACCACAGGCAAACCAAGGAGACCAACACCAGAAGGCCTGCTAACACTCCCATGCCCACCCATTCCTTCAGATGATTCATGGCTGCAGCAATCCATGTTGATAATCCTGTGGCTAGTCCTGCGTCCACTCCGGTAGAATTTACTGTGACAATGGCCACTCTCAGCTGCTCCATCGTAGTATCGAATTCTCCAGTCCAATTACCTAAAATATAGCTCAACAATTGTTTAGACAGATTTGCAGCGCAGGAGAAATTCTCATGTTGTATGCTAGTGACACAAAGTCCAGCATACTTTCATTGACAGCCAGGTTGAGCGATTTGCCATAGGGTATCAATTTGCTCCTGCAAGAGGTCAAATCTGATTGAACACCATCAAGCTTCCTTTTAGTTGAGCATTAATTCCTTTATGTACAACTAAGGCATGAGCTACATTGGCTAAATGATTATTCAGGGTCTGAGCAGTCTGCCCAGTATGACTCATGGCTAATGCCCTGGTGGTAGCTCCAACAGCCGTCAATGAGATGGTAGTAACAATGGTGGCTGTAGTTCCAAGATCCCTTTTCTGTCTGAAGAGAGTCATAGCGTGAGGGGCATCAATGGGCATAGGCACCCAGTGAGGCATGCGAGTAACCAGGGCATACCTAACTTTACTAGCATTCCAGCATTGGGCAAAAAAGCAAGTATCATTACCACAATTACTTGGCTCTATCTGGCTAATAATGAATAAAAATGGGGGATATAGACAAACAGGTGTGGGCTTATAGGAAATATTATGAGAAGCCTTAACCCCTTGTTGGAACATCCTGCGTCAGTTCTAGAACTAGCAGTGGTGGTGTCCGAGGTCTGAGTAGGTTCAGGAGACCATTGCCCCCAGGGGCGAGACGTGCTCCATGCCAATTGACTAACTCCATGTTTTCCTCCAATTTTGAAAGTCATTTAAGGTTCTTAAATTATTTTTTCCCTTTTTTCTTAAATTTTTCATCAATTACACTTTATTCATTCTGCATCCCCCCATAAGCCCCTCCCTCCTCCCATCCCAATCCCATCCTCCCTCCTCCCTCTGCTTGCATGCCACTCCCCAAGTCCACTAATAGGGGAGGTTCTCCTCTCCTTTCTGATCTTAGTCTGTCAGTTCACATCAAAAGTGGCTGTATTGTCCTCTACTGTGGCCTGGTAAGGCTGCTCCCCCCCCCCCCCAGAGGGAGGTGATCAAAGAGCAGGCCAATCAGAGTATGTCAGAGGCAGTCCCTCTTCACATTACTATGTAACCCAATTGGACTCTGAACTGCCCTGGGCTACATCTGTGCAGGGGTTCTAGGTTATCTCCATGAATAGTCCTGGGTTGGAGTATGAGTCTCTGGGAAGTTCCCTATGTTCAAATTTTCGTGTTCTGTTGCTCTCCTTGTGGAGACCCTGTCCTCTCCAGCTCTTACTATTTCCCAGTTCTTACCTAAAATTCCGTTCACTCTGCCCAACAGTTGCCCATCAGGCTCAGCATCTGCTTTGATGGTCTGAAGGACAGAGGCTTTCAGAGGCCCTCTGTGGTAGGTTCCTAGGTTGTTTCCTGTTTTCTTCTCCTTCTGATGTCCATCCTCTTTGCCTTTCTGGATGGGGATTGGACATTTTAGTTAGGGTCCTCTCTCTTGCTTAGTTTCTTTAGATGCACAGGTTTTAGTGGGTTTGTCCTATGTTGTATGTCTATATGAGTGAGTATATACCATGTGTGTCTTTTTGCTTCTGAGACAACTCACTCAGGATGATCCTTTCCAGATCCCACCATTTACCTGCAAATTTCATGATTTCCTTATTTTTCATTGCTGAGTAATATTCCATTGTGTAGATGTACCACAATTTCTGCATCCATTCTTCAATTGAGGGGCATCTGGGTTTTTTCCAGCTTCTGGCTATTACAAATAAAGCTGCTACAAACATGGTTGAGCAAATGTCCTTTTTGTGTACTTGAGCCTCTTTTGGATATATGCCCAGTAGTGGTATGGCTGGATCTTGAGGAAGCGCTATTCCTAGTTGTCTGAGAAAGCGCCAGATTGATTTCCAGAGTGGTTGTACAAGTTTACATTCCCACCAGCAGTGGAGAAGGGTTCCCCTTTCTCCACAACCTCTCCAGCATGTGTTGTCACTTGAGTTTTTGATCTTGGCCATTCTCATGGGTGTAAGGTGAAATCTCAGGGTTGTTTTGATTTGCATTTCCCTAATGGCTAATGAGGTTGAGCTTTTCTTTAAGTGCTTCTCGGCCATTCGGTATTCCTCTACAGAGAATTCTCTGTTTAGCTCTGTTCCCCATTTTTTAAGTGGATTACTTGGTTTGCTGCTTTTCAGCTTCTTTAGTTCTTTATATATACTGGATATGAGTCCTCTGTCAGATAAAGGGTTGGTGAAGATTCTTTCCCAATCTGTAGGTGGTCGCTTTGTTTTGATGACGGTATCCTTTGCTTTACAGAAGCTTTTCAGTTTCATGAGGTCCCATTTATTGGTTGTTGCTCTTAGAGCCTGTGCTGTTGGTGTTCTGTTCAGGAAGTTTCCCCCTGTACCAATGAGTTCTAGGGTATTTCCCACTTTTTTTTCAAGCCGATTTAATGTGTCTGGTTTTATGTTGAGGTCTTTGATCCACTTGGACTTCAGTTTTGTGCAGGGTGACAAGTATGGATCTATTTTCATTTTTCTACATGTAGACATCCAGTTAGACCAGCACCATTTGTTGAAGATGCTATCTTTTTTCCATTGTATGGTTTTGGCGTCTTTGTCAAAGATCAGGTGTCCATAAGTGTGTGGGTTTATTTCTGGGTCCTCTGTTCGGTTCCATTGATCCACCATTCTGTTTCTATGCCAGTACCATGCAGTTTTTAAAACTGTTGCTCTATAGTACAACTTAAGATCAGGGATGGAGATACCTCCAGAAGATCTTTTATTGTAGAGGATTGTTTTAGCAATTCTGGGTTTCTTGTTATTCCATATGAAGTTGAGAATTTTCCTTTCCAGGTCTGTAAAGAATTGTGTTGGTAATTTGATGGGCATTGCATTGAATCTGTAGATTGCTTTTGGTAAGATGGCCATTTTTACTATGTTAATCCTACCAAGCCATGAGCATGGGAGATCTTTCCATCTTCTCATATCTTCTTCTAATTCTTTCTTCAGAGATTTGAAATTTTTTTCATACAAGTCTTTGAGTTCCTTGGTTAGGGTTACTCCGAGGTACCTTATGTCATTTGTGGCTATTGTGAAGGGTGTTGTTTCCTTAATTTCTTTCTCAGCCCTTTTGTCTTTTGTATACAGGAGGGCTACTGATTTTTTGGAGTTAATTTTGTATCCTGCCACTTTGCTGAAGGTGTTTATCAGCTGTAGGAGTTCCCTGGTAGAGTTTTTGGGGTCACTCACGTATACTATCATATCATCTGCAAATAGTGATAATTTGACTTCTTCCTTTCCAATTTGTATCCCCTTGATCTCCTTCAACTGTCTTATTGCTCTAGCAAGGACTTCCAACACTATGTTGAAGAGATATGGAGAGAGTGGGCAGCCTTGTCTTGTCCCTGATTTCAGTGGGATTGCTTTAAGTTTCTCTCCATTCAGTTTGATGTTGGCTATAGGCTTGCTGTATATCGCCTTTACTATGTTTAGATATGTGCCTTGTATCCCTGATCTCTCCAATACTTTGAACATGAATGGATGTTGGATTTTGTCAAAGGCTTTTTCAGCATCTAGGGAGATTATCATGTGGTTTTTTTCTTTCAGTTTGTTAATATGGTGGATCACATTGATGGATTTCCGTATATTGAACCACCCCTGCATACCTGGGATGAAGCCTACTTGGTCATAGTGGATAATATCTTTGATGTGTTCTTGGATTCGGTTTGCAAGTATTTTATTAAGTATTTTTGCATCAATGTTCATAAGGGAGATTGGCCGGAAATTCTCTTTCTTTGTTGAGTCTTTGTGAGGTTTAGGTACCAAGGTGACTGTGGCTTCATAAAATGAATTTGGTAATATTCCTTCTGTTTCTATTTTGTGGAATAGTTTTAAGAGAATTGGTGTTAGCTCTTCTTTGAAGGTCTGGTAGAATTCTGCGCTGAAGCCATCTGGTCCTGGGCTTTTTTTGGATGGGAGACTTTTGATGACCGCTTCTATTTCTTTGGGGGATATAGGTCTATTTAGTTGATTTACCTGGTCCTGGTTCAGCTTTGGTAAGTCAAATCGATCAAGAAAATTGTCCATTTCATTTAGATTTTCAAATTTTGTGGCATATAGACTTTTGAAGTAAGTCCTAATGATTGTTTGGATTTCCTCAGTGTCTGTAGTTATATCCCCCTTTTCATTTCTGATTTTGTTGATTTGGGTGGTGTCTCTCTGCCTTTTAGTTAGCCTGGCTAAGGGTTTGTCGATCTTGTTGATTTTCTCAAAGAACCAGCTCTTGGTTTCATTGATTCTTTGAATTGTTTTATTTGTTTCCAATTGATTGATTTCAGCCCTGAGTTTGATTATTTCCAGCCGTCTACTCCTTCTTGGTGTGTCTGCTTCTTCTTTTTCTAGGGTTTTTAAGTGAGCCATTAGGGTGCTTGAATGAGCTGTCTCGAATTTCTTCTTGAAGGCACTTAGTGCTATGAACTTTCCTCTTAGCACTGCTTTCATTGTGTCCCACAAGTTCGGGTATGTTGTGTCTTCATTTTCATTGATTTCCAGAAAGATTTTAATTTCTTTCTTTATTTCTGCCCTGACCCAGCTGTCATTTAGTAACAAGTTGTTCAGTTTCCATGTGTGTGTAGGCTTTTTGTTATTTCTGTTATTGTTGAGGTCCAGCTTTATTCCATGGTGATCAGACAAGATACATGGGATTATTTCAATCTTCTTGTATCTGTTGAGGCTTGCTTTGTGACCCACTATGTGGTCTATTTTGGAGAAGGTTCCATGAGGTGCTGAGAAGAAGGTAAATTCTTTTGTGTTTGGGTGTAAAGTTCTGTAAATGTCTGTTAGGTCCATTTGATTCATGACCTCTGTCAGAGACATTGTTTCTTTGTTTAATTTCTGTTTGGTTGACCTGTCCTTTGTTGAGAGTGGGGTGTTGAAGTCTCCCACTATTAATGTGTGTGGATCTATATGTGCTTTAAATTTTATCAATGTTTCTTTCACAAATGTGGGTGCCCTTGTATTTGGGGCATAGATGTTCAGGATTGTGATGTCTTCCTGGTGGAATTTTCCCTTGATGAGTATGAAGTGTCCTTCCCCATCTCTTTTGATTAATTTTGGTTGAAAGTCTATTTTATCAGATATTAGAATGGCTACTCCTGCTTGCTTCTTGGGTCCGTTTGCTTGGAAAGTCGTCTTCCAACCCTTTACCCTCAGGTAATGTCTATCTTTGTGTCTTAGGTGTGTTTCTTGTATGCAACAGATTGCTGGGTTTTGTTTACGTATCCATTCTGTTAATCTGTGTCTTTTTATTGGAGAGTTGAGTCCATTGATGTTGAGAGAGATTAATGACCAGTGGTTGTTAGATCTCTTGATTTTGATGTTGGCTGTGCTCATCAGGTTGTGTGCTTGGTTGCTTTTTGTTTTACTGAAGTGAGGTTATTTATTTCCTGTGTTTTCTTGAATGTAGCTAGCTTTCTTGGGTTGTATTTTCCCTTCCAGTGTCTTCTGTAATGCTGGATTTGTTTGTAGGTATTGTTGAAATTTGTTTTTGTCATTGAATATCTTGTTTTCTCCATCTATGAGGACTGAGAGTTTTGCTGGGTATAGTAGCCTGGGCTGACATCTGTGTTCTCTTAGGGTCTGCATGATATCTGTCCAGGCCCTTCTGGCTTTCATAGTCTCTGTTGAAAAGTCAGGTGTGATTCTAATGGGTTTGCCATTATATGTTACTTGGCCTTTTTCCCTTGCAGCTTTTAGTATTTTTTCTTTGTTCTGTATACTTACTGTTTTGATTATTATGTGGCGGGAGGATTTTCTTTTCTGGTCAAATTTGCTGGGTGTTCTGTAGGCCTCATGTATTCTAATTGGCCTCTCCTTTAGCTTGGGGAAATTTTCTTCAATGATTTTGTTGAAAATATTTTCTGGGCCTTGGAGAAGGGAGTCTTCTTTTTCCTCTATACCTATTATTCTTAGGTTTTGTCTTTTCATATTGTCTTGCATTTCTTGGACGGTCTGTGTCAGGAATTTTTCAGATTTAACATTTTCTTTGACAGATACATCGATTTCTTCCATTGTATCTTCTACACCTGAGATTCTTTCTTCCATCTCTTGCAGTCTGTTGGTTATGCTTACCTC
Organism: Meriones unguiculatus; assembly: GCF_030254825.1. Taxonomy (NCBI): domain Eukaryota; kingdom Metazoa; phylum Chordata; class Mammalia; order Rodentia; family Muridae; genus Meriones; species Meriones unguiculatus. The sequence goes on from NW_026843713.1 coordinate 3,172,471, forward strand.
TGTAGTTCCTGTTTTCTTCCCTAGATTCTTCCTTTCCATTATTTCTTCCATTTGTGTTTTCTTTAATTTTTCCAATTCTATCTTCAGGTCTTGAGTTGTTTTGTTTACTTCCTTCACCTGTCTGATTGTACTTTCCTGTTTTTCTTTTAGTTCCTTCAACTCTGTTTCTTTCATTTCATTCAGTGTTTTAAGCATTTCCTTTCTAAAGGCCATAAACTGTTTGGCTGCAGCTTCCTCTATTTCTTTATGGATGGCAATATTCTGTTTGAGTTTATCTTCCTCTATGTCTTTACGAATCTTATTTGTTTCCTCTGTTATCATCTTCATGAGCATACTTGTTAGGTCATCTTCTTGGATTTCAGTTATGGTGGGGTGTCCAGGGCTACTTGCCCCTGGGTAACTGGGTTCTGGAGATGCCATATTGCTCTGTCTTTTGTTGCTTGAGCTTTTACGCTGGCCTCTACCCATTGTGTTATCTTAGGAGTTTGGGGTTATTTTCTGGTGGTTCCTGGGGATCCTGTGGTGGAGAGAATCCCCTTTGCAGAAAGCTGGATTTTCCTGAAGGATGTCTTCTCAGCTTTTTGGGTATAGTCCCTGGATGGCTGGTGTTTTTTCAGGAGTTGCTCACCTCAGGGATATAGACCTGAGTGGTAACTGTGGTCTTTGTTAGTCAAGAGGGTTCTCCTCTTACCCAGGGAAGTCCTGGGGGCAGCTGCCCTGTTTCTGGGTTTCTTGTTGCAAATTTAATGATCAGCTGCTGTGACCCAGTTGGACATCAGGCGCGCCTCAACTGTTTGTGCTTGTGTCTGGAGCACAGCTGAGTGCTGGCGCCTCGGTCCCACTAGACTGCTAGACTTTTTCTAGGGAAGGATTGGGTGATTTAGATCAGTACAGTTTCCTTCTTTCCCTGTGGATTCTCTGGAGACACCGACTCCTAGTGTCTTTTTTTGCCCTGGTGCACACTGCTCAGTGTCCGCCAGCTGGCTGGCCACAGAAATTTGCCTGTGCCTGGAGCACAGCTGTGTGATGGCGGCTCAGTCTCTGCCAGCTGTCTGGTGCGCAGAAACTGCCTGTGTCTGCCTTTGTGGCTTTTGGGAGTCTGAGTGGCTCCCTAAGCTGGGTAATTTTCCGGGGACCTTTTCAGGTTGGGGATGAGCTGAGTGCTCTGAGATCAGACCCGCCGTTTCTATCTCTGGCGGCGAATCAGGCGCGCAGGCAGGCAGGGCTCTGTGCTGGAACCTGGGTCCCCGGCTCTGGCTCCGGGCTGGCTCCTGGGGTGCCCGTGGAACCCGCCCGAGTCTTTTCCAGGGGATGTCTGGGTGACCTAAGGCCGGACCCAATCGTTTCCTGTACCCTGGGGTTATCTCTCGACTGAAAATTCCAGTCTCTGATAGTGTGGTGCCCAAGGTTCAGTCTGGGACCGGGACCAGAGACACTGGCTTGTGGCTCTGGGCTGGGGCTGGGGCTGGCGGCCGGCAGCCAAGCGTCTGGCGGAACCGGGATCTCTTCCGCGGTTTAGCCGGGTGAGTTAAAAGCTGATTGAATCCCCCACCGTGGGGTATCCTCTCACCTGGGAAACACAATGACTGTGTTTTATGGCCGAGAGTTCTGATTGCTGTTCACTGTGCTGATCCTGCTGTGCTGCTGCTCAGAATGAGAGTCCTCCCGGCGCCGCCATCTTGCCCCTGTCCGGTATGACATTTCAATGCTACAATGATATTATAATGATATGACATTATGATGTCTTTATGACATCACAATTCTCTTATTATATCACAGTAGTGTTATGACTTCAAAATGCTATTAGAAAATCATAATAGTTATGAAATTAAAATATTATGACAACACAATGATATGACATCACATTGTTATGATAACATCACAATGACATCATGACAATCGAAATTCATCATGACATCCCAGTACTATTAGGATATCACAATGCTATTACAACATGATTGTGGCGACACAATGGAATTATGATATTACAATGCTATAATGAGCTTATAAAGGTATGACTTTACAAAGATATGAGGACATCTCAATACTATGAGGTCATCACAATATTATTATGTTATCAAAACGGTGTTATGACTTCACAATGCTATTATGATGTCACATGCTATTATGACATTACAATGGTATTATGATATCACCATGACATTATGACATCACAATGGTATTACAACATGATTGTGGTATGATAATACAATGGAATTTTGACATCAAAATGCTATTATGAGTTCACAAATGTATTACTTCAAAGTGATATTAGGACATCAAAATGCTATGATGACATCACAATTCTATTATGATATCACTATGGTATTATGACATCAAAGTTCTTTTATGACCACAAAAATGCTATGAAGACATTATAATGCTATTATGACATTGCAAAGCTATCACCATGCTATTATGACATTGCAATGCTATTATGACTACAAAAAAGTATTATAACATCACAATGGCATGACATTTAAATGCTATTATGACATCTCAATGCTATTATGTCATCACAGTAGAATCAAGACATCAACATTCATTATGACATCCCAATGCTATCATGATATTGCAATGCTTTTATGATTTCACAATAGTGTTATGTCATCGCAATGATATTAGACCATCACAATTCAATTATGATATTATAATGCTGTTATGACATCACGAGGCTAATATGACATGGCAATGGTATAACCTCTGAATCCTATTATGACATTAAAATGCTGTTATGACAACACAATGGCGTTATGAATCCACAATGCTATTATGACACCACAATGCTTTTTAGGACTTCAGAATGATATGACATCATAATGCTATAACGACATTGCAATGCTATTATGAAATCATTATGGTGTTATGTTATCATAATGGTGTGATGACATCACAATTGCATTATGACATCAAAATCCATCATGACATTCCAATGATATAACGACGTCATAATGCTATTAATACATGATGTGGTATGACATCACAATTTAATTTTGATATCACAATGTTAATATGACATCACAATGCTATCACAGCATGAATTTTTTATGGTCTCACAAGGGAATTGTGAGATTACAATTCTATTATGATTTTACAAAGGTATTACTTTACAATGATATTAGGACATTTCAATGCTATTTTGACATCACAATGTTGTTAGGACATCACAATGTTATTATGACATTACAATGCTATCGTCTCAGAAAAATAGTATTTTGATGTCACAATGCTATGAAAACATCACAGTGTTACTATGACATGATTGTGGTATGACTTAAAGGAATTTTGACATCAGATTGATATCAATATGTCACAATGCTCTTATGAATACATCACAATGCTCTTATGACATGATTTTTTTATAATATCAATATTCTGTTATGAAATCACAATGGTTTTAAGAGTTCACAATGCTATGATGACATCACAATGTTATTATGACATCACTGTGCTATTATGATATCACAATGGTATTGTGATATGATTGTTGTATGTAATTACAATGAAATTTTGACATCAAAATTCTATTATGACTTCACAATGGTATTATGACATCAAAATAGTATTAGTATATCACAATGCTTTGATGACATCAAAAGGATGTGATGACATCCCAATTATATTATGACACATAAATGATATTTTAACATTACAGAGCTATCAAAGCATCACAATGACATCATGACATTACAATTCTATTATGCCATTACAATGCTGTTATGACTTCACAACCAGATGACTTCAGAATAGTATTCAGACATCATAATGCTATGATTATATCACAATACTATGATGACATCGAAAGGATGTGATGACATCCCAATTATATTATGACACACCAATGATATTTTAACATTACAGAGCTATCAAAGCATCACAATGACATCATGACATTACAATTCTATTATGCCATTACAATTGTGTTATGACATCACAACCAGATGACTTCAGAATAGTATTCAGACATCATAATGCTACGATGATATCACAATGTGAAAAGGACATCACAATAGGATTATGACTTCCATACACAATTATGACATCAAAATGCTATTATGAATTCACAATTTTATGACTACCCAATGGTATTATGATTTCACAAATGTTATTATCAAATCATAATGCTCTGATGACATCACAATGCTATTATGCTATCATAATGCTGTTATGAATTCACAATGCAATTATGACATTGCAATGCTACTATGACATCACAATGGAATTATGACTGCACAAAGTTATGATGACATCATAATGCTATTATGACATCACAATGGAATTACTTCATAATGCTTTAATGGCATCACAATGTATTACCACATCAAAATGACATCAAGACATCAAACTTCATCAGGACATCAAAATTCATCAGTACATCAAACTTCATGACATCCAATGGTATTATGATATCAAAATGCTATTATGTCATGATTGTGGTATGACATAACTATGTTATTTTGACATCACTATGATATTATGACATCACAATTCTATTGTGACATCACAATGCTATTAAGACATGATAAGGGGGTTCTGACCTGAATATGATATATTGACATCACAATGACATTATGGCTTGACAAATGTATGACTTCACAATGATATTAGAACATTACAATAGTATGATGATATCCCCAAGTAATTATGTCATTAAAATATTTTAAGGATATCACAATGCTATGACATCAAAATTGTGACAAGACCACCCAATGGTATTATGACATCAAAATTTTATCATGACCTCATAATGTTCTTACAAGATGATTGTGTTAGCAAATCACAAGGGAATTATGACATTTCAATGCTATTGTGACTTGACAATGATGTGATTTTACAAATGATATATGGACATGCCAATGCTGTGATGACACTGCAATGCTTTTATGCTATCACAATGGTGTTAGATCTTTAGAATGCTATTATGACATTACAATGCTATTGTGACATCACTATGGTGTTATGATTTTTACAATTGTATTATGATATCACCATACTATTATAACATCACAGCATGATTGAGGTATGATATCACAATGAAATTATGATATCAAAATGCTATTAAGTCTTCACAACAGTATGATATCACAATGGAATTTTGACATCCCAATGATATTATGATATCACAATGCTATTACAATTAATATCACAATGGAACTTTTTTACCATAAACCTATGATGCCATACCAATGCTATTATAATATCCCAAAGGTATTATGACACCACAATTGTATGATATCCCAATGGTATCATGATATCACAATGTTATTCTAACTTAATAATGGTATTATGATGTCACAATGTTATTATGACATCACAATACTATGTTTACATAACAATCCTATCACTTAATTACAATGGTATTATGACATTACAATGCTATAAGGACATCCCAAGGGTATTATATCACAATGCAATGAAGACATTACAGTGGTATTATGACATGACAATGGTGTTGTGACATCATAATGATATTATGACATCCCAATGGAGTTATGACATCACAGTGGAGTTATGCCATCATTGTGGTATGATATCCAAATGGTATTATTACATCCCAACTGTATTATGATATCAGTTTTTTTTTATTAATTCACAATGGTGGGTATTAGGATATCACAATTCTATGATAATATCACAATGCTATTATGAAATCACAATACTATTATGACTACATAATGGTGTTATGCTTCACAATGATATGACATCACAATAATACTATGACATCACATTGCTATTATGAACTCACAATAGTGTTATGTCATCACTGTGGTATGATGATATCACCATGGCATTATGGTATCTACATTCATCATGGCATCCCAATGCAAGTATGACAGCATAAAGGAATTATGACATCACAATGCTATTATATCATCATATTAGTATCATGACATCCCAATGGTTTTATTATTTTACACTGGTATTATGACATCACAATGCTGTTATGCCCTCACATTAGTATTATGATATCCCAATGGAATTATGATTTCACCATGGTATTATAACATCACAATGTTATTATGATATCACAATGCTATTATGAAACTGAAAATTTAAGGATATGAATTAAAGAAAACTTTGACCAGAGCTAGAGAGGCAGCTTAGAGATTAAGAGCATTGGTTACTCTTACATATGTCATCTTTATTCCCAGCAACCATACTATGGCTCACAACCATCTATAATGAGATCTTCTGGTGCCCTCTTTCAGCATGCAGGCAGAACACTATCTATAATATATATTTATATATATATAATGTTTATATACGTATATAAACATTAAACATTAAATAAACAAGTAAATAAATAGTTTGTATAATGTTAGTTTGGAAAGAATACAGTTTTCTACAGTTTTCCCTTGTTTAATTCAAATGCTGATTTCTGGCCACCACTCTCTGGTTTCAATCCAGAAATTGTACTGTGATGTTTATTCTATGCATCACCTGTCTCAAGTTTGTGTAAACATGCCACCATTTGTTCTTTGTATCTTCAATAAAACAACCAGCTACAATGCTGAGCAATGGAGAAAATAGAGAGGGACATCCT